>NC_081562.1:26957009-27054238 GCF_022355385.1 Mustela nigripes
TTTTTAATTTTTTTTTAAAAGATTTTATTTATTTGACAGAGAGAAATTACAAGTACACTGAGAGGCAGGCAGAGAGAGAGAGAGAGAGAGAGAAGGAAGCAGGCTCCCTGCTGAGCAGAGAGCCCGATGTGGGACTCGATCCCAGGACCCTGAGATCATGACCTGAGCCGAAGGCAGCAGCTTAACCCACTGAGCCACCCAGGCGCCCAACATTGAATTAATATTGAAATAGGTGGCCTCGGTATATGAATGTGCCTATGAGTGTGTTAAGGTTGAAGGGTGGAGTGGAGAAATACAACAGCTCACAAATTTAGGGAAATTGAAATTTTATTATGGAAATTTTCAAAAATATACTGAAGTAGACCAAAAAGCATAATGAACCCCACTTACCCCCATGAACCTAATACCCAGCTGCAATAATTATCAACTAATGGCCAGTCTTGCTTCATCTAGGTTTCTGTTTACTCATTTTTGAAGCAAATTCTAGGCATCATATCATTTTATCATCACATTATTCTCAAATATTATCAACATATTTCAGTACATTTCTCTGCCACATGTAAACTTTTTAAAAAATAACCTCAATACCATTATTACATCTAAACAGAAAAGAGCAAAAACTCCTTGATATCATCACATACCCAAATGGTGTTCAAAATTTCAGTTGTCTTCCAAATGTCCCGGATTTTCTTTTGTTTTTGTGTGTTGTTTTCACCTTGTGTTTGTTTGAAATCAGAATCGGCTGAGTTCAAATGTCACACTGGCTGTCAGGTCTCTCAAGTCTCTGAATCTACAAGCTCTCCATCTCTTTTTCCCATAGTTTGCATCTTGCTGACGTGCTGTGATGGCATCCTCATTATATGGTTTAACACATTTCTCTGCAGCAGAATCTGTTCTGAGAGCAGTCAAGATATCCATCCACCCAACCATCTATCTTTTTTTTTTTTTTTTGAGAGAGAGTACATGAGTGCAAGATGGGGAGAACAGAGGGAGAGAACATCTTACAGGCTTCCTGCCTAGTGTAGAGCCTGACATTGGGCTCCATCTCAAGACCCTGAGATCATGCCGTGAGCTGAAATCAAGAGTCAGATGTTTAACCAACTCAACCACCCAGGTGCCCCCATCTGTATGTTCTTTTAAGGTGCTTGGATGAACTTGAACTACAGTGAGGTTTGGAAAGCACTAGAAAAGCTCAGGTTCTGCTCCCGGATTTTGTAATGTCTTGGTTGAAGAACCAAAACTCTAAGGAACTTTCAGGTGTCCACCATTTGTTGATGGGTAAAGATGCCAGCTTGGGTGTGGAGGGCATGTAGAATTCCCTGGGTAATTTAGGGTCCTCCAGGAGAACAGTTTCTCAGCCAGGCTTGAGAGAGGGCAATAGACAGAAAGTGGTGGCACAGGAAAAAAGAGAACCTCCCAGTTCCCCTGTGGTCTCCAGCTGGGACCATGGGGAAACCGGTTCCCACAGGTGAATGGCCATTAACAGACAAAGCCTCTATTTTGAGGGCTTGAATAAGATGGTGCTTGACTTAAGTGCGGTTGAAGGAACTGGTTAAACCGATGTTCCGTGCACAGCTGACCAATGTTACTTATACATGTCTTCAATGGATTGTGAAATGAACACATTTGATTTCATTTCGAGTTTTGTTTTTTGTTTTTGTGTTAGGATTCTGGCTTTGCTGAAGAAATCAAATGAAGGTGGTAGGGCCACTGGTCAGTAGGTTTACAGCCCTTCTGCACAACGATCTAGTGCTGTCACCAGTGTTGTCAGTGGTAACAGGCAGCCTTGCCTTGTGTGGAAGAAACAGCATTATTGTTTGTCCTGAGTTGCTCTGCCCATTAATCAGGGCTCTCCTCCTCCTGTGCCTTCGGAAGCCTTAAGATGATTACAAACTAATAACAGAGCATTACATTTTCTTGGGAAGGTTTGTGTTTTGAGCTATTCCCTTTCCCACATCCACATCAGTCATAAGCACTTGCTCAGGCCCTGATGTCCTCCTCACCCTACACGGCAGCCAAGAGTGGTTCTCACGTGGCGCTTGCTGATGGGGAGCCTGGGGTTAAGGTTGGTCCTGCAACCTCCCTGGCTAGTTGGGTGACCTTGGGGAGGTCACTTGATTCTCGGAGTGCTGATACCTTCACTGGTAAAATGGAGATTGTATCACCTGCTCTGCCTACCACATGAGGATGTTAGGAGGGTCGAATTAGAAGAGTTAATGTAGGTGAAAGTCCTTCACTAAACTATAAAGCATGACACAAGTGCCCATGCTGCTGGCTGCTCGATGCCTCGGCCCACATTTATTCACTCCTGGCTGGCCGTGTGGAAGAAATCACACAGATTTTAGAGTCAAACAAGGCTCCATTGCTTTTCCGTTTTTATGCGGGTCATGCTCTGAGTCTTGGTTTTCTCATAAATAAAATAGGGATATTTTTATTTGGCATTTATTTATTTACATCTTTACACCCTGATTCAGTGTTGTTATGAGGATTAAAGTTCAGATAATGTATGTAGAACACCTAACATAGATCTGGCCCCCAGTAGGTTCTCAATAAATGGTAATTCTTTCTCCTTCCTTGCTCATGGCGGTTGTACTGTGGCAGGACCCCGCTGGCATGCCTTCCTTTAGAAAGGGAAATCTCTTCCTCTGTGTTGCAGAGGACAGGCCTACGTGCTAGCTTCTCCATCCTTGCTGACAAGGGTATTTGCTTATAGCTCAGATATGCTTTAAATTCTCTTTGTAAATTAGTAGACTAAGAAATTACATAATAAAGTTTTGCTCCTATATTACTTGGGAATAAAGATTCCTCAACAGCATGTGTGGAATAATCCCAAATGTTTGGTTGACTGCAAAATTAACATGAGTCAGTCGTGTGATGGAGTGAGTAGAAGATCAGTGTCTTTTAGGGAGCACAATGGAGGGGTCCTGTCATACTGGACTCATCCTACACTCATTTGTGGTTGACAAACCACACCTTTGGAAAAAGAATCAGTTTAGGATGCTGGTACCCTGGGTTGGAGCACTAGACGGGGAGGGCTGGCAAAGAGCTTGTGATCCAGGGTCTTTGAGTAACTGTTAGAGAAACTGAGGATACTTAAGCTGCAGGAGATACATTTCAGAAGAGATAAGTTATTGTCTTCTGTTCTTTGAATGGACTGAGCACTTAGAGAAAATAGACCACCACCATTTTGCATTTATGCAAGAGTACAAACTTCTAAGGGATATGTTCAACCAAGCATTTGAGGTTACGTATACAACCAAGCATTTCACAGGGAGGAATTAGGGACAGTAGATAGAAGTTGTAGGGAAATAGTTCTAGTGGTCATTCTATTTCTACTCCTACTTCAGACTCTGGGCTATTGTAGGAATTGGCCATTATAGCCCATTAAAAACTGGGCTTCCTTATCATAGTATCATAATGGCATTACATTAAAAAGATATCCAAAAGAATATTGATTGGAATTGAAAAGCAGCATAACCACAAATATACTGGAAATTAAAACAGGTAACAAGGGACAGTCATGTACAGCTTTATGTCAATTAATTTGAAATAGCAAAATGGTCCATTTTCTAGGAAACTATACTCTATTAAAACTGACTCAAGAGAAAATAAATGACCTAAATCCTATGACCTTGAAAGACATTAAATCAGTGATTAAATCTACACACATTATGAATTAAGATACATTTAGTTTCTTACAGGCAAATCTCACCAAATTTACAAGAACACATGGTCCCAGTATTCTACAAACTATTCCAGAGAAATGAATAGAGTATGAAAAGAAAGAAAATCCACAAAATCACTTTATTAGACTGGCACAAAGTTGAATCCAAAGTAAGACAAGGATAGTAGGGAAAATTGTAAGTCTAACTTACTTCCAAATACAAAGATATAAATTCTGAAAAAAATTCAGCAAAGTTAGTGACTTAACAAAAACAATAATACACTACTGGGTTTATCCTCGGAACACAAGGATGATTTAATCTTAGGGGGAAAAAAAATCTATCAATATAACTTACCACACTAGCAAACTGGAAAGAGAAAGAACAAGAGAAAAACACACCTTAATAGAGGAAGAAAAACACCTTAATAGAGGAAGAAAAATCATTTGTTGAAATGTAATATTCTTTCATATTAAAAAAATTTTTGTATTAAAAAATACAAATAAGAAACTTTATTTTGTACACACTTCTTTCACAAAACTTGAAATTATTCTGAAAATCGGGCAGTATTTGATCTAACAAATGTAAATTGTCCATTTTAAGGCATAATTTGTGAATGGAAATCTCTTCCCAGATTCTCTTTTCACTTTTCACATTCCTACCCTTTCACTGTTACCTAAGCCTGACATTTTAAAAAAATTATTTATTTTTGCACTTTATTGAAGTATACATAACCAATATACTAAAAATCTGCACATATTTAATGTATATAGTTTGATTAGTTTGGACATAAAAATTCTTTTCTGACATCCCCAAATCATGGTAATATACATATTCATCACCTCCAAGTTTCTTTGAGTCCTTTCAGTTTTGGGGGGAGGGGTTTGGAGGAATAAGAACACAACACGAGATCTTCCCTTTTAGAAAATTTTAAGCGCACAAACCATATTGTTAACTATAAATACCATGTTGTTCAGAAGATCTCTAGAACTTACACTTTTTGTCTAACTCTAATGTTATGCTCATTGAACATCTCCCAATTTCCCATTCTCCCTATCTCCTGGCAACCAGCCTTCTAACCACACTTTTATATAAGTGGAATCATCGGAGTATTTGTTTGGCTGTGACTGACTTATTCACCTAGCATAATAACTTCCAGGTCCATTTATGTTGTTGCACAGGTTAAGATTTACTTCTTTTTAAAGGCTGAATAATATTCCACTGTATGTATAGACCACATTTTATTTATCTATCCTTCTGTTAGTGGACATTTGGATAGTTCCATACATTGGCTATTGTGAATAATGCTATAATGAACATGAAAGTACAGATAAGTCTTAGAGATCCCAATATGGTTTCTTCTGGGAATATACCAAGGAGTGAGGTGGCTGGATCATATGGTAGTTCCATTTTTAATTTTTTAAGGAACTTCCATAGTGTTTTCTATAGTGGTTGCATCATTTTACATTTCTACCAACAGTGTGCAATGGTTCCAATTTTTCTACATCCTTGCCAACACTTGTTACCTTTGTTTTTTTGACAGTAGTCATTCTAACAGGTGTGAGATGATATCTCATTATGGCTTTTATTTGCATTTCCCTAATTTGTGATTTTGAGCACCTTTTCATATACCTGCTAGCCACTTGTATTTCTTCTTTGGAGAAATGTCTGTTCAAGTCTTTGACCATTTTTTTTTAAATTGAATATTTGGGGATATTTTTTCTATGTGTTATAGGGGGAATTATCTTTTTTAAAGATTTTATTTATTCATTTGAGAGAGAGAAAGAGAGAGTACATGTGAGCAGGGGCAGGGGCAAAGGAAGGGAGAGAATCCCAACCAGACTCCGTGCTGACTCTAAGATTGACATGGGGCTCAATCTCAGGAGCCTGAGATCATGACCTGAGCTGAAACCAAGAGTTGACTGCTTAACCGTCTGAGCCACCCCAGCACCCCTGCAGGGGTGATTATCTTAGTTGAACAAATATACCTATCAGAAACTTATAGCAAACATTATATTTACTGGTAAAACTTTACAATTATTCCCTTTAAAATCAAGAGTAGGAAAAGATGCCAATTATCACCATTTCCATCCAATAATTATTTGAAGTTCCCAGTCAGGGCAATAAGAGAGAAAGAGAAAAGCCATGAGGACTGGAAAAGAAAAAAAAAAAAAACCACCAACAACAAAAAAGCAAAAGTATCATGACTCATGGGAATAGTATCACATTTATAGAAGCTAAGAGAAAATACAAACAATTAGAACAAATATAAGATAGTAGCTAGTTACTAGATATAGGATTAGTATAAAATAATTTGTATTACCATACAACATCAATAAATAATTTTGTAAACATTAAATATTGCCCAAAAATGCTAGTTCTCCCAAATTAATAAATTTGAAACAATCCCAATTTTTTTTTTGGTATATTTGACAAGATGATTCAAAAAATTATATGGAAGAGCAAAGGAGAAAGAAGTTTGAAGAAGACCAAAATGGAAAGGCTCACTCTAGCATATACAGTGTGTCAGTCAGGGTTCAGTCCAGAAAGCAAAGCTGCAGTGAGTGTAATGACATAAGTGGCCTATTCTAGGAAGTGGACCTTACAGCTCTGGGAGGAGCTGGGAGAATGAAGGTCTGGAAGGAAAAGCTAGAGGATCAAAGAGGAATCCTTATGCAGTTGTCTAGGAGGACAGGTATGGGTAGACAAGACAGAGATGACAGGGAAATCTAAGAAGTCAAGCTCACCCAGCTACCAAGGTTTCACAGGGAGAGATCTGTGCAAAATGATCACTTCTGTGCAGCCCCTTGTCTTTGGATCTTAGCCAAGTGTCTGGTAGATCTTAGCCAAGTGTCTGGTAGAGGACCTTGAGCTGCGGGACCAGCAATTGGAGCTGCAGGACCAGCAGTTGGGAAGAAAAGCTGAACGCAATGCAGAAGAGAACAAGGGCAAGTTGGAATCCGTTTGTTACTTCCGTGTCTGTATGTCAGTCCGTCCACCTAATTGTGAAGACCTTCACCGCGTAACAGCCACCCTTCACTTCCACGTCCCAAGGTCTCGCACAAATCCTTCTTCGCCAACTTGAACCTGGAACCATAAAGGGAAAGGAATTAGCTCAACCAAGGCGACAATGGCAAGATTAATATTAAAGCTATTGTAAGGAATTACAATATTATTATTGTAGTATTATGTGTTATAGTATTTGATGCAGGTAAAATAAATAGTAATAATAATAATTATTATTATTATTATAACAATAATAGAATCATGGAGTAAAACAAAGAGGCTAAAACCAAGCCTAAACATATATAGAAAGACAAGAAGTGGCACTGAAAATTAGATCAATGATACCAAAACATTTGTTTTCTCATGTGGAAAAATAGAGTAAAAAAAAATCCTTTCTTAACACTAATCACAAAATTAAATTCCAGGTGCATTAAATCCTAAAATTCTAAATGTGAGGAGAAAACTTTAAAAACCTAAAGAAAAGAAAATATCTCAGAACATTTTTATGACAAAAGTGAGGAAAAAAATTAAACAAAAAAAATAGAAGGGATACAGTTGACTAGATTCTGATTAAAAATTTCATGACAATTGGTTTGACAATTTTATTGCTAGGCTCTTGGTCTTAGACTAACTGATATCCTCCCCAACCTTCACCCCATTTTTGGCCAAAATTAAAGTATTGCATGGACTAGAAGTGGGGATTAGAAGTTTTGCTCTAATAAAACTTGGATTATTGAAAAACAAAAACAAAAACAAAAACAAAAAATCTTCATGACAAAGTATGCCATAAAAACTGAAATGACAAGCCACTGGCCAAAAGAAGATATTTGGAACATATAAATACAAATGATTATTACTCAGGAGATTTTAAGACTATGAGAAGGATAAAGAAAGGAATAATAAGTTCACAGAAAACAAGAATTGAATGGCCAGTTCAAAATTCTGACACAGGGATGATATTTATTGAGCACTAACATATTGTTTCAGATGCTTTCCATCTGTTAACACTCCTAAACCTTGCAGTAAATGCATGAAGTTGGTACTACTAGCTCTTTCCTCTTCCAGAAAGAGAAAGCAGGACCCAAGCTCATACAACTAGTAAATGATAAAGCCAGGATTTGGACACCAACCGTGTTGCTAAAAAATTTGTCTCTTGGGGTGCCTGGTGGCTCGGTGGGTTAAAGCCTCTGCCTTCAACTCAGGTCATGATCCCAGGATCCTGGGATCGAGCCCTGCATGGGGCTCTCCGCTCAGCAGGGAGCCTGCTTCCGCCTCTCTGCCTACTTGTGATCTCTGTCTGTCAAATATATAAATAAAGTCTTTAAAAAAAAATCTAGGGGCGCCTGGGTGGCTCAGTGGGTTGGATCCTCTGCTTTCGGCTCCCGGGGTCCTTGGGATCGAGTCCCACATCGGGCTCTCTGCTCCGTGGGGAGCCTGCTTCCTCCTCTCTCTCTGCCTGCTTCTCTGCCTACTTGGGGTCTTTGTCTGTCAAATAAATAAATAAACTCTTAAAAAAAATCTGGCTCTTAACTAGTGTTCTATCTTACCAACTTTTTAAAAAAAAATGTGGACATTTGACAATATTTATTGTTAGCCATTACAGGGCAAAATGAAAACAACTGTTCACTGCTTGTGGAAGTATAAATCAATACAACCACTTTGCTGGAAAGCAATTTGACTTTACAAATAAAGTTGAAGGTCCACATTACTCTAGAACCAGCAATTCCACATCTAGGTTAGTAGCCTAAAGTCTCTCATGTGTAAACAAGGAAAATATACAAGAATGTTCATTGTAGCATTGCTTGTAATGCTGGGAAAATACAATGTGGAATATCATACAATGGACTAGTAATACAAAATAATCTAGATAAATCTCTATGATGTGATGCTGATGAAGAAAGAAGTTAGGAAAGGCTGTATACAAAGTTTGATGCCATTCATATAATAATAAAGTTTAAAAGCGTGAAAACACATGACATACATATGTAGTAAAATCATAAAACACGGAAAAAATGAAACTTGGAATTCAGGAAAATGGGTGCCATCGTGAAGGAGAGTTAAAGAATGGGATGACAGTTGGTGCAGGAAGCATCAGTCATCTCCAGAATATTGTTTGTTAGGGTTTTAAAAGAAAATATGGCAGGGCGCCTGGGTGGCTCAGTGGGTTAAGCTGCTGCCTTCGGCTCAGGTCATGATCTCAGGGTCCTGGGATCGAGTCCCGCATCGGGCTCTCTGCTCCGCGGAGAGCCTGCTTCCCTCTATCTCTCTCTCTGCCTGCCTCTCCATCTACTTGTGATCTCTCTCTGTCAAATAAATAAAATCTTTAAAAAAATAAATAAATAAAAGAAAATATGGCAAAATATTGAGATATGACACAACTGGGTGATGAATATATTCTATTACTTTCTGTCCTTTCAGGCTTCAATGACCTGACATAGTCATGTTTCTTACCTCACCTTTCACTGTATCCCCGTTTCATACTGCTGCCCCACGGAGTCTCCTCTCCTTCGTTGGTCAGGCTGTCTTTCCCCCTTCCACACTTTCATCCATGCTTTCCCTCCCCCAGGAATGCCATTCTCTGCTTAAAGAAAAACACACAAAAAAGAGCAAACAAGCAAATGAAAAACCTCTGTTCATCTTTCATGGCTTGAAATATTGTATTTAGAAGAACACTTGAAAGTCTATCCATATTCGTAGCAGCATTATTCATAGTATCCAAATGGTGGAAGTAACTCAAGTGTCCATGAGTAAATGGATGAGTAGATAAAGAAAGTGATAGCTACATATAATGGAGTATTATTCAGTTTTTTAAAAAGAAGGAAATTCTGACACACTCTGTAACAGGAATGAGCCCTCGGGCGCCTGGTTGGCTCAGTTGGTTGAGCATCTGCCTCATGGTTTTGGTTCAGGTCATGATCTCAGGGTTGTGAGATGGAGCTACGTGTTGGGCTCTGTGCGCAGTGAGGAGTCTGCTGGAGATTCTCTCTCCCTCTGCTCCTCTTCTCTCTTTCTAAAAATATAAATAAATCTTTTTTTTTTTTTTTAATGGCTGAAGGGATGCCTAGGTAGCTCAGTCAGTTGGGTGGCTACCTTCAGCTAGAGTCCCACATCTGGCTCCTTGCTCTGCAGGGAGTCTGCTTCTCCCTCTGCCTTTCCCTGCCACTCTGCCTGCCTGTGCTCGCTCTCTCTCTCTCTCTCTCTCCCCCTCTGACAAATAAATAAAATTTAAAAAAAAATTAAAAATGGCTGAAACTTGAAGACATTATGCTAAGTGAGGTAAACCAGTCATAAAAGGCCAAATATTGGATGACTTCACCCATATGAGGTACCTAGAGTCATCAAATTCATAGAGACAGACAGTAGAATAGTGATTGCCAGGGGCCGGGGGAATGGGGTTTAATGGGGACAGAGATTCAGTTTTTGAAAGATAAAAAGTATTCTGGAGGTGGATGGCGGTAATGGTTGTACAACAAAGTGAATGTACTTAGTGCCACTGAACTGCACACTAAAAAACGGTTAAAATGGGATTATGTATATTTTACCACCACAGAAAATACAAAAGAGAGACATCTGAAAGGCAGTATATGATATTGTCAGAATTTCTATTCAAAGTCCCCTCAGAGGGGGATTCCATCTCTCTTTCTCTCTCTACTTCTCTCTCACTCATCCACCTGAGCCTTCTAAGTCCCCAGATAGATGCCTTCAGCAGATAGGCAGATAGTCCCCAGATAGATGCCTTCAGCCTGTTGCCTTCCTCGGCTCCTCTTCCTTTGTGGATGTGTTCTGTTTTCCCAGCAATATGTCCATTTTCCCTCTAAGGAAACCCCATATTGCCTTTCTGCTTTCTCTGACTCTACCTCTCATCACCCCAGTGACCACAGTGGACCCCATGGTGCTACCTCCCCTCTGGACCAGACCCTGCCCTCTGAGCCCTGGTCTCAGACTAGATTTCCAGCTTCTCCATCTATTTTCACCCCCTACTCAAGCTCTGAGTCTGTCTTCAGAGCTGTGATCTCACTTCCTCTCTGTTTTCTTCCTGGTGATTCCCATTTGGTATCTTGACCCTGTTCTGAATTGTAACCAGGATTAACGGAGCTATTCTGCTTTGCAAGGAGAGCTGACTCTTCAGTTCCTGTGAGGGAGCTGTGATGTGATTCCATTTCACTGGTTTATCAAATCTGGACTTGCTTGTTATCATGAAATCACTTAAAACCTTTAGGGTGACCTAGTTAGATGCCTATAAATACTTCTCTATTTGCATGTATATGCATAGAAAATGGCCCAAACTGGTAACAGAAGTTACCAAGGAGAAAGTCATTCATTGAGGTCTGTGACAAGGGCTGACGGAGCAGAGAGGGGAAAACGGACTTTTCGATTCTCACCTTCTTGAATCTTTTTTTTTTTTTTTTTTAAAGTAGGCTTCATACCCTGCATGGAGCCTAGTGCCAGGCTTGAAGTCATGACCCTGAGATCAAGACCTGAGCTGAGATGAAGAGTTAGACACTTAACCGACCGAGCCACCCAGGCACCCCTCACCTTCTCGAATCTTTCGTAGTAAACATGTGCCATTTTTACAATAAGAATAAACAGTTGTGTTGAAAAGCGGTGTTCTAACTAGTATAATGAATTCTCAGTTTTTGACCCTGAGGTTCTCCCTTCCAGAAGCAGCTGGATGATAGATGTGCTGCTAAGTATAACTTCGGTTTCTAGGAGAAATCATTATACAGAGATGCAGTTTCCGATCCAGTAGGAGAGTGGCAAGGGCAGGGGATGGCTATGGACCCTTTTCCTCATTCGAAAAGGACATTGGTGAAGGAGTCACTGTGTGGATGTGGAGATGAATTATGAGGCTGTCACTCTTGTCCGGCAGCTGCTTCTGGCTCTGAAAGCAGTTTAGGGGAGAGCCAAGTGGAATGGAGCCCTACCCTTTTAATTAGCCCCAGGAGCCAGGTAAGGTAAATATTTGTGGCTGAAACTGCATGAATCCCTGGAAGCTGGGATTTCAGCCTAGCAGCTTGGTGCTGCCAAGTTGCTACGAGACCCAGAAAGCGGGAGCTACGTGCTGCTTCAGAAGGGGCTTCTGGGTTTAAGAGGAGGAAGAATAACAAACAGAGTGGTGGTATGAAGGTCTGCGTGTTCATGACGATGAGGAGGGTATATCTGTGCCTTATGCTAAGTCACAAATTGTACCTATTTTAATTTTATCTCAATATTGGTTTCTATCTTTAAAAGATCAACACTCCCAATGTAGACATATTTAATTGACTGCATTTATTAACTCATTCTCTGGTTTCCAGTGATATTAAGTACAAATCAGACTTGCATAGCCCCGCTTAAAACTTTTCAGTACCTTTCCATTTCTCTTAGGAGAAAATCCTGAGTCCTGTAGCTGCCTAGGCAAGGTGACTGAAAAATGTATCCTCCAACCTGGGATGGCTTTTAATATGTAAGGTGGGGAAACAGGTGTAAAGAGGACTATCCTAGCAAAACCAAAAGGTATCAATGAAGCTCTGTTGGATGTAGCTTTTGGCCTCATCTTTTACTATCCCCATCTGCTCACTTGGTACCGGATATGCTGGCTTCCCTTCTGTTACCTCAAGAAGTTATCTTGTGTTCACATGTGTTTTATTTCTCTTTGGAGTCTTAGATGTCAGCTTCTTGGAGAAGCCTTCCCTGACCACCCAGTATGAAGTGGTCTCCCCAGTATTCGGCATTTTATCTCTCTGCATTTTTCCATCACCATACTTAACGAACAATGACAAATAAGATTCTGCTGTCTAAGGGTCTTCTTGATGTATTTGTTTATTATCTGTATTGTCTGCCAGAATGGAGACAGGGACTTGCCTGTCTTCACTGGTCTGGCACAGGGTAGGTGCTCAATAAACACATGGCAAGTGAATGAACGATCAGGTGAAGGTCTTTAAGGTGGACCGAGTGACCCAGTGGTGACCACTGCTTTGATTCTCATCATATGAGTAAGGTCCATCTTCAGTAGGAGGGAATGAACTAAAACAGAGAAAAGCAGAGCGGGGGGAGAGAGAGAGAGAAGGGGGTGGGCTGATATTGGAGGAGTCCTTGGTTACAGGCCCTATGGATATACAGTTTATCCTTTACTTCTTCCTTAATGGGGTGAGATTCAGATATATTATAAATAACCTATTCTCCCCTTGCTTAAACTTATGTAACTTTGAATTGGAATTGGGGCTCCATTTTTGCAACCAAAGACTTCTAGCAAAACACAATTAACCTATTTCCTTTAGAATATATATTTACATCCTCTTAAAAGGAAAGCATTGTAGCAGAATATGTGAACTATGCCCTATTATCTATGTTTACCTTCTTCCTTGGGAAGTTAAGAGAGTGTGTATTAGTTTCCTATTGCTGTTGCAACAAATTGCCAAAAAATTAGGAGCTTAAAGCAACACAAGTTTCTTATCTTACAGTTCTAGAGGTCAGAAGCCTAAAATGGGTTGACAGGGCTGTGTCCCCTCTGGAGGCTCTAGGAAGGACTGTTTCTTTGCCTTTTCCAGCTTCTAAGGGATACATGCATTTCTTGGCTCAGGGCTCCTTTCTCACATCACTCTGACCTCTGTTTCCACTCTCACATCTCCTTCTCTCTCACCCTTTAGTGCCCCCATAAGGACCCTTGTGATTTCACTGAGCCCACCTAAATAATCTAGGGTAAACTCCCCATCTCAAGATCTTTAGTTATATCTTCAAAGTTCCTTTTTCCAGGTCAGGTAACATTTATGAGTTTCAGGGGTTGGGACATGGGCATCTTTAGCAGGCCATTATTCTGTCTACCATGCAAGGTATGCCTTTTTTTTTTTTTTTCCTGTTTTCTCTTTTTTGTTCTTTTTAAAGATTTTATTTATTTATTTGACAGACAGAGATCACAAGTAGGCAGAGAGGCAGGCAGAGAGAGAGGAGGAAGCAGGCTCCCCACTGAGCAGAGAGCCCGATGTGGGGCTTGATCCCAGGACCCCGGGATCATGACCAGAGCCGAAGGCAGAGGCTTAACTCACTGAGCCATCCAGATGCCCCAACCTGTTTCCTTTTTTGATGGCTGGGATGTAGGTATAACAGATGGAGTTCAAGCAACCACCTAGAGCCAACGGTTTGGAAGTCACTGGTTAAGGAAAGAAGAGTAGCAATGTAGAAGGCTCTGGGCCTCTGACAATTTTGTAAAGCTGACTTCTTTTAGGTAATTTTGAGTTTTCTAAACCAGACTCGTGCAACCACATTTTTTACACTCTTTGACATTCTCCCTCTTCACTTGGTTTTATATCACACCTAGTTTTCCATGCTCTTAAGTATTTTATAAGAACTTGAGTTTTGATGACACTACAATAGTCCAGTTTTTATTTAAAGCTCCTCCAACAATTTGACAATTAGATTGTTTGCAACTTTCTTTTGCTATCACGAATTAAAAGTCCAGTTTTTTAGTAGAAGATTCTGAGAGGAAATTCATGACTTTATGTGGATCTCGCATCATGTCATGTGCCCATGTTCTTAGTTCTTAGTCTGGCATAAGCAGCTTACCCTGATTAAATGAATAGCATCTACAAGAAAATCCTTAACTTTGCATCTCCTGAATTTGAAGATCTAAGTACAGTAAAATGACAGGAACATCACAAATACAGCAATTAAAAAAATTACACTTTGCATACTTGAGTAAAATCTAATTTTATTAAATATTTTATGTTGAATTGTTTTTTTGCATAGAAGATTATAGGGGAAAAAAGCAAGCCCTTTGTACTCTAACTCCCCAGTGGGCAAAAATAAGTTATATCATTGTGTCAACATCCCACACAAATAGCACATTAGGCAATTTTTATTGCTCTATATTGTTTCCGTGAATAGCGGTCATAATAGAAGTTCAAAGGAACACAAGTATAGGTCAATGATAAGAACCCTTCTGTAATATGCAGTCACAGGGGTGTGTGTAACTATAGTGAAGATCAAGTCCACAGTATATTTCTTTGTGGATGATTTTCACTTGTCTATAAAATTTAAGATGTTACTTATTTATCTTTTTATTTAGCTCACCACTCTCAATTTCCTTACCCTTTATTTTTCTTCCCCATAATTTTTACTATTTAATATTGTATATTCATTTGTTTACTGGTTTTGGTCACCTCACTAAAATGTAGAGTCTAGGGGCACATGGGTGGCTCAGTCAGTCAGCCCGTTGAGCGTCTACCTTTAGCTCAAGTCATAATCTCAGGGTCCTGGGAAGGAGCCCTGCACTGGGCTCCCATTTCAGTGCAGAGCCTGCTTCTCCCTCTCCTGCTCCCCCTGCTTGTGCTCTCTCTCTCTGTCAAATAAATAAATAACTAATAAAATAAAATAAAATAAAATATCTCTAGGGCAGGATCTTGTCTACCTTATTCACTGGCGTCTCCAGTGTCCAGTCACACATGCCAGCTGCAAGATGAGGAGGGTCTGGAGGTGAGATCAAAGGGATGTGTGGTGACTGGAGCCTTGAGGAACTGCAAGGACTTTGTACCCTGAGGCAGTGGGAAGTCACAGAAGGGTATTAAATTGGCAGTTGAGGGATGGTGAGTGAGATGATTGGATTTGGATTTTAGATAATAACTCTGTGTTTGGTGTGGAGATAGGGTTTGGGTAGGAGGAAGTCTGGAGTCATGAAGACTGGTGAGGAAGCTATTGTGACTTGCCAGGTGCATGAAGATGAGAGCCCAAACCAGAAAGCTGGTAATAATGAGAACAATAGTAGTGATTACTTTAGCAAGGTTTTCTGCACGGTCACTAAAATCCATTCCCTAGACTACGTTTTCCAGGCTCCTTTGCAGTTAGGTGTGACCATGTGATATGTTCTAGCCATAGAAGATGAGCAGAAATAATGAGTTCTAATTCCAAGTCTGACCCGTAGAAATCTCCCATACACACTCCTCTCTGTTCTTTCGTTTTTCTGGCTAATAGGAATGGAGAAGCTATATACTGGAGATAACAGGAATACATTAATGTAGATCCTTGTAAAGCCACGTAGAGAAAAGTTGCCCCAATTGACCAAGATCACCTTGGAATGTCGCCTAATGAGGAGGAAATACCTACTGTGTTTGAACCATTGAGCTGAAGCTATTTTAGCTCTATTTGTTAGAGCAGTTAATGTTGCCCCAATGAATATAAGCACTCGTTTTTGGCTAGGCACCATTCTTAATACTTTAGGTATGATAACTCATTTAATCTTCACAACAACCCATTGAATAACATAATGTTGTTATTATCCCCAATTTACAGATGAAGAATCTGAGATACAAAGGGGATATGTAACCTACTCATGTTACAAAGCTGGGAAATGAGAAAGCCAAATTTGAGAGTTCTGGCTCCAACATTTTAGACAATACCTGATAGTGGAAATGGATTATGATTAATAGTTTTGTTATTGTTCTTAGAATTAATGGTTTATTTTCTTTTCTTAAGATTTTATTTATTTATTTGACAGAGAGAAAGAGTGTGTATGTGCATGTGCACAAGCATGGGGAGTACGAGAGGGAGAAGTAGGCTCTCCGCTGAGCAGGGATTCTCCTTACTTGGGGCTCAATTCCAGGACCCTGGGATCACGACCTGAGTGGAAGGCAGATGCTTAACTGAATGAACCACTCAGGCTCCCCTTAATAGTTTTTTTTTTCCCCCCAAAGGCATAGATGTCCTTTCTTTTCACTTGAACCATTCTGAATAAAAACAGAACCTTAAAAATGGTTAACAGTCAAGTATGAACATTAATTAAAATTAAAGTCACTAATTATGACATAATAATATCTATTTTTTAAGTTTCAAGAGATCAACTCTCTTTTCATTGTATTTCCTGGAAATGGACCCTGAACCTGAGATTTCCATGGAGGAGGTTCACTGGGAAGTGCTCCCTGAAAGTGATGGAAGCAGGTTTGGGCAGAGAAAGAAGTTGAACCGTGATACAGTCACAACAGAAGATTCAGCCTATTCCATGGGAAACTCTGGAGCTGGGACAACCCTTCAGAGTTATTTCCCCATCAAGCAAGGGGTCTGGGTTTTTGTGTCCTGCTTCAATCAGTTATTGAACGTGGGCTGCTGGCTGGGGGGGGGGGGCATAGTTTTGGGTGAGGCGGCTCCTTTGGACAGGGATTCAGCTGTGATCCAGGGCTCCCAGCAGCTGGAGGAATGGGCATCATGGTTTTGAAGGGGCAGAGAGGGGGAGAAACTGGATAGTGCACCACAGGATTTGCTCTAGAGCAACTAAGAATAAATAAGTACTCTATTTGTAAATCTTGGTCATTCCAGATTGCTTCGCTGAGCTTCAGACTCATACTTACAGCCCACTATCTCCTGATTGTGCCTGAAGCGTTCAAGTGTGGTTGTAAGAGGACAAAGGATGTAGACTTCAGAGATGAGTTGAACCATCTGGAAGCCTAAGTGGCTTCCAGGGAACTTGGGTGAGAGGGAAGTCTGGTGACAGCGTAGAGATGGATTGGTACAGGTACCACTCTGGGATGTACCGTTCACAGGTGCTGTAACAGCCCATTGCTGTATGGGGACCAAACCCTGAACCAGTATCAGGGGGTTAGAGAAGGGCTGAACTGGCAGGACATTTTAAAGATAGCTTTCATGGTTTTAATGGCTGAATGTGCAGATGAGTGAAGATTTGAAACAAATTCTATTGTTATAGCTTGGGAGGCTTGGTGGAATGGAATGCTTTTTGTGGAGTTTTTGTGGAACATTTGTGGAATGTGGAATTTGGGATGCTTGAAGGGAGATCATAAGTCATGTTCACTCTGTGGGGGTCCATGTTCACTCTGTGGGGTCCACGTTCACCCTGTGGGGTCCATGTTCACCCCGTGGGGGTCCACGTTCACCTTGTGGGGTCCATATTCACTCTGTGGGGTCCATGTTCACCCTGTGAGGTCCATGTTCACCTTGTGGGTTTATGGTCACCCTGTAGGATCCATGTTCACCCTGGAGGTCCATGTTCATCTTGTAGGGGGTCCATGTTCACTCTGTGGGGGTTCATGTTTACCCTGTCAGGGTCCATGTTCACTCCGTGGGGCCCATGTTTACCTTGTGGGGTCCAGTATGAAATCTTTTCTATCTTTTTAAGTAACAAAACAAAAATAATTTCGTTCTTTCTCTTTTTCTCCCTTCCTTTCATTTTTCTTTCATGGGAGGAAACTGTAGCTTCATTTTGTCTCTCGAAACGAGTTGTTCTTTCCAACTATAATTTTTTTTTCATTAATCTACTTTAACAAAAATGTCTTTCATCATGCCTTCCTCTTTTCAGTTACAAATCTAAGTGTTCCTGAACAAAATAGTCACTTAAACAAAGCAAAACAAAGTTTTAAAGCTTGGATAAGAAATCCATTTTTTTCTTTATTTCTTCTTCTTTTTTTGGGGGGGGGGGCAGTTCTGTCAAGCCCAAAATAGAAGTTCTGATGATAGCCTTAGAATTGTAGGTGGGGTCAGAGGTGACATGAAGTGTGCTGGGCTTAGGGACAATGTTACCTTATGAGTGACTGGTTGCTATCATTGTGGATATATAAGACTGTTTATTAAGCCTGGGTCTGAATGACTATATGAAACTGCTTGGTATGCCCCATGAGTATAACCTTTACTCAGCTCTAATTGTTCTGCAATGCCCTTTTTATTTCCTGGAGCGACAGTAGTTTTCTGACCTGATATATATAAGATTAGAATCTAAGCCTTCTGCAGGCTGCATTTTTGCCAAGTAATTGGAAAAGTTTTAACAATGAAGAAATTTATTTTATTTATTTTAGAGAGGAGGAGGGAGGGGCAGAGGCAGAGGGAGAGAGAGAATATTTTTTTTTAAGATTTTATTTATTTATTTGACAGACAGAGATCATAAGTAGGCAGAGAGGCAGAGAGAGAGAGGGAAGCAGGCTCCCTGCTGAGCAGAGAGCCCAATGCGGGGCTCTATCCCAGGATCCAGGGATCATGACCCAAGCCGAGGGGAGAGGCTTTAACCCACTGAGCCACCCAGGTGCCCTGGAGAGAGAGAATCTTAAGCAGGCTCCATGTCCAGTGCAGAGCTTGATGGAGGGCTCATTCCCATGACCCTGAGATCATGACCTGAGCTAAAATCAAGAGTCAGACCCTTAACTGACTGAGCCACCCAGGAGAAATTTATTTGAAAAAGTAAAAATGTTAGTAATTAAGTGAGATCAAATCAGTGTAGAAGACACTTATGTTGTGTATACTCCGGGCAGCCAGATGAAATCAGTCACTCATTTAACAACATTAATGTGTAGCTTCTCTGTGCCAGGTAATATGCTAGGTGTGCCCAGAATCCAAAGGTGGATGAAACAGATGAGGTCCCATCTCTCACCGAGTGTACTTTCTAATCATGAGAACAGAAAATAAGAAAAAATAAGAAACGATTCAATGTTTGTAAGTGCTCAGAAGGATAGAAAAGTTAGGATCAATTTATTTATCCAGTCCTTCCTTCGCATTTCAAGAGGCTGTGCTGGTGAGATATTGGGTCTTCTAGGGAATTAGAAGAGGGATAGTGTGAACCCCAGCTTACTGCTTGAATAGGCAGATTGACACACTTGGGATTTATTGGGGTAGAGAGGAGGGGGTTTTTAAACTTTGAGTATAAGTGTGACAGATATAATTCAAACTTTTTCCTGGGACTGACAACGGGCATTGTTTATGAAGACACTGCTTAATATTCACAGTTAACTAGTGAAAACTCTTGTGGGTACTCTTTTAGCCAAGTTCCACTTAAGTGGCTAGTAGGGGGAACCAGTGTTTTTCTTGTTGAAGATGTGACTGATAGACCAAAACCCAAGTCTGCCCTCACTGGCCCTTCTCTTCCCCAAGAGCTGAGTTTCATGTGTTCTGAGACTCAGAATTGTTTCTTCTTGAACGTATTTATGCCAGTTCTACTTGTTATTCAGACTGTACAATTTGCTTCAATATTACGTGAACTAATGAAACAGGAGTCTCAAGAGAGAGATGGAGAGAGAATTATTAAAATGAAATGTAATTTAAATGGAATGATGCTTTGAAAAGATTCCGCAATGACAAATGGAGAAAAAAAAAAAACTACAGTATTTTGCTCACAACTGTTTTTAAGTTCTCATCCATTACAAGGAAAGAAAAATTGGAAATGAAAAACAAGATCTTAGGGTGTGGTTTCAGTTAAAAAAAATGTGGCTTTGGCGCCTTTCCAGTGAACTCACAGTGAGGGAAAGGGCTAAGATCTTCCACCAGATGGGTGAATACATTTACCCTTATTTGAGTTAAACTATAACATTGACAACATAAACATGTCCTCCCCCCGCAAACATTTCTGATTAGCCATTAATTAGCAATTCTGATTGTGTTGCATATGATTTTCACTGTATTTTTGTGTGTTAGGTGCAGTGGAGACTCATGATCCCTCCATTCAAAGAATTCAGCGGTGTAGTCCTAACATTATTAGGTAATTTAGGTGTTTCCCAATAATTCCTTAACCTGAGCCAAATCTCCTTTCCGTCATTTATACAGTGAGTAAAAGCAAAATATTTTCACTTTTCAGCAGCCCCTTTCTTTTGAGAACATTGAAGCTCTTTAAGGGACAAATTTCTAAGTAAACAATCATGTTCAGATCACCCTAAAGAGGTGAACAGAGATGTTTCTTATCATCTCACTGAGGATGTTCGACCCATGCTAAATAGCTCACAGATGTCCCCATGCCATCTCTCAGAAGCATTACATTTCTGCTAAGCTCCCTGCCACACTGTGTCCGCTTCTCTATTCTTAGTAATTCCCAGTATTCACAGTCCCAGAGAACTATGAGAGCATTGAAAGAGCTCTTGTCTGTGGGCCAGGACACGTGGGTTCAGACCCTGGCTATGCCACTAACTTGTGGGACCTTGGACACTCCAGTCAGCCTTTCTGTGCCTCAGCTCCTGTAAAAAGAGACTGTTCGTCCTTGTCAAACCAACCAACCAACCAGATTGGGGGGGAAAAACATGTTTGTCAAAACAAATATGGACGCTCTAACTACAAATAGAGAAATATTCCCCTTTCCAAATGTGGGCCCTCGTTTTGTTATAGCGTTTTTGATCATGTGTTAATTTATAGGTTCTGGTTTGCACTTTCCTTACTGAGACCAGAAATAGAAGTCCTTTCTCTTTCGTATCCCCATCTTGCCTACCTACTCACCTTTACCCACCGATGACCCCAGACTCTTAGTAAGAAACGTAAGGGGAAAAAATAGGCCATGGTCAGGATAATGATCTATACCCTGAACTGGAAGATACCAGTAAGTGGCTGTCATTTTCTATTGGTTTTGAATGACACTGTATCTCTTCACTCATTCACAGAAGCGTTGCTGGTAGTAGTTTCAAAAAAAAGAAAGAAAGAAAAGAAAAGAAAAGAAGGGAGGGAGGGAGGGAGGAAGGAAGGATATTCCCAGCAATAGGGGATCGCTCAAGTAAATGATGGTATTTCTATATGATGGGAGGTCATTGATAAAAAGATGTTGTAGGTGAGTATTTTTGGCCTAGAAAAATACTTATGATAAGTAAGTGAGAAGGCAACCTTAAATGAGTAATGTATAACAAAATCCCATCATTATTTTCTTCTGAATAAAAATATTTGGAATGAAATACAATGTCTACCTCTGGGGGGGTGGGATTACAGAAATAAATTTCCCTTCTTTATCCTTATCTGCGTTTTCTAATTTTCTATGACGGACGTATGTTGCTATTGGCAAAAGAAAAACCTGATTTAAATTAAATAAAATCCCACTGAAGCAAAATATAATTATGGGAATGAAGAATAACATTTTGAAAAACAAATGCCAACTTTGAATAATGATTTAAAGATGAAAATTTTTCAAAAATAGGAAGGATAAATTTCATTCTTTGAAAAAAAGTATGACATCATTTAATGACAATGTTTAAAATAAATGAAGTATCAATTGCAAACCTGTTTCTTTTTCCCAAATTCTACCTTCAGTTGTTTTTTTTTTTTTTTTTTAAAGATTTTACTTATTTATTTGAGAGAGAGACAGTGAGAGAGAACATGAGTGAGGAGAAGGTCAGAGGGAGAAGCAGACTTCCCATGGAGCTGGGAGTCCGATGTGGAACTCGATCCTGGGACTCCAGGATCATGACCCGAGCCGAATGCAGTCGTCCAACCAACTGAGCCACCCAGGCGCCCTACCTTCAGTTGTTTTAAAAACGGACTCACATCATGGTAAATAAGCATAGTATTTAAAAATATCTAAATTAAGCAATTATTGATAGTGACACTATGTAATTTTTTCCTTTTCTGCCAAAACATCACTTTATTTTACTTTTTTAAGAGCTTATTTGTTTATTTGAGAGTGAGCAAGAGAGAAAGCACAAGCCGGGGGTGACAGAAGCAGAGGGAGAGGGAGAAGCAGACTCTCTCTGAGCAGGGAACATGACATGGGACTTAATACCAAGACCCTGGGATCATGACCTGAACAGAAGGCAGACACTTAACTGGCTGAGCCACCCAGGTGTCCCCAAAACATTACTTTAAAACAAATCACTTTTTAAGACACAGAGGGGATGGGATGTCTGTATCTTTCTTATCTTATTAAAAACCGTAAGTTACCAAGTGCCTTCTATTTGCCTATGTGTCAGATATTTGGAATGTTAAGTTGATTGGTTAATTTGTTTAATCATAACTGCCTTAAGACATAGGTATTACTATGTCTAATTTACAGTTGCTGAAAACTAAAACCCAAAAAGTTAAGTTTCTTACTCAACCATAAGTAGCAGAACCACATGCCTTAAAATAATACTTAACAGATTATTTATTGACTCCACTCTGCTAGCCACTGTGTGCTGTGTGCTGGGGCTATACCAATGAACAAGACACTATGGTCCCATCCCTCAAAGAAGCTTATGTTCTGGTTGGATGACATGGACCAAATAATTGTAAATGTAATGAATTTTACAAAAGGAGAAATACAGGATGTAGAGGAGGAGTTATTCTGGTCTGCAACATCGTTCCCATATAGAAGACATTTACAACAAGATATGAAGCATGAGTAGGACTTAACTGGATGAAGAGTGGGCATGGAAGAGTATTTCTGGTAGAGGGAACAGTATGTGCTAAGTCACTGAGATGATATATTGCTGCAACAATCTGGCATAACCAATCATTCCCAACTCTGGCTTGAAATAATAAGCATTTCTTTCTTTCACATGGGTCTGTGGACCAGCTGCAATTTCGCTGGGTTTTGCTGGACTCTAGGACTCAGATCTCCCTTGCATGTTGCTCCCTCTCTTTTGACCAGTAGCATCCTGGAACATGTTCTTTTCATAGTCCACGTCAGGAGCACACACAAGCAAATTTAAGACCTCCTCTCATGTTCAGGAACATTCCTTTGGCTAAAGAAAAGCGTATGGCCATGCCCAGAATAAATGGGATGGGGTAAATATTTTACCTCACAGTGGATAGTACCTCAGACACGTGACACTGAAGGTGCAGGAATAATTTAATACAGGAAGGATATGAAAAATTGTGAACAGTGATTCAATCAACCATGCTTGGATTTTTCAGGAGCCCATTGCCAGTATGGCAAAAGTATAATGAGGGAACTGGAGAATGATACTACTGGTTGCTCTTCTCTTGTCATTGTCTGTGCTTGGGAACTTCTCATTATAGAGATTATACATATATTATACAGTATATATGTATATATACATATATGACACTACCTATATATAGGGAGAGAAATTATATATATATAGAGAGAGAGATTATGTATATACATACATTACATACATATATAGAGAGAAGAGAGGGAGAGAGATATTATATATAGAGAGAGATTATATATATACATACATACATATACAGAGAGAGAAAAGCTTTGGGAGAGAGAGAGATTATATAAATTTATTTAAGTTTATTCCAGAAGATAACAAGTTATCCAACTTCTCCCTGAACTTTATTTTCCAGGGGTTGACCAATGATAACTATATCAACGGTTATCCTGCAGAACTACTGTAGCGTTGATTGAGTTATACGTTCCTCCTCTGTGATGTCCCAAGTACCGTGTCTCTGTATGACAGTAGCACACTCAGTAGCTATGCCTCAGAGGCAACAAAACCAGTGTTTGAGCCTCTGAGCACATGGCATTAAATTTGGTTGCTACTCATGCTCCTGGAATGGAGGTCAGCTATTTTATACACAGTGCATAAGACAAACCGGTCATAAAACGTGAGGAAACATCTAATTTAACCACTTTATCCCATGAAACACAATCTTCTCTTCGGTCAGATCGTTTTGATAATGTTACAGGAATAGTCCGGGTTATTTTTACCCGTCGCTGTACAGATACATTCACTTGCTTTACAAGTGCTTAGGTCTAATGCCTGAATGAACAGGTGGGGGGACGTGAGCAGGCCAGACAGACACGCATACAGTTCATGGGTGTGACGAGCACGGCGTTTTTTGAACAGAGAAGTCACTCAACACAGACTGCCAGTGCCTTATTAGCTGTAGTGGTATCTTCTGCCGTGGAAAACCGTGTTAGTTTCTATAGAGGTTATCTTATTTTCCCTCTTGCTAATGAGAAGAGACAAAACAGAAATCAGTGCCTTGATGATGATCTATTCTGGAGCCAACATTTTCCCTTCTTTGTTGAAAGCTCAATTTTATAATCTGGACAGTGGAAAACAGAATCCATTATCTTTTCCAACAACGCTTATTTCCCATAAACACAGAATTTTTGTTAGCTAGCTCACAGTAAATTTCACTCTAAAGGAGGTGCTGTTTCAAGGAGAATCAGTGGTTCTAAGGGATCTGGAGCAGCTCCTTTCCCCTCATTCTGCTCCCAGTTAGGTAAGCCTTCTGCTGGGCCACATTTTATATGTCGCTGCTTGGTCTGCAAAGCAATATTTAAGAAAGACAACTACAGTTTTCTGGTTTCCTCTTCTTACATAGCTTGATTCTGCTTCTTTGAGCCCCTCTTCACCCTTATGTATGTTTTCTTGCGCTTTCAGTCTGACGTCCCTTCAAAAGGCAGCATAACGTGCACATTCCATACCAGCAGCCCTGAGAAACGACATTCTCTCGCACATTCCCTAAGTAGAAATGCAAGGAACGGGAAGAAAAATACCCTTAATTGTCAGGAACAAATGCAGTCCCTTGTTACTTCCTGATGGTTAGTTTTATAAAGGGGCTGTGGGATCATCTGCTTGTATGTTTGCTGAGATGTCATTCCATGCATTTAAGAGGCATTGATTTCCACTGGCAAATCATGGGGCTTGATTACAGAGAGGTAGCAGACCAGACTCGGGCTTAATTTATGAGTCCTGTTCACAGGTCTGTCATTTTCGTCCAACTAAGAAACTGATTTACTTAGTTTTTCCTTCCAAAAATGGAAATAGCCTTATTATTTTTATGACAGCTTTTCAGTGTTTAAATGAGTCCAACCAAGTGAAAGTTGTAGCTGCATTGCAATATTATCAACTTGAGGGATACTTCTCTCCCATTCCGCTGTGCTCCACAAAACTGACTTATTTACCTAACCTGACCACGGTAACTGACTGCTTTGCTATTGTAAGGGCCAATTCCTTTTTTTATACTGATGATGGGATAAAATGAGTATAAAGGGTACATATGATCTTCATTTTTATGAAATAATAAAGTATTAGAGTTGGTAGAGTTAGGAGACATGTTTCTAGTGATGAACACTTCTTTTCTCAAATTTAGCAGCTTTGCTTGTGAGTCTGTATTCCCCAATTGTTTGTTAGAAATTTCATTTCTGGGGTACCTGGGTGGCTCAGTAGGTCTGCCTACGGCTCAGGTCATGATCCCAGGGTCCTGGGATGGAGCCCTGCATTGGGCTCTCTGCTTGGCAGGGAGCCTGCTCCCTCCTCTCTTACTGACTGCCTCTCTGCCTACTTGTGGTCTCTATTTGTCAAATAAATAAATAAAATCTTAAAAAAAAAGAAAGAAAGATTTCATTTCTGCTTATATATGATACAGATTATAAGACACTCTAAAAACATTTCTGGAATGAGGCCCAATGTAAACCTATAGGTAAATAATATAAAAGATTGACTAATTTAACTAACTGGTTTGCCATTGTAGAGACTCAAATTCTTGACAGAATTACAGCCCCAACTGATAGGGACATATAGCTCTTAAGCCTTGAAGAAATTTAGAACCTTTAATAATCAGTTGATACAGCTTTCTTTTAAAATGATATATGGTAAGAGGTTTAAATATAAAAAATCACTTTGTACGGGGCGCATGGGTGGCTTAGTTGGTTAAGCATCCAACTCTTGGTTTCAGCTCAGGTCATGATCTCAGGGTCTTGGTATTGAGCTCTGTGGCGGGCTCCATGCCCAGCAGGGAGTCTTCTCAAAGATTTCTCTCCCTCTCCCTCTGCTCCTCTCCCGCCCCAAATAAATAAGTAAATCTTTAAGAAACTTCACTTTGTATATGACTGGGTTAAATCACTGTAGTTTTAGATATTTTGACTAGATGTTAAGTTCATCTGCCATAGTAGAAAACTTGAAGCTTCAGAGACCTGAAGATGAATTCTGTTTATTTCTAGTTAGGTGATCCCCCAAAACCCAACCAAAAGTACTGAGTCTTATCTGTACAATGGGACAACACTTGTTCTTCCTACCACGTTGGGGTGTAACAGGCATGGATGCTGTTGAAACCTGTAAAGAAGCGCATGTGAGATTTTAAAAGCAAATTTAGACATTTTCTGTTTTTACTGCTACCGTTTAACAACAGTTAGCTGTTCATTGTTTTATACATTGGAGTTTCCGGCCAAAACAGAAAGAGAAGGAAAAAGGAAAAGGAGATCTGCAGATTGGAGAAACACATTTAATCAACAAACAAAAATAAAAGACAAGCAGATGGTGAATACCTGAGCAGTCTTAAAAAATTATTAGTCTTTATCAACCTTAGCAAGGCCATCCAGAAAATATAATAGAAAATAAAACACACCAAAGGGGAAAAAAAAAACAATTCTTAAACTATAAAGTCTGTAGGAAATAACCCAACGAGTTGAGAAAGTTGAAAGTTGAAAGAAAGTTGAAAACTCAGTTACACATTTTCAAAGAAGAGCAGGATAAATGGAAAGATATGCCACATCTTTGATATGTCAATATGTCAGTTTCCCTTAAGATTAACCTACAAATTCAATGTCAGAATTATGGCCAGGTTTTTTTTTGAGGACTTCCACATACTTATTCTAAACTTTTACAAAGGAATGAAAGTTCGTGATGCCTAAGTCCATTCTGAAAAGGAAGAGCAAAAAGAAGGGATTCACCCTCCCAGATAAAACCAGTGTGGGACTGGTGTAGGAGCAGCCAGAAAAATCCATGGAAAAGAACAGGGAGTCAGAAATAGACTCACTTCCACATGGGAACCTGTTACAGAATAAACATGGCAACATAAATCAGGAGGGAAAAGACAGACCGCCTAAAACACTGATCAGTGATAGAGAAATAGTTCATTACATGAAAAAAAAAAATAGATTGGTGCACTATCTCAAGCATATACAAAGGTAAAATCTGGTGTGAAAGTAAAATTATAAAGCCAATAGAAGGCACTAGAGGTGTTAAAGATTCTCAAAATGCAAACCATAAGTAGAAAATCTAGTCGATTTTCAGAATCCAGTTTGAAAGGTGTCCCTGGATAAGCCAATGGTTAAATGAAAAACTGGGAAAATATTAGTGGTACAGAGGTGAGCAGAACGCTGTGCACACCACTGGAGCTGGGAGCCCACTGCCAAGGACACCTGCCAGGTGATGTAGCAAGAAGAGAATGCCTCATGGCTAGAAGTGTGAATCTTGTGACTGTCATATTCATCCTCTCTGAGGCTGGGGCACGAGAGTGCTATGTCCAGGGGATTAAGAGACTCGGTGAACTAGCTTCCCGCTCCTTAGCTCCGTCCAGGGGTCACATAGGACTGGTGGGTGGGAAAGCCAAATGGGCCAGCTCTTTCCTGCAGGGCTCTGTGAGGCCTTCCATACCCAGGGGGCAGATTGGCCCCAAAGAGATGGTTTTGCTCATGGCCAACCTGCTCTCTGAAAGCAGAGCTTTGTTTTTTTCTGCTTTATGACCTCAGCTTCGGAGAAGGCTTTGGCTCCCCAAGTGTGGCCTGAAAACATGGGTGATGACGCACAGGGCAGAAAGCAGTCTGCTGTACTTGGTGGCAGTGACCTGAGCTGGATCCACTGCTTGAACCTGAGGGATGGATAAAGCAAGTCGGCCAGGGCCATCCTGCTGTTAGGGAAGGCATGGAAATTAATGGCAACTCTGTGCCAGGCATTGTCACCCACATCTTTTCCTTCATTTCCCTGGAAATCTGTGAAATAAACATTCAGAGAGGGAGAATCACCCACAGTTACCTGGCTTGTTAGGTGACCCACTGAGATTTGAACCCTAGGTCTGCTTGACTCCAAGACTCACTGGCTATTGTTTTGTTTTCCTTTTCACTGCCTTATACTCTATATCTGCAGACTCGGAGCAGAGTTGGGTTGCGGTGGGATGGATCTGTGGCTTAAAAGAACTCCAGGTAAGTCCCATCTGGATCTGATCTTGGCAGGCCGTTCAGTTAGGCGATGGAAAGTTACATTTCCCAGAGCTGCTTCTGGACTTGTACCCCTGTGATCAGCTGATTTTAGGAATGGCTTTGATTTCTTAGCAGAAACTGGGTTCCTGTGAAATAATGACATTCCTGAAGTGTTGTGCTTTGTCATTCAGAGAAGCCCACAATTCCAGGAGATACATTACACACTATGGATGGAGTCCCTTATCCAGGAAGGAACCCAGGCCAGCCTTCCAAGACAGAAAGAGCTTGCTCTCAAGTAGAATTTCATTTCTCTGTGCTTCTGGGATCTGACAAGTGCTTTGAAGAACTGTCTTCATTGGCTGCTAACAGAGACATTTCTTGTCCACACGCCTGCAAGCGACTTTTTTGTCTGTGTGCTTGAGAGATCAGAGGTATTTTTTGTATTAGTGCTGCTGGAGGTCAGCTAGATTGCTGATGCTGCCTGTTCTTGCTCCCGTCTCTAAGGCCCATGACAATAATGGTAACGTCATGATAGTGATAATCACCAACCATTTGCATGTATTTGCTATGTGCCAGGCAATGTAATAAGCTCATTTGATGTTCACAACAATCTTCTGAAGTACATGCATTAATCCTAAAATTTGTATGGAACCACAAAAGACCCCCATATATCCAGAGCAACCTTGAAAAAGAAGATCGAAATTGGAAGTATCACAATCCCAGATTTCAAGATATCCTAATTTGAAGGGATACAAGCACCCCAATGTGTATAGCCGTATTATGTACAATAGCCAAATTGTGGAAACAGCTCAACTATCCATTGATTGATGCGTGGGTAAAGAGTATGAAGAGTATGTGGTGTTCATATACAATGGAGTGTTACTTAGCCATAAAAATAGAATGAAATCTTGCCATTTGCAATGATACGGGTAGACCTAGAGAGTATTATGCTAAGCAAAATAAGTCAATCAGTCAGAAAAAGACAAATATATAATTTCATACATTTGTGTTATTTAAGAAACAAAACAAACGAGCATAGGGGAAAAAAGAGAGAGAGAGAGACAAACCAAGAAACAGACTCTTAACTACAGAGAACAAACTGATGCTTACCTGAAGGAAGGGGGAAAGGGATGGGTGAAAGAGGTGACGGGGATTAAGAAGGGCACTTGTGATAAGCACTGGGTGTTGTATGTTAAGTGTTGAATCATGAAACTGTACAACTGAAACTACTATTACACTGTTAACTAACTGGAATTTAAATAGAAGTTAAATAAAAATATATACTACATAGCTATAGTAATCCAAACAGGGGGTGCCTGGGCGGCTCAGTGGGTTAAGCCTCTGCCTTCGGCTCAGGTCATGATCTTAGGGTCCTGGGGTCAAGCCCCGCATTGGGCTCCTTGTTCAGCAGGGAGCCTGCTTCCCCCTTTCTCTCTATCTGCCTCTCTGCCTACTTGTGATCTCTCTCTCTATCAAATAAAAAATAAAATCTTTTTTAAAAAGTAATCCAAACAATATGGTACTGGCACAAATATTGGCACACAGATCAATAGAACAGGATAGAGAGCCCAGAAATAAGCCAACAATTATATGGTCAGTTAATCTTTGACAAAACAGGAAAGAATATCCAGTGAGGATATTCTTTAACAAATGTCTCTTCAACAAATGTTGTTGGGAAAACTGGATAGCTACATGCAAAAAAAAAAAAAAAAGAAAAGATAAAAGAAAGGAAGGAAGAAACTGGACCATTTTCTTACACCATGCACAAAAATAAACTCAAAATGGATTAAAGACCTCAATGTGAGATCTGAAACAATAATAACCCTAGAAGAGACCCCAAGCAGTAATGTCTGGGATATCAGCCATAACAGCATTTTTCTAGATTATGTCTCCTGAGACAAGGAGAATAAAAGCAAAAATAAACTACTGGGACTAGATCAAAATAAAAACTTCATTACTCACCAACAAAACTAAAGGATGACCTATGGAATGGGGGAAGATATTTGCAAATTATATACCTGATAAAGGCTTAGTATCCAAAATATATAAAGAACAGATACAACTAAATGCTAAAAAAGCAAATAACACAATTCGAAAAATGAGAAGACATGAACAGACATTTCTCCAAAGAAGATATGCAGATGGCAACTGACTCAAAAGAAGATGCTCGACATCTCTCATCAGCAGGAAAATGCAAATCAAAACCATCATGAGGTATCTCCTCACACATGTCAGAATGGCTAAAATAAAAAAACACAAGAAAGTGTTGGTGAGGATATGGAGAAACAGGAACCCTTGCCGCTGTTTTTAGCATGTGTGCTGCCGAAGCGAGCACAGCCCTTGCCTATTGTTGGTGGGAATACAATCCCATTGTAGCCACTGTGGAAAATAGTATAGAGGGTCCTCAAAAAACTTAAAATAGAATTATCATATGATCTGGAAATTCCACTACCAGGTATTTACCGAAAGAATACAAAAACACTAATTTGAAGGGATCTATGCACCACTATGTTAATTGCAGCATTATCTACAATAGCCATGTTATAGAGGCAACCCAAATGTCCATGATAGATGACTGGATAAAGAAGATGTGGTATATGTATATATATATATACATATATATGTATATATATATATATACATACATACACACACACACACACACACACACACAGTGGAATATTATTCAGCTATAAAAAGGAGTGAAATCTTGCCATTTGCAACAACATGGATGGATCTAGAGGTTATAAACTGCTAAGGAAAATCAGTCAGTTGGAGAAAGACAAATACCATATGATGTCACTCATATGTGGAGTTTAAGAAACAAAAGAAACGAACAAAGAAAAAAAGAAGCAAACCAAAAAACAGACTCAACTATAGAGAACAAACTTATAGGGGAGGTGCTTGGGGATTGGGCAAAACAGGTGAAGGGCATTAAGAGTACACTTATCATGATGAGTCCTGAGTAATGTATAGAATTGCTGAATCACTATGTTATATACCTGAAACTAATACAACACTGTGTTTGTTATACTGGAATTAAAGCTTTTAAAAAATCCTGGATCTAAAAAAACAAAAGTGTCTGAGTTAGACTAAACCTGATTAGAGGAAGTGTCTGAAGGCTTTTGGACTGAGTGTAGAAGCCTCCTGATTTTTCAGAGCTGGAATGATCACACAATTAATTTATGGTCCAAAACCGGGGCACTTTTTATTTTATTTATTTATTTTTTTTTTAAAAGATTTTATTTATTTGACAGACAGAGATCACAAGCAGGCAGACAGGCAGGCAGAGAGAGAGAGAGGAGGAAGCAGGCTCCCCGCAGAGCAGAGAGCCCGATGCGGGACTCGATCCCAGGACCCTGAGATCATGACCTGAGCCGAAGGCAGCGGCTTAACTCACTGAGCCACCCAGGCGCCCCCCGGGGCACTTTTTAAAGTGAAAGGAACATTTATTAGTATTTATGTTGGGACAGAAGGTGACTACCGGGTTATTGGAGAGCAGCCTGTGGCTACCCTTGGCATAGGCTTCCGGCGAATACATGAACAAGGAAGTCTTGGATTTCTTGGGCAGTGGCAGCTGGGGGATAATCAGAAAGGACAGACACCCCCAAGCCAGGACCTTCCATTTCCACAGGCTGGACCTTTGAAGAGGCTCTTCTTCACCTGTAATGGACTTTAGTCACAGGTGTTGAAATTCAATGGGCAGGGACAAAGTGACTAGTGAAAACATGCACTGACACAGCCCCTTGTTCCCTGACTCTCCTTTAGCATGACTCCTTTTTAAGAGACACCCAGCTTGGATAATGCTGTGTTTCTTGGTGAGCCACGAACCTGGCCCATTCCAGATGGGGAAGGAAACTGGATTTCACATACCCTGAAACTCTCTTCCCAGCACTTAAAAACTGCTATTCTGGTTTGCTCCGTGACCTTAAGCAAGTCACAACCTCTCCCTATGCTTTGGCTTTTCCTTTAGTGGAAATAAAAATGGAAATAATAGTTACATGAGAGAAGAAAAATGATTCAAGATCTTCCAACCAAAGATGCCACATGGAACCAAGAGATATTATTTTTATGACAGTTATTAGCTGAGCTGCTTCTTGTCTCACCCCCTCTCATTAGGCCACGGGGCACAGAATAAACACAGGTTTGGCCAGTGACTGGTATTTGATGATGTTGGCACCAGAGATGAAGGAAGGAATTTCTCTCTAGTTTGTGTTTCACTTTTAACCTCCTCAAGCCTGGATCTCAGGTTCTCCTGGTATAGAAACTGGAGACGGGTAGGAATCTTAGCTAGTTGTTTCAGAGCAGAAGCAACCTATTCAGGAAAGCTTCAGATAATGATGCTATTAAAATATTGTCTATATTCCTTCCTTAATTCCTTTCATCAATAAACATTGAATGAGTGACTCTGTCTGCCACGTTCTGTTTCCCAAGCCTATAGCAAGATGCACAGCAAACATTAAACTTCCTGATGTTTGTTGAATCAAGGAATTTGTCAAGAGATGGAAGTTTTGGAGAGTTGGTCTCAGCTGCCATCTTGCATCTCCCTGATCTATCCTGACACTTAAGAAACATTTCTAAATGGAAAACTGCTCTTGTTACCCATTTCTGGAAGACCAAGACCAAACTTCTTAATATGGCATAGAAGAACCTTCGGGGTCTGGTCCCTCCTGTCCCATCTCTTACTGAGCCCCCTTTTAGGATTGCTTAGTTCCCACAGTTGACCTCAGCTTTCCTACAGGCCCCTGATGTATAGTAAATATCTTAGGTTTTCTGGGTATTTTGGTATCTGTTGCAACTACTTAGTGCCACTGTTGTAATGTGAACAACCAGAGACAAAAGGTAAGTGACCAGGCATGGCTGTGTTCAGATAAAGCTTTATTTACAAAAACAAGTGGCGCGCTAGATCTGATCTGAGGGTTGTAGTTTGTTAATCTCTGCTTTAAGCCTTTGCGTACGCTATGCTTGCTCACTTGCCGACTTCAAAGACCTCTTCTTCCCTCTGTATCTGGCCATTATCCATTCACTGGTCACCTCAAGGCTGAGGCCTTGCTCTACTCCCCGGGGTTGCTTGTAACACTGTATTCTGTACATACCACTTGTTTATCTGTTTTTTTATTCCCCTCCTGTAACCTGATTTATTGAAATTGTATCCTTCATTCCTGCATTTATTCACTCATTCATTCCATAATATTTAATGGCTGCCCATTATGGGGCAGAGTTGACTTTTTAGTCTTTGTACAGCACCTAGCAGAAAGCCTGGCACCTAAAACATGCCTAATACGTGCTTGTTGAATAAAAATGATAGAATGCAATGAAGATGTCCATTGCCAAAGGTGTGTCTTTGGTGAAGGGCAAAGTGGGGCAATTGTCTTTACTGATTTTGAAACCACTCCATTGTGTAGAGCATTTGGTCAGCTGTTGTGTTTTGGGTTTTCCTAAAGATTTCTGTAGCCTGGTCTGGAATAGTGTGGTGGCCCCCTTGTCTTGATCTCCTTTCCCAAGTCCCTGGGGTCCTACTTTCTGGTGACACCCTATGGCAGGACGAAGAGTAGTGGTACCAGATTCAGAACCCCTGTGTGGACAGGTGACCAGATAGGGTGGATCGGGAATTTTGCTAACAAAGTGTCAACATTGCGCTGTGGGTCTCTTACTTTTACTTTTATTTTCATACAGAAGATCAGTTTTTGTCATTGCTTTCCGAGAGAGCAGGGCTATCTGGACTAAGGAGCTTAAAAGGCTCACGGCATAAGGGAGGATATTGAAATTGCTTCCTTGCAGGGTTTAAATCTACCCCCAACCCCCCATCCACAATCCTCGAGACTGAGTCCAAGCTTAAATGTAAAAATGAAGCTGTTTGGTTACTCATATTAGAGAAATCATTTCATGGAGCCATGGAGCCCAAAACCATTTGAAGTAAGGCTTTTAAGCCGTTTTTTAAAATTTACAACCCATTCTAAATGTAAGCAGAACATGTATCGAATGGGTTGTTACCAGTAGAAACAAAATGACTTCATTCGGTTTTGACCTAGTCACATGTAGATTTTCAGTAGTAGCCAGGAAGTTTCTGTGTCTGTGGTCAGGGACAGAGAAAAGACAATGGTCACAGCTTGTTACAAAACAAACACAAAACCTCCACATGGTTTCTCATGTTACAAGAGTAAATAGGAAAGGAGCCCCAGCTGGGGATTGTAGCACAGAGTGCGAGTTGGGTAAACACTAAAGAAACAGGAGAATGTTTTGGGTCTCTTTACCTTTTAAATAGAAGAAGCCAGTGAAGGAAGTGGCAGCTGACCAGAATACGGGACTGTTGTTCACCGACTCACCCCACAGGTAACAGAGAATTAAATAAATCTAAGTTCCATGGTGATAGAGTCCTTTTCATGGGTGCATCTATAATTGGCCTCACCTGACAGTTTAAGACTGATTACTTTTGCGAGGAAACCATGGAGAGAAGACGTGATGTGCCTGTGTTTCAGAGGAGGAAGGGAGGAAGCAAGGTCATAAACAGATGTTTGGTTAACAAAAGAAAAATAAGGCATTGAGTGTTGCTAAATGACCAGGGCCATAAAGGGTAGTAAATACAGCAAAAGCTAAGTGGAGAATGTGCGGTATTAGTGAGCTAACTCCATTGCAACACTCACGCAGTTTGCTGGTAAGGAACTTCTGGTAAGTTCCTCATTTAGAGAGTTGTTGTCACAGTATATTTTGAATAGATTCACAATAATATCTGTATGTGTATGCATGTGTGCAGGCGTGTACGTGCTTAGGTGGGTAAGACATTGGTAAATGAGTTTCATAAATAAATGCACTGCTTCCCCGAGGCATTAAAGTTTAAATACTCTCTTTACTCTTGTTTCTGGCATGAACAAATATCTTACTTTTGTCAGTTCCCAGCCAAAGTTAAGTGTCACTATTTAACAATGTCTAGCAGAATTGAAGTTTACATATCCTTGGACTTTGCAATTCTACTTTAAGGCCCTGATTCATAGTTCTGTCCATACATATGTGCAAAAATATGTTTGTGGGACCAAAACTATCAGAAACCACTTATTTGCCTATAAGTAGGTGGCTGGGTAAATTTTGGGATATCTGTGCAATGAAATAGGTAAATCTAACTATTGGATTTACAATAAACTCTGCAATATCTTATTTAGTTTCACTAAGGAACAGAGGGGGATGTGCAAGCAAAGGGGGTGTGCATATAGGCATGTGGCTTGTACGTACATAGAATATTTCTGGAAGGATACCCAAGAAATGTAATAGTGGATGCCTCTATGAAAAAGACTGGGCTTCAGAGGTGATTGAAAACTTACTTTCTACCTTCAAACTGTTTTGCACTGTGAAATTTTTATTGGCCATATACACAAATCATTTTTCAAAAAATAATTTGAATAGAAATACCTTTTTTAAAAACCTATTAATTAAGGCTTTATGGCTGGTGAGAACAGTGCCCATTGAAACAGATTAAAATCTACGGCCTGATTCACAGGCTAAAAATGGCTTCCAACACTACAGAAGAAGGCATCTTTCCCTTAAGCGTATATTGGGGAAAAGTATTTCAGTTAACTAATGAATAATAAGGAGCTCTGGTTTGGGCTGCTGTGTGTATGCTGACAGTCGGGAATCCTAGAGAGAGCTGTGTAAGGAGCCCAGAGCTTCTCCCGAGGAGTCACCCTGACATATGGTCTAACAAAACATTAATGAAAGCCTCCTAACTTCTCCTATATGCCGCTTCCACACCTCCCAAAGACTCATCATTGCCGTTTCTTTGCCTGTGGATGAATGCAGAATGCTTGGGAAGATAAACACCCATGGGTTTCTTTGCAGGAGCCAATAACCGCCCCCCCCCCCTCCCAGGAGCTGATAAACTCGGTGGCCTTTAGAAACCAGTCACGTGACAGCAACCTAGCGACTTCCCTCTGAAGCTGGTCTCCTGGGCGGAAAAGTGGTTAAGTACAGAAGAACGGCCAGCACACATTTTTCTGTGAGACCTGCTGCTGAATCAACGCTCTGTGCTTTGGGGGAGGTTTCTGACAGGACTTCTTCACTTAACTTTTAAGAGCCTGTGTTATCTCTTGTAACGTTAGGCTTATTGTTAATTAACACTTCATCTGTCTTATCTTCTCTCTTCTCCAACAGGTTGCGTTGGGCTCCTTAAGTCCTAGACTGCTGTCTTCATTCATTCGTTTGTTCGCTGATGGAGTGAATACTGAATGGGTAGCTAGCACACGTGTGTGGTTCGCTAAGGCCCCAGGGGATGCGAGGAAGAACAAGACCGCTTCCTTGCCTTCAAGGCCCTCAGAGCCTACGCTCTTTTCCCAATCTCATAGTCTTATTCAGACTTCTGACCCCAATAGGGGCTCAAAAAGGTGCTTAGTAAATGTTGATGGGTAGAGAAATTGCTCCAGCTACAAACCCAGAATTGTGCCATGATATGGGGGTGGGGGCGCGTGTGCGTGGCTCACCTGTTTAAGGGTCTGTCTTTAGCTCAGGTCATGATCTCAGGGTCCTGGGATGGAGCCTGGCATCGGGCTCCCTGCTCCTTGGGGAGCCTGCTTCTCTCTCTCCTTCTGCCTCCTTCTCCCCCTGCTTGTGCTCTCTCTCTCTGTGTCAAATAAATAAATAAAAATCTTTAAAAAAAAAAAACACCTTTTTTTTGTTTTTCTGAAGAACTTTCAGTAAATCTCCAGGCAATTCCTTGAGACATCTTCAATACTAGCATTTAGAAGTGAAATTTCTTTCTTGGATCAGCTGTTTCTAGTCCTGGGAATGGACTCTTTTAGGGTTGATGGTGAGGACAGCAATTGTTCTGGCCCAACAAGAGCCAAAGCTATGCTCCTTAGACTTTTCACACAGACAAATGCTACCTGCTAGCAAAGGACATGGGAAGAGAGAAGACAGTCAAAGCAGCTAACATTTCTCCAGCGTCACACGGCCTGGAATTCCATACGTTTTCTTCAGTTAGTGAACAACCTCCCAAGGAACATAATGATAACAATGTGGGGGAAAAAAAAATAAACATTTTTGGTATTGGGTTGCTGGTTCGTAGAAGACATGTAATTGTGTATATGTATGCATGCTTCCGTATGCATTTATGATTTAAAATTAAACATTTACTAAGCATTCTTCTACGTGCTAGTTCCTGAAGAGGTATAAACCATAGTGTTCCTCTGTGCCTTCAAGGAGGTAAATGATATAAAGAAACACATCCAAAGTTAAATAACCACATGAAAATCATATAACAGGAACAGGTTTTTAGAGCTGGCTGGATCCACAGTGAATATTTAATCCAGATTTTCCTAAAATGGTATGTGTACATCATTGGTAGCCTGCACGATGGCTTGGATAGTATACGAACATTTTGAAACTTCATTAATTACTTTAATGCACATTAGAAAAGTCTATAACTAGCATAGCAAACCCTTGTGTATAAGGATATTACCGCTTACTGCACAGTTACATATGAAAGTGAATTGATTTAAAGATTATCTAAAGGAAAATATCAAATAAGTATGTCTAAAGAAGTGGTTCAGGCATGTGGTAATAATTCCACTGGTGTTCTTTGAAAGACCTGAGTGTGGAAAATGCAGGCAAGTTTCATATCTGGGTTACAGTGAGGTTAAGTGAGTTGTCCAAGGTCAGGAAGGCAATGGAGCCCATAGGGCAGAACCTGGTCACCTGACTGGTCCTCAGCCCCCACATCCTCATTCAGTCACTACTTCCTATTTTGCAGATGAGGAAACTGGAGCCTAGAAAAAGCAGTCATCTCTTTAAAGTGCACCAGCTCATATAAGAATCTGACTATAAATAGAAAGGAGGGACACCTGGTGGCTTAGCCAGTTAAGCATCCAACTCTTGGTTTCAGCTCAGGTCACGATCTCAGGGTCGTGGGATCGAGCCCAGCATTGGGCTCCACCCTCAACTGGGAGTCTGCTCAGGATTCTCTCTTTCCCTTGCCCTCTGCTCTTCCCCTGCTTTCTCTTTCTTTCTCAAGTAAATAAATCTTTTTTTTTTTTTTTAAGATTTTATTTATGTGTTTGACAGAGATCATAAGTAGGCAGAGAGGCAGGCAGAGAGAGAGAGGAGGAAGCAGGTTCCCTGTTGAGCAGAGAGCCCAATGTGGGGCTCGGTCCCAGGACTCTGGGATCATGACCTGAGCTGAACACAGAGGGTTTAACCCACTGAGCCACCCAGGTGCCCCCAATAAATAAATCTTTTTTTAAAAAGGTAAAAAGGGTAGAGTTGGCCTCAAGAAAAGTCAAAGTTAGTATTAATAGTGTGTTTAGTATGCATGCCAGTATGATGAAACTGTCATACATACTAATTTATGTTAATCTCTAAACCATGCATCTTTTCATGAGGAAACTAAGGAACAAGATCAAATAAATAACTTTCCTAAGATTTGAATGTGCAGAGCCAGAATTTGAACCCAGGCACTCCAGCTGCAGAATTTGTTCCCTTGAACACTGGGCTCACAGCTCAGTGATCACCTGCGTAATAAGGGAAGGTGTGAACAAGGCAACCCGACCCTGGCTGACTTGGAAAGAATCTGCTCAGACAGTATTCTGCCCCGGTGCTCCCTTGTTCCACATTCCTCCATCGGCCCATTGTTCGTTTCATGGAAGGTGTGGTTTCTTCAAACTATCCCTTTTGACTGTGGAAAATCTCCTGAGAGGAATCAGTGATTACCAAAAACGACACTTTGGGAGAATCATTTGTCAGGTTACCATGATCACAATGATCAAGAAATAGTTTCGCTCCCCAAAGGGAGGAGAGCGGGGAGGCATGGGAGGGGAGTGGAGGGGAAGGATGATTCCGGGATGGGGGAGGGCTAAGAGGCACACAGGAGACGAGGCCCGAGGCCCCCGTAGGATGAGCCCAGCGTGCCCCAGGGGGCCACCAGGTGTTGTGAAAGCCCTGCTGGTGGCCAGCGCTTGGCACTGCGCCTGGCACATAGCAGGTGCTCACCGGCTTTGTGGAGTGAATGGAAGCCTGGAAGGAAACAGAAGCCGAGCAGGGAGGCAGGCACGAGTACAGTGATTGCAGGTGAGAGGGCATCAGACAAGCAGCCGACCTACTTTCCAAGGGCTCCAGGTGAGCGGAGGAGGAGAGCACAGCGCCAAATTTCCCATCACCAGACAAAGGAGCTGTGAGCACAGCATTCAGCGGTGCTCCCGCGATAAGTAGGACGCCTGACTTGGGGGGAGACTCCGTTTCCTTGTCGTCACGCCCTAGTTCCACCTTCTGGCCTAGACTCCCTCAGATGAAAAGCCCTCACCCGCCCTCCCTGTAGGGTGCTGTGCGGCAGGCCAGGGCCCTCTGGAGACCAGAGCCAGCCTCCCTGGCGCCCCTGCCAGAGGTGGCCGTTTTCTCTACCTCGCTGGCAGCTGCTGACCACTGAGCCACTCCGCGCAAAGGACTAGGGCAAAGAACTGCGGAAACCACGACCAAGTTCGGAGCCTGAAAATTCCTCCGGAGGCTGGGAGGAGAAACCTGGACTGGCCCGATGGTGCATTACATAAGCCGTGTGTTCGCAGCGCCCCGCTGATGCGCGGGGCCCGGTGCCTCCCGAATTGCGCAACGCTGACGCAGAGAGGCCCTCCCTAAGTGTTGCAACATGACTCCACATCTTTATCAAAAATGTGAAGCATCCACCCAGCACATACTTAGAAAACACTAAAGCTCTTCTCCACCAGGTGGTTAAGGCTGCTTGATCCGGCTGACAGGAGAGAAGCCGCGCAGGGGGCAGGACTTACTGTAGCTCTTGGCCCACGAAGCTGAACACTCAGTACCTTGTGCCCCACTAGCCTTGGGCAGCGGCGGCCTCTGATAAAATGTCCTATTTTTTTGTTTGTTTGTTTGTTTTTCCTGGCAGCGTCATTTTGGGTTATAAAGGGCTCATTATTTCCATCCCATAGATCCATTCTTGCCGCTATTACATTCTCTTCTTGCTTTCGGAAATAAGCGAGAGATTGGTAAAATCATCACTGACGTGCCCTGTTTGTTCTGACCTTGAGCAGAGGCCGAATTTCCACATGGCTCATGCCGTCTACACTCACTGCCCCCTGGGAGAGATCGGCTGGAAAGGACTCCCCCAAAGCAGGGGATCTAATTCTATTTACACTAACGCACCCGCTGCCGTTAAATGCCAGCAAGTGGCCTGGACTTTCGCTCGCTCCAGTCCTGCAACCTTTACAGAGGACTATTGGGCAATCGTCAGAGGTTATAAAGTTGGAACGGCGTTCCCCTTGGATAGGTCGTTTTCCCCTACAGGACAGCTTAGAGGCAAATTTTATGAAGTATCAAGTAGCTGACTGAAAGCAGTATAAATAACGAAGGAGCATATGATAAAACCCAGAGCGGAACGCGCTCACGACAGGCGGAATGTGTCCGGGGAGCAGGGAACGTGCTTACTTGTTATCAGCACCTGCGTGGAGCTCTGCACCCAGACACCATCCAGGAAAGGCACTGAACCGTGGACATGGTTATTAAGAGTCAATCTTAGAAAAATTATTCTATCCTTACTTTTGGCCACACAGTGGCCACACAGTGAACCCTGGGAGGGAACCTGCAGAGAGGCTGGCTGTGTTTAAACGTCATTTGCCAGTAGAGACTGATCTTTATAATGTAAACATCCTGAATTTGTCCAGGTCAGAGCCAGGGAACAAGCTTGCAAGCATGGTTTATAGTGGAGATAAACTGTGAGCGGTCACCATCGGGGCAAAAGGAACCCCCAAATTAAGAATTTTTCAGGGGAAACATGGAAAGAGTTTTAATTCGGGGTTGTTTTCTTTCATTGTTCCCTATCTTCATTTTAGGAGGCATCACGGTATAAACCCTGTTTTAATGAGACTGATCAGGCCACAGCTGATTGGGTTATGAGAGGCCATTGAGCTCTCCAAAGCCAGTTTCCTAAACCAGCTGCTTTGTTAGACCTGTCCCCAGTGGCTAGAGCTGTTGACATTCTATAAGATAATCTTGTGTTCTTACAAGAGTGGGAGGAAGTTCTGGGAAGGAATGGTGTTAAGTTTGATGTAGAATGGAATTTAGTGAACATTTCCACTCAGAGACAACAAATTTCAAAGGCATCCCTCGTCCTGTCTGAGTGCAGCTTCCAGGATCCCTTATAAGGGAAGACTTGGGCTTCATTAGGATCTAAATCGCTGAACTACTTTGAAGGGTGGCCGTATTGTGAGTGTCAGACTTCTTTGAAGACAACAGCTCCCTGAATATATCAATTCTTATATATGTTTATTAAAAATCACACTTTGTGGGGCACCTGGCTGGTTTAGTCAGAAAAGTGTGGGACGCTTGATCTTGGGGTTGTGAGTTCAAGCCTCACATTGGGTGTAGCGATTACTAAAAAAAAAAATTAAGAAGTAAAATTAAAAATCATACTTTGTGTCCAAAACTGAGATCAGAAGAGCTGGATGTTTTCAGAGGCCAGAGTGACCATGACGTGTTGCAGTCAAGAAATGCTTCAGGGCGCCTGGGTGGCTCAGTGGGTTAAAGCCTCTGCCTTCGGCTCAGGTCATGATCCCAGGGTCCTGGGATCGAGCCCCACATCGGGCTCTGGGCTCTGCGGGGAGCCTGCTTCCCCCTCTCTATCTGCCTGCCTCTCCGCCTACTTGTGATCTCTGTCTGTCAAATAAATAAATAAAATCTTTAAAAAAAAAAAAAAAGAAAAGAAATGCTTCACAGAGGGTGTGGAGCATGGATATCCTTTCCTCAGACTCACCTTCACTCCTGCAAAGACTGTTAGCTCCCTACATTATATTTATTTTCTATTTCTCCTTAATGAACGGACTCTAATGTGGCAATATGTCTGGTTAAAAGACTACACTTCCCAGCCTTCCTTGCGGCGGGGATGGCCAATGATCTAAGGAGCTCTTGGGAGATGGACAGGGTTGCCCAATAAAATGCAGTATGCCCGGGTTAAATTTGAATTCCAGATAGACAAAGAATAATTTTTAATATAAGTATATTCACATAATGTATAGCCATTTTATTGGCCAAATCTGGCAACTCTGTGGGTGGATACTCCTTTTGTCTTTTTCCTCCGTTCTCTTCTTTCCTGGGACATGGATGGCATGGCTGAGATTTCAGCCGCTGTGTTGGATCATGAGGTTAAGGATGGCAAAAAGAAAGATAGAACTTGGGTCTCTAAAACTCCGATACCTTCAGACTTTCTTTATATGTGAGAATAAACCACTGATTTGCTTTAGCCCCTCCTAGTTCCTGTTGTTTGCATCCAATTGCTATTCCTAACTGACACAGTCAAAATAAAGAGTGTGCTTTAGTGAAGTCTGTTTACCGTATCACCTTAGCTTTTGCCTTTAATGTAACATGAACCACTCTACTTTTACTTACTGTATTTTTTTAAAAAAGATTTTATTTATTTCTTTGACAAAGAGAGAATAGGCAGAAGGAGCAGCAGAGGGAGAGAGAGAAAGAAGTCCCCTGCTGAGCAGGGGGCCCAATGCGGGGCTGGTTCCTAGGACCCTAGGATTATGACCGGAGCCAAAGGCAGGAGCTTAACCTGCTGAGTCTCCCAGGCACCCTTTACTTACTATATCTTTTAAGGACCCTAAGAGGGATGGATGATGTTCCCTCTACCCTTTGAAATAACAGTCTGTAGCATGAGTTTTTACAGTGTGTTATTGCCTGACTTTTTTCAAACAGCATTTAGGTATTTTGAGTAATTGCTTTAGATGAGTAATAATAATAGTATTTCTAACATGGAGCAGTTCTTATCTGCACAGGGGCTGGGCCTGAAAAGTCAAGTCCTGGGAAAAGGTGCTGCAAAACTGGAGAACCATCCTCCCAAACATTAAAAGTCATGAGATGCCTGGGTGGCTCAGTTGGTTAAGCAGCGGCCTTCGGCTCAGATCATGATCCCAGCGTCCGGGATCGAGTCCCACATTGGGCTCCTTGCTCATCAGGGAGCCTGCTTCTCCCTCTTCCTCTGCCTGCCATTCTGTCTGCCTGTGCTCACTCTCACTCTCTCTCTCTCTCTGATAAATAAATAAAATCTTAAAATATATATATATATATATATATATATATATATATATATTAAAGTCATAATTCCATTTTGGTAGTTCACTTCGAGAAAGTTTTCTTTTGTAGTAAGTCTTCATTAGTCCTCTGTTGACAGCTTCCCTTTTGTGCTGACAGATTAGCCAGGGATCATCATGGGCATAGGGGAAGCTAGTTTGCCAAGCTCCATCAGTAATTCAGAAATCATGTAAAAACCGCCCGCCTTCAGCTTTGGGAGCCACTGGGAGGCATTTTGGAAAATGGAGGGGGTCGCAGAATTGGCCTCTTTGAATGGAACCTTAAGCTACCTGCCTTAGTCCAGGTGATCACGCAGGGGAAAAGAACTTCCCTGGGCTGTGAACTGTATAAATACTTGCCCTCCATTTTCCAGTGGAGTCTTTCGAAGGTTAGGTCGTAAATAGTAAATAATCAACCAAGATTTCTCAGATTGGCTGCATTTACCTTTCCCTGAAAAAAAATTTTTCCCCATGAAGATGAAGCGACTTTGGAACGAGAGCAGAATTTCCTTTTAGGCGTCTCAGCTTCCAACATTCAGAGAACAAGATCAGGCCTGGCCTGGCTGGCGGAGACTGCCTGGGGCAGACAGCGAGACCAGCCGAGTGGGAGAGGCGAGGTGAGTTAGAATTTAACCGAAGGGAGGAGACAAAAACTCCCATTCGCTTTCTACGTTCGCCTCTAGGCCTCTCAGCAAGTCCATCAGCAAGAAAGTGAGGAGAGGAGTCTTGTCCCTTGTCCATCACGGCCAGAAAGGCGGGTTGGAGGGGGCGGGGGGGGGGGGGGGGGGGGGGGGGGGGTGGGGGCGGTCCCGGGGCGGCGGGGTGGCGGGGGGGGGGGGGGGGGGGGGGGGGGGGGGGGGGGGGGGGGGGGGGGGGCAGGGGGAGCTGGATGCGGTGCTCTATCCCAGGACTCTGGGATTATGACCTGAGCTGAAGGCAGAGGCTTTAACCCACTGAGTCACCCAGGCACCCCCAAATTCGGAGCTTTTAAAAAGCTGGGTCCAGATAGTTTGACTTTTATTATCATTCACCGCTTCTCTCCTCTCTCCAGGCTTTCCTGGGCTCAGGCTCCTCCAGCATGTGGGGCAGGGATAGGGGAGGGAGGGGGGGGTCTGGCCCGACTGAACTGCCCACCCACATCTGTGGTTCTCTCACCACTGCTGGTGTGTGTCTTGGGCTAACACTGCCGGCATGTTGGTCCCCCTGTGTGGTCAGGAGCCCAAGGGCTGTTGGCACATTGTGGGATCTGGGAGGCCCCTGTGGGGCTCCTGGCTGACCTAGCCCTGGGGGATGTAGTCTAGGCCACAGCTCCTACCATGGTTGTTGCCCGCCCTGCTCTGCTTGTTAGACCATGACTCTGTTTCTCCAGCATCTAGAGACTTGTTTCCATGCTTGTGCATAATTTCACTGGTATTTGAACCATGTTCCAAGAATGCGATTTTCACCGTATAGATGCTGAGAGCTCCCTTAGGTGTCTACTCCTGGCTGAGACAGAGTATAATTAAATAATGGCATGAGGGGGCTACATTGTCCTCTTGATTTAATCCCAGTGATTTGTGTGTCTTTTCACTAGTTCAGATTCAAAGTCCTTTATTAAAAATAAGGTAGCTCATATAGTAACCAGTTTATTTATATATATATAATTTTTCTGTAGTATTTATTATTGATTTTTCCATATTATTATTAATATAATTAATGTATGTTAACATGTTATTTGAAACTTATATTTCCATTAGAGAAAGAATTGTTTAACACATTTTAAGTAAAAAATGTTTTATTGGCTATTTGTTATCTATATCTATTATATATTATATACAATATGTATTTTATATCTATATATAATACATATATTTGATTTAAATATTTATATGTTAATAAAGTCATTTTCACTTAAAACTTATTAAAGGAAAGAGCTCTTGCTGTGACAGAAGACTCTAGTTGTCCATCTCACAGTGTCTCTATTTTATTTATTTATTTATTTATTTATTTATTAAAAGATTTTATTTATTTATAGGCAGAGAGGCAGGCAGAACAGGCTCCCTGCGGAGCAGAGAGCCCTATGTGGGGCTCGATCCCAGGACCCTTGGGATCATGACCTAAGCTGAAGGCAGAGGCTTTAACCCACTGAGCCACCCAGGCACCCCTGTGTCTCTATTTTAAATAGAAATATTTAAACATCTGGAACAATGATGGATCCCTTCCCTAAATATTCTAGTGCTTTAATTTTTTTTTTATTATAATATAACTTATGTAAAGTTCACAAATTTTAAGTGTTCAGCTTAATGGAATTCTATATCCATGTACTGTTAAGTATATACATTTGAAATATTTTCTGTTGTACACACAGCTATCCCTTTCTTATGTCGATTTTCATTTCTACCCTTCAACTCTCTGATTAAAAAAAAAAAAAAAAAGCGCCCCGAGGAGCAAAAGGTGAGACTAAAGAGAAGAAGAGAATGAATATTGATGGGATGCAACCAACCGTGTGGTGGCTGTCCTTGCTTGGCTCCTCACACAGATGACCCAGTTGAATACTTAGACAAATGCAGTGGGGTCCATCATGTTATCCCTTTTTAAAGATGAGGAAATTGGGCCTCAGAGTGGCTTAGTAATTTGTCTGTGGTCTTAACAGTTCGATAGAATTTGAAACTAGATCTTTCGTACCAAAGGTTTATTTGTTCTTTTAGACAGTTCCCGAGAAGCCGTGACATCCTTATCTCTTAACTTGAGCTTCCCCAAAAGCTGAAACTGAGATATTTGATTTGAAAAGTGATCCCAAAGACAAGTGGAGAACAAGGGACGTGTGACAGGGAGGGAGGGAAAACCAATACAAGGATGTGTTATTGGTTTGACCACTGTTGTAGAAAACTTCAGTTCTATATCCCTGGAATCATCTCAGGAGCCTTATGAATTGCGTCTCAAAAATGCCTGCCTGGGGGCACCTGTTGGCTAAACGTCAGACTGTTGGTTTCAGCTCAAGCCCAGCATCAGGCTTGGCCCTCAGCAGGAGTCTGCTTGGGATTCTCCCTCCCTCTCCCTCCGCCCCTCCCACTTGTGCTCTCTCTGTCTCTGTCTCTCTCTCTCTAAAATAAATAAATAAATCTTTAAAAATAATGCCTGCCTGGAAGACGTAAGAGGAAAGTACCTCTTCATTTGCTTCGGTTATCTATTGGTCAAACGTGGTCCCAGTGGCATCCTGACTTCTAGGTTGGAATGTGTTAGTGTTAAGAGGGTTTCCCTAAGTATAATGCACTTTGCATAAAAGAATACCTGGGAGGGGCTGCAAAAGGCATGTAGGGGGGCCCAGGGAGGACACAATCAGATTACATCCATGGACAAAGACCATATGGAACTTGGTGCCATAGCAGGGCCTGCAGGGGAGATAGTCCTGAGAGGTTGTTAAGTGATGTGTGACAGGTAGCCAATGCACATACCCAGAATGTTTTGATAGTGTACACTGAGATTGGGAAACAGTTTTCTCCTAACATGCCTCTCTTCTCCTTGCAGAGATTTCAGCCTAAACCCAGGCCTATTCTTCTGCTGGAGTTCATGTCCAGGCATGTTTAGAAAATTAATGGAGCAGATCTGATTGAGTCTGTTTCTATGCACCAATATGCAAGAGTTCTTTGCTCTTTTCCTGAAGGAAAAGGGAAGAGATTTTTTGTGTGTGTGTGTGTAAGGCCCTTGAAAGAGATGTGACAGAGATGGAAGGAACTGGGTGGTAGCTGTCCCACAACAGGGTCTGAACTCTATGGCAAAAGGGCTCAGGCCTGAAGGGCAGGGTGTGATTTAGGAAGGATTCAATCCATTGATACCCAGTAGAACAAAATCTTTAAAGGGCCCTGTGACAGAGTGCGATAATGAAGTAGGGGAGTAGGACATTCTTTCCACTTCTGATGGCTCCACTGGGAAGTTTAAATGTTTACAAGGCAATAAACACAGTTTGGGTGCTTCCAAGAATGCTGTTCCATGTGCCCCAATTGCTCCATATATTTAGGGACTGAGGAACTTCTTTAGGGATGTTAGTAGCTGTCATAATTGGGGTGGGACTCAGAATCTGAACCAGCCTCCAGAGATAGCACAGGGGTGGTCCAGCCAGTGGGCAACAGGAAAAAGGCGTGACAAGTTAGCGGAGTTCGGTATCCGGCTGCAGACAGCTCTCGTACAGGTAGGTAGCTATTGAATGAAAGAGTGGAGACTAGTCATGCTCCTTAGTAAGGGGATTATACCAGGAGAGAATAAAGTAATATCCTAGGCCCAGAGGAAATGGTACGGAGAGCAGGAATCCAAGATATAGCTCAGGAAGGCATGGGGAGGAGCCAAGTAGAGTCTCAAAGGGATGTAATTATAAGGCTGGGGCTAAATTCAGTTACTGACAATAGCAAGCCTTGAGACTGGCTGGCCTGAGGCTGACTAAGCCCGAGGCTCCATTTAGTTCCTCTTCCTGGAGTTTGTCTGGAAGCCTGGAGGGAGGTAAAGAGGCTGTTTACCAGTTAAACAGGCAAGTGGACGCCAGGGCAGTGAGTCAAGCAGGTCTTCACTGTTGAATTATCAATAGGCTCTGTGTGTCTGAATCCCAACAAGGAAGCAAGGCCCAAATGGTCAAAGCCTATTTGTAACAGGCCTTAGAAGACTATGTTGTTTTTGCCCATCTAGTACTTTTCTGTTCTGCCAACAGAACTACTTTTTAATGGAGAGCCCTCAGACCCGCAACTTTCAGAGAAGTGAGTGTGTGACCTCAGCTCAGTCAGTCAGCACACTTCATTCCCTTGACTTGGGGAAAGGCAGGAAACCTAGAAGGGCCCATCAGATTCCTCCTTGTGATCTGACATTGAGGAGCTTATAGAACTCTCTTCTGTCTTGAAATCACAAGCTGCAAAGATGTTGTAGACTTGGGATGCCTGGGTGGCTCAGTCGGTTAAGTGTCTACCTCTTGATTTCAGCTTATGTCTTGCTTTCAGGATCTCAGGGTTGTGAGTTCAAGTCCCACATTGGGCTCTGAGCTGGGTGTGGAGTCTACTTTAAAAAAAAAAAAAGGTGTTGTACACTAGAGTTGTTTTCCGTCAGTTTTCCTTGATGTATGGGGAAAGTCATCTGCATTAAGGGAGAATGAATCCAACATTAAGAGAGAATTAGGAAGGAAGAGAGATGAGAGATGGTCTTAAAGACATTCCTTGGGCCTTGAATCCAGCAATGCCTGAAGCAGAAGCCATCCATGCTCTTTCATGGGCCAGTAAGTTCTCTTTTACATAAGCCAGTTTTAAGCCAATTTCAGCTGGGGTTCTGCCATTTGCCAGGTAAGGGAATCAGACACTTGTTTGTTTATTGCTTTAGAGGAGCACGTCTGTTGCTTCCATCCTTAGTTATCTTGCAATGATAGTTTGGACTGAAAATACTTGCTCAAGTCTGGCCTCCAATTGTTCTTCATGAGAACACACTGACCACTTGGACAAGCACAGAGCCGGTGTTCCCTGCCTGGCAAAATCTTGGTGATGTCAAACCTATGCCATTCTCCAGCTTTGCTTTTGACATTTACTTGGTCTTTGGAGCTCGTTCCTTCCTCTTTCCACGGGGTCTTCTCTGACTGTAGGTAGAATCATCAGTAGATTTCCACTTTGAATCTTCCTTTTTGGCAGTGAGTTTCAAACCTATAACTCAGATCTAACTTTTCTCCTAAGACCAGAAATGTGTTTCAAATTCCTATTTGTGCGTTCGGTGATCAACTCATGCTCAACAAGTCTGAAACAGAGCTCAGCAGTGTCCTGTTACCACAGATGATAACCACCATTTTACCAGTCTTCTGCCCCTGACAATCCTCAAATTACTGGGGCCACTCTTCTTTCTCTTGTCGTCCACATGTACTGTGTCATGGTGCCTGATCTCTTCCCATCACAATGTCTGCATGTGCCAGGAGCTATAGGAGGTGCTCATGGGATGAGTTTGCATTCTACTAGAGGAACAACTCAAGGCAGAAAGTGCTAAATGCCACAACAGCAGGGGCAGAGAGAAAGGATTAAGGGGGCTTGATAGAAGTCATGCCTGCCATTAGGCATCAGGAAAGTCACAGAAAAATTTCCATAGTCCATGAAGGAAGAAGGGCATCAGGGGAAAAGGGAGCCAGGAGAGCAACTGACTGAAGTGCTCTTGGGTTGGCAGCTTCAGTTCACTAGGGCATCAAAAAGCCAATTCCAGCCCTGTTTTGCCTTGTTTTCACATACTGTGGAATTAGAAAACGGAAACACCAGTTTTCCCAGCTTCCCTTGCAGCTATGCATTACCAATTTCCAGCCAAAGAGAGTAAAGAGAGTGTAAGCTGGTGGATGTCAAAGGAAAACATTTAAACATTAAAACATTTAAACAGTGGGCTGGGTGTGCTTGCATGCTCTCCTTGGGCTTCCTGTCTTTTCTTCTTCCTACTTAGGCATGCACACAATTCCCTGTGGGCATATCAGCCATCCTGGCACCATTAGGCCCCACCCCCCCCACCCACAAGAATGAGGATATGTTTTGAGGATGGCAGAGGAGAAAGATCCCGGTTCCTTGATAACATCCCCTGGTTCCAGGGACGCCCCGGACTGCTTTCCTTCGCATGCCTTGCGTGTGGGGAAAAAAAATCCCTATTTGAGTAAAAACTACTGGTAGTCAGATTTTCTATTGCTTGCCACTGAATGAAGTGCTAAGCTGTATAAATCCATGTGTTAGAAATACTGAATGCCCTTCTGGGAAAATTGAAGTTTATTCGTAAGCAAGAAAGATGCAGAAACCTCTTTACATAGAAATGAGGGGGATGCCATTTGCTGTTCACTGTCCATGACCTTCAAAGTTCTGTTAGTGTCCCTCTAGTCATGGAAGCTTCAGGCTCTTGTCTTGGCTTCCTTTATCCTCAGTCCTGTTGGCAGCTATCAAGGAAGTATAGCTTAGAGGCATGTATGGTTACCGATTCTTCAGGGATTTATATGATGTGTCCCCAGTAGGCCAGGAAGGGCCTTGCAGATACTGGTCATATTTTGTACCTTCTCTCTCTTTTGAAGTGTCCAGGTGGAGAGAAGCACACAGTGGTTCAGTGCTCAGGAACTAGTCTTGGGTTTGAATCTTGGCTACATCATGGTATATCTATAGATGTTTGGCAAATCTTTACCTCTTGAGGCCTCAATTTCCTTATCTAGAAAACTAAGATTGATAGTAGAACTTGCCTCACAGGGTACCTGTGAGACTCAAATGAACTATTGTCATGAATTCCTTAACATAATGTCAGCCATCATTACCTATGTCACTGATGAGGGGTACTAATGACCTCCCTGTATCCATGTGTTTTCCAATGTGACTCTTCCCATCATGAAGTGGACTCTGTTTCCCCACCCTTGAATCTGGGCTGGACTTATGGCATTCTTTGGCCAATAGAATGTGGCAGAAGATACTGTGCTAATTCTTAGTCTAGGTGTCAAGAAGATTGGCACATTTCACTCTCTCAGGACTCCCACATTTGCCATAAAGAATACACTCAGGAGAGCACCAGGGTGGCTCAGTGGGTTAAAGCATCTGCCTTCAGCTCAAGTCATGATCTCGGGGTCCTGGGATTGGGTACCACATCAGACTCTCTGCTCAGTGGCAGCCTGCTTCCCCCTCTCTCTCTGCCTGCCTCTCTGCCTACTTGTGATCTCTCTCTGTGTGTCAAATAAATAAATAAAATCTTAAAAAAAAAAAAAAGGATACACTCAGGATTGCTGCTGGAGGATGGTAACCTCGTGGAATAGAGAAGAGTCTTCCCAGGGCAGGTTCTTCTCAACCTACCAGTCTGCTAGATGGCTACAGATGTGTGAGTGAGTCATCCAAGGTCAGGGAGCCCATACATTTATAAGCAATAATGAATGCTAATTGTTTTAGCCAGTAAGTTTAAGGAAGATTTGTTATGCAGCAATAGCTAACTGATATAAGTTACCTAAGAGAGAGGAGGGACTTTGCATGTTTCCTCCACTGCTATATCCCCAATGCCTAGAACAGAGTGTCATATCCACAGGTGCTTAATGTATGCATTGAATAAATTCCTGAAAGTGACTCTGATCATTATTATCATGTTACAGGGTCATAGTGGCTAATAAATGAGGAAATACAGGGGAAAGCATTTAGTGTTGTTTCTATAAATGTTAACTATTAATGGGCTGATCAACAATGACTGGTTAATTGATTAACATACTTTTTATTAATATAAAACTAGCTGGTGAGTAATGCTGTCTAAGCCCAGTGAATGAAGCAATCCTCTGTCTTTTAGAAAACCTAACATTAACCACAACTGGGTTTTAGCTTGTAATGATAGAGAGTAGATAGATAGATGGGCAGGAAATCCAGAGGACAAAATTGCATAAGAACTCTTCTTGGAACCTGGAGCTTGGAGCTAAGGCATTATCCTCCTACTTTTTTTTTTTTTTTTTTTTTTTTTAGAGATTTTATTTATTTATTTATTTGAGAGCGAGAGAAGGTGGGAGGGAAGGAGGGAGGGAGGGCACAGAATGAGAGTGAGAGGGAGAAGCAAACTCTTGCTGAGCAGAGAGCCCAATGTGGGACTCAATCCCAGGACCCTGAGATCATGACCTGAGCCGAAGGCAGACGCTTAACCCACTGAGCCACCCAGGAACCCCCTCCTACTCTCTCCACACTCCCCACCCCCACTTCCTCTCCTTTGCTGCTTTCCCAGCGCCAGGCCACCGTGTGTTCAGTTTCCTTTCTCCCCCCACTAGATGCTGGGAAACCTTCCTCTCTGGGGCACTGCTGGTGACCACGGGCTTAGGGGGTGAGCCTGGGAGTGGGACATGGGCATGAGGCCTGGGGTAACTCCTTTCTAACTGCCTTATGTGGCTGATCCTGTTTGCCTTTTCATCCTCCCCAAGCAGAAGGCTCACACTTTGTAATCTCTCAGTGACCTCGTTAGTTCCCAAGTTACATTTAGCCTCTAGAATGATGAACACATTGTACCTTCTCTGTGGGACTCATTATTTCCATTCTGGAGGCTGTCATTTATGAAATTCTGACTTTCTTTCATTTTGTATTTACACTAGGCAAAGCTAAGAATATTGTAATTGTCTGTGATGTTTTGAAAACATTTGTCACAAACTAAAGCCAAATGCTGATTAATGTTAAGTGTTTTTGAAGAACCAAGCTTTTGGCTCATTAACTGGACTTGAATGGCATTACCCATCAGCTTCAAGTTCTGGTAATTGCTCCTCGGAGATTGGTGCTAATTTAGTAAAAATGGTGCTGACAAATTTGTGTGTTTTCCCCACGTTGAACATTATGCACACATAAAGGCTGTTGTGAATGCCAGACCCTGAGTTAGAAAACCTGGTCCCAAGTTTGCCACAGTAGGACCTTGGGAACATCAGCTAACTTTACCCAGTCTCCATCTCTGAGCTCGATGAGGTGATCTTCCATATCCTTCTTCTCCAAGATTCTCTGGTGTCACTATTATGTAGTTTGGTCTTGACTTGCATAATAAGTATAGATTCATTTCAGGAAAGGCGCACACACGAGCAAAACTGACATACATAGAATATGAGCAAAGATGTCAGTTTATTTCCTTTCTTCTCTGAATCTTTTCTATATTAAGAGGGGAAGAAATGTTCCCTGTTGGGCTTGCAGGATAAGCCCTTAATCAAATGTTACATACCATCTGTTTGAGACAGTATTTGGTAAGACAAACTTAAGTAGCTATAATCACTGTGGAATCTGAAACTGTTTCCTGTTATCCTGTCTATTTTCTGAAGCAGACGGGAGGTAGTCAGGCTTCCTAAGCTGGCACAAAACAGTAATATTCCAAGGAAGAAAGACTCTTGTTTTGAGACTCATACTTTGAAAGTGCTTATTGAATTTGCCTTTCTGTTTCTCCCTAGATAGTCTCCCATTTTTTTACGCTGCTTCTCCCCTCCCCCTCTGTATGAGAGCTATCTATGCCCTCAGCGTGGCTCACTGTCTTCCTCTCTGTTCCATTTCTTGGCCCAAGCCTTGGGGATTTTGGCATACATGTTGGTAATTCTTTCCTTGGCCTTAGAAGAAGACCAGACCCAGAGATGTCAATGTTGGCTCAAGGTTGTGTTGCTGGTTCATGCCAGAGGATGATATATTGTCATGAGGATTAGTTTAGACAATATATATTAAGTGCCTCATGTAGTATGGGCCCACCAGGTGCTCCCCAACAGGTGTTAGAATCACGGAAATACAGAGCTTAGTCTGGCTGCCGGTCCTGCTGTCTATAACTATTAGTTCTGGTAATTTATTTCTCTCATTTAAAGACTATGAAAATCATTTCAAAAGGCTGCCCTACTTTTCCTTTGAACATCAGACACATTTTCTCAAAGGTCCCCTTTCTCTTTCTACTGGCTGGGTAACATTTTTTTTTTTTTTTTTTTTTTTTTTTTTGATTGGTTGGGGTCATTCTCTAGAGCCATCAGCCATTTCACAGGTTGGAGACATGGTGACAGCCAAGCAAATGGTGGAGATCATCTTGAGTTCACCACTGGTCCAGGGCCAGGGGATTGGGTTACTGGGATATGGGCAACCCATATATCCAATGCCTTTCAGGATATTAAGTGTCCTGTAAACATAGCTCCTTCCTTGGTGTCCCATGAGTGTCGCCACCTGTCAGAAAGCAGTGCCCCAGGCTGTTTACTTGATGTGGAGACAAGACACCGCATCTTCCTGGACCTTTCAACTTCTTAAGTTCTGATCCTGGACAGCAGTTATGCTATAATATTTCTGATTACCAAAGGTTGCTGATGGGAGAATGTGGGATTGTTTGCAAGGGTTTGGGGTCTGAATGTACAGATTGCCAAGAGGATAGAGCCTGATGGTCTGGTCTTTGGTGCAATGTCCGCTGTGTGTATGGGGAGAGCTAACCTCTATGCTAGTGTCTGCTCCAAAAACAAACTTAGAAGATGGATGCTAGGCAGACATCGCTATCCCTCACTCCATAGATGAGAACACTGAAGTCAAGGGTCAGGCCCAAGGACACCCTACAATATCTTACTGGAGGCAGAAATGGAATCTGAGTCTCAACTTGGGAGCTAGCTCTCAGTGCTGTTGCAGCATGCCATGGCCGAAGTCCTGTGGGGAGGCCTTTTACCCTGAGAGCCAAGATCTGGGTTTAGGTTATACCTTTCTGTTCTTTAACTTGGCCTTCCACTGCTGGGTCAGAGCAGCTCTTTGCTCTGACCAGTTGGGTTTTTTTTTTTTTTTTTCTTAGACTGAAGAGACTCAGCATGCTTCCTGTCCTCCCTCTAGTAGGAAAGGGAGGGGCCTAAGACCAACATGTGGGTCACACTCCACTCAAGACTATGAGAGTAGGGAATTGGAGTCTTTATCTTTTAACCTTGTCAAACAGACCTGGTCTTTAATGCATGATTTGTAATAATGGAGGTGATTCAGACAACCATTCCCTGTCAGGGGCCCTGCTGGGGAGGCAGCAAGAGGCTAGGACCTAAACTTTGAAGGCACAGTGTACTGATTTGAATCCCGACTCCATTGTTTTCTGGTTGTATGACCTTAGACAAGCACCTTAACCTCTCTGTAGCTCAACTTTCTGGTATGTAAACCGGGTAAGAAGAATTCCTTAGGATGACATCATTTTTGCAAAGTCCCTGTTACATAAAGAATATTCAGGAAATATTGGCTTCATCACTCCTTCTCACCCCACACACATGTTAAAAACAGCAGTCATATTTTGAAGATCACATTAAAAGAATAAATGTTATGCCTAGGAAGCTAAGTGACTCAATAGCTAGCAGAAATTAGGTCTTTGAGGTTAGTAGCTTTGCCACAAACCAAATACAGATTTCCTGTTAATGGCCTTTAAATATATTAATGAGAGACTGTTTGTGCTGCTTGGATGGAAGGAAGCACAGTACCATATTTTGTGCCCCTGGTGTCCTTGAGGAAGTGTTGAGACAAATGCATCCCCATAGGGTATTGTGAATGGATGGAACTGTATTCTTCTTACACTGCTACGGTATTTGATCCAAAGGTCGGGGGGTGGGGGGAAACCTCTTTATATGAAAACTTGATGTATGCCACATCCTGCAATTTTAATTAGTGATAACTTAAAGTGATGTGAAGCTTTTTACACAAGAGTTGTATGATAAAGGATGAAGCAGTTTAAAAATAATTAACCACAGGGGCACCTGGGTGGCTCAGTGGGTTAAAGACTCTGCCTTCGGCTCAGGTCATGATCCCAGGGTCCTGGGTTTGAGCCCCGCATCGGGTTCTCTGCTCAGTGGGGAGCCTGCTTCCTCCTCTCTCTGCCTGCCTCTCTGCCTACTTGTGATCTCTGTCAAATAAATAAATTAAATATAAAAAAAAAAATTAACCACCGGATAGATTTTTACTCGTAAAGGTAATCAGTTTAAAATGGTAACTGCCAACACTTTTTTAAAATTTTGAGATGATTGCCATTCACTGCATTTCTTTTTGTTTTCCTCCCCAAATCAAAAAGCAGATCTGTTCTCCGCACTTTATGGGCCACTATATAAATTGATTTAAAATCCCTCTATTTGTAGTACACTTAGGTTGGCGGTGGGAAGAGGAGCAGATACAAAGCTATGTGGCATAGTCTTGCCCTCAGTTTACACCCTGGTCAATCTTCAGATGGGTAATATCCCAAATAAAGCCAGCCAGACTATCCAAAAGAAAGTAGGCTACTCTCTCTCTGTTTCCATCTGTCTGAACGAGAAGCAAGCTAATGTTCAACCTAAAATTGAATTCCAGACTATTGGAAATAACTAGTTTTTTCCCTCCTGAAAGTCAGAAATCAGAGTGTTAATCAGTATTATTTTTAGAGTTGTATATTAAGAAAAAGTAGTTTAAATTCTAAATCATTATATCTACATATGAATATCTCAAATAGAAAACCGAGTGAATTTTCACATCTTTATCTACTGGAAAAGTAGGGTTACCCTTGTGGGCTATGACATTTCCTAGTTCTCATCGGTGTACTGGTAGGTGCAATGCCCTTCTAGTTTTGGATGTGGAAGGTGATCGTATGCCCATCAACTGTGTTAATGGGTATATTAAACACCACTGAGGTATCTACACGTAACAGGTATTCCTTCCAGCCATGCTTCCCAGCTATGTTAATAAAATATTTCATAAAATAGGAAAAGGATATTCCTAATGCACTAGCAACAGAGCATGGATGCCAAACTGTACTTCTTTTATTCATTGACTTATTCACTCATTCAGCCAAGATGTATGTTATACTCACTGTATTCCCAGCCCTATACTTCATGCTGAACTTTGGAGATAGATGTGATAGATGAACAGGTTAAGCAAGAGTCTTTGCCCTGTGTGTCATAGATTTTCAATGGGTCTGAGGTTAAATTTTAGGGGATCAAGAAATCCCTTGAAATTAAATCAATCATTGGTCTAAATTCCTGTAGATAAATTTTTCTGAGAAAAGGACCTGTATCTTTCATCAGATTATCAAAAGGATCAAGATCCCAAGAGGTTAAGGATCTACTGGCCCAGAAGGGAAGAAAACCCAACTATGGCTTGAAAGACAGCCATTGGCTTTATAACCCTGGTCAGAGCCCAGGTGGGAGGTCTCCCCATGGTCCCTACTCCAGTGCTTCACCATCAGTGTCTCCACTTCTGAGTCTCTCTCTTCTTGTTCCTAAGTTACTCTTTCCTTGTTTCTTCACTTTGAATTCCTAAATTCAAATTTGAATTCCTAAATTCAAAGTGAAGGGCTATTTGATCTGCTCTGTAAACCCCCATCATTTCCAATGGGGCAAGGCCTTCTTGCCAGAACATTTCAAAGGTTTTTGGCCGCCCATTGACTGCTTTTGGGACAAGCACCCATTCAGCTCTCATCAGTTATGCCAGGTTGAGGGGAGGTGTCACTGGGAACAGATCATGGCCACTGGTCTAGAAGGCCGTCTAGGAATCCTCCTGGGAGAGACTGTTGATGAGCATGTTTCCTGAGAAGTTAGATGCTGGTGTGACAGTCCCTGTTCTCCAGTATGGATGGATGGATTTAGGGAGATAAATTGGACCAATCTGTCCACTAATTTGCCAGATCCCTCTTGGAATAGGTTAGTCAGATGACTGGTTGTATTTAGGAACCATTGTTTGGCCATGGGATACAAGAAAGTTAATTGTCCCATGGGTAATTAGAACCAAAAACTATGGCCTTATTAGTCTTAGCTCAACCCAACTAACTAGTAATAGTGATTGTGAGAAGCACAGACACAAGCACAAAGTGTCTTTAATTCTGGTCCACCATAAACTCTTACTTGTCCCAAGTCAGGTACCAGGGATGTAAAGACAAGTAAGACTTACAACCTGTCCTTGACGAGATCACACAGAAATAGAAATTATATTATTTGATATAAAGACGTGAATTGAAATGGCAATTGGCTGGGAGCCAAGAGGCCCGAATTCTGGTGCCGGCTCTGCCATACATTGGTTTTGTAAGCTTGGCTCCATTATTTGGAGGCTCCAAACCATATTTATTTTAAAATGGAGAAAATAAAACTCACTCTGCTTGGCTCTATGGTTGTCATAGGGACTAAATAAGATAATACATGTGAAAATACTTTCTTTTAAATTGCTAAGGCAAAACAAGGCTTTAAAAAATTATTGCTTTAGTTTTGGGTATTATTGGCAGAACCAAACCATTCATTACTGGCGCCATGCTTGTTCCTATCATTAAATACATTCTTTGTCCTCTCAAGGTCTTTGCGAATAGGTTTAAAAGAAATCTGATCACGTTGGAAACATGTGTATTTTAGTGGTGTGCATTTGGTTTCAAAGAACATCTGATAAAGGCTTTAAAAGTTTAAAAGTACAAACTGAATATTAAAAGCGCCAGTTAAAAGTTAATGAAGCAGGGCCTATCAGGTAAGAGAACTTATTTACTAAGGGTGAGATAGTGCCTCTGTCTTTTGTAAGAATTTTCTAGTTCTCAGAATTATGCTAGAAATTTCCAAACAGATTGATTGGTATAGTGCCTACAGCCTTCTTAAAGCTATACAAGACTTTCAACAAGGGGCACACAAAGTTTCAGATTGTTTATGACTTTAAGTGATTTATTGATGCCAAGTAAAGTATATGAACAAGAGTTCCTTTTCTGAAATTAGTCTGGCAGGATGAGTTTGTGAGTTTGGTCATTCATACACCAAAGAAACAAGGACTTTCTTTTGAGGTCTTTTGATTCTCTGCATGTCTTTCATACTGTCTGGGCCATTGAGGGCTTAAGCTGTTTATGTTCTTGAGTATTACTGACCTGTCTCCAGGCTCCCCAGTAGGAGTAGAAGATCCTTGGGGACTGGAACTGTATTATATTGCTAAAAGTACGTATACTACTATAATGAATATCACATTGAGAAAGTATCACATTGAGAGTATCACATTGAAAAAGCCATATTGAGGCAGAACACTAAACAGGTGATAGTTTCCCATTTTTGGCCCTTTCTGAGTTCCAGAATCTTGTTGGAAATAGGTATGGTTTGCTGGATCTGGTATCTGTAGGTAGCACTTAAAATGGTTCCTGAACTTCGGGGTTGATGAAGCCAACAAAAGGGTATGTTGAAAATGACTAAGTCTGCCCATTGAAGTGAGGATCACACATAGTTTACTAATCATATTTGGAAGCAAGGAACCAAAAAATACCCATAGTGATGTTTCCCCCCAGTTACCCTTAACTACGAAACTGGCAGGGACATCTGGCAGTTAAACGTCTGCCTTTGGCTCAGGTCTCGGTCCCAGGGTCCCGGGATTGAGCCCAGCATCAGGATTCTTGCTCAGTGGGGAGCCTGCTTCTCCCTCTGCCTGCAGCTCTCCCTGCTTGTGCTCTCTCTGCGCACCTCCCCCCGACAAATAAATAAATAAAATCTTGAAAGAAAGAAAGAAAGAAAGAAAGAAAGAAAGAAAGAAAGAAAGAAGGAAACTGGCAGAAATGTTCAACCAACATTGTGGTTAAAAAAGTTGGGCTCTGCAGTCAAGCAGGCTTGAGTTTGAAGTTTAGCTCCACCACTAATTAGCTGTGACCTTGGTCAGTTTACTTAACTCTTCTAAGGCTGCTTTGCTGCTAGTAAAACGGGGATGATAATAATATGTCCTTGATAGGGGTTGTTGGGAAGATTATGAAGTGATACAGGCTAAAGTACTCAGCAGAGTGCCCGGCACCGTGAGATGTGCTCAAAGTCTGGTAACCATTCCCATTAGCTAAGGGATCAGCCTTCACCCTGCTCTGGGCTGCCACCCATGGAATGGGCCCCTAATTGTCCTTATCTCCAGGGTTTGTGCTGGGTGTTCCGCTCTCGCTGCTTGCTTTATTAGTCACTATGGATTGTACTTCTGGGAATGGCTGCGTAGTGGAGGTTCCTGTCTCTATCCTGAGGGTCAGTCCTGTGTCAGTCATTAGGATATACACAGGGTCAACCTGAGTGTTCAAGTCATAGGGATTGGAGGAGGGTGTAAGCCCCTGTAGGCCAAAAGGACTCACTTTCCCCTGGGAATGTGAAGTGAAAACAGATTTCCTGTCATCTCAGGGCTCATGACGCATAGCGCCATTAAACAGCCCAGCAGCAGAGGCTCTGGACATTCTAGTTTAATCACTTCATGCCCAAAGCCATATGGCAGAAGGCAGCTTAACTCTGGTTATTGGAACTGCTCTATTAAATGACTGCCTTTTAATTTAACAACCATTAGCAGTACATAGATGCTGAATTCAAGTATGGGCTGAAGGGTGAGGTGAAATCTGGAATGCTCTTTGAAACTCTTTCCTTTGGAGGTTAGCCTCCGCTTCGATTGACGTCTTAGTGCGCTTTTTGGCATGAAGGATCATGGACTTCATAAAAACCGTGGTTTCTTATTGGGCTGGAGTACCAGTGCTGCAGCTAGATATCAGAATCCCACTGGGGGCCCCGAGGTTTATCCCTGATCTGGCTAGTTTGGCCAGGGAGAATGTTAAGAGAGAGAATGTGCATCATTCCAGGTAAGCTGATAATAGGTTGCTACAGCTCTGCTGTGGGAAAAGCCTAATTCTTGGGAATATGGTATCTTACCTACAGCTGCTGAACTAGAGGAAGATGGAACTCTCTTTCTATGAACTGATTGCCCGTTCTTTGCTGAGGTTCCAGACTTCTCCTGGCCTTCCCTCAGCTCTCTTTCCCAGCACTTGGCACACTAAGGACTTCTAGATTCAGGTCAAGGAATCATAGTTACATCTTGTCCACTAGGTTAGTGTTACACATGTGTCAGCTCCTCAGAACCCTCCGGCATGGAGAAATGGTGACAGTCTCTGAGAATCTTAACATAGCTTAAATATTTCATGTAGTTTGTAATGTTGCCAGATGGTTCGAAACCGTCTCACTAAACAGAGTCCCTTGAGAGTGGGGACTGCCCTGTGTTTGTACCTGTGCCATCAAGCCAACGGGTGACTCATGTTTTATGAATGAGTGGGTGGATGGGTGAAGCATCTGGAATGGGCTAAGGAAGTTAGCTTAGTTTACCTTTGATGGAAGAGGCAGTATGGAAACGAATGAGATGGCTTGCCAGAAGGACAATAAATACCAACAAAGCAACATGGAGGATTAAGGGAAGGTGAGGAGGAGACCGCGAAGCCAGCAATAAGAATACGAGTTTGGTAAAACAGAAACTCACAACTCAAGACTGAGACACAAAGTTCCCTTCTGAACAAAAAGTTAAGCCTATTCTTTGAATTAAAGAAATCCTCTAACATCACCGATGGTCCTTTCTCTAGTCAAAATCCTTCCGTCTCTGTTTCAGAATAGTCCCTTTACTTCTATTCTGTATGTTAGCACATTTTTATCTTCTTTTGAAGGCAGTGGGAGAGAAAAATATTCTTTCCAGAGAAAAAGCACATACCTTTCCTCATTTGTTCATTAAAAGCAGGATTTCCAAAGTCACATACCCAGACCACCCCATGACAGATTGCCCTGGAAGCAAGAGTGCCAATGAAAAAGTGAGGTGAATTCAGTCCTTGAGCCCCACAAGCTCTAAAGTTCCTATAAATATTTTACTACACTCTAATAAAGTCCCTGTGCTTCCCTAGGATGGAGGATAGCATACGTTTCCTCTTCGCTTTCAGCAGCTTCTCTAAGAACATAAGAGGAATTAAGCCTCAATACCTTGGTGGAGGCTGCTGAAGATTGAGTTTCAAACCATCAATTACTCCCAGCCCCACCTGACAAGTATTAAGTGAAGCCATCATGCAAAGTTATAATTAGAGATTGAAAATGCTGACCAGGAAGCTCGCAGGACCTTACAAAATGCTCCCAGGAGCTTGCCCAATTGCAAAAGGCTATTGGGCGAAGTAATTAAAGTCAACCTGGGGTGGGGTGGGGGGGGACTCTAAGAATTTCAGAGGGGGAGAAGGGAGTAATTTGGATTAGAAGCTTGTCCCCCTCAGCTTTTCCCTGAGACCGTCAGTGAAAACTCCTACAGCATTGGGTGAATGACATCCAGATTCTTTCTGTATCAGACCTTTAGGACGCAGAGCCAAGAAGCTGAAGTCTACCCAGCAGAGGGGCCGAAGACTAGTGCCCGTATGGGAATTGTTTCATGGTAAGAAAATGAGAGAGCAGGGCCCAAGCACATGCCTAAGTACTTGTGGGAAATGTGCTGCAACTTAGCGAGATGGTATGGTTTTCATTTCTCTCACCCTGAATGAGAGGCCTGTGACTTTCAGCGCGTTGGGTCTCTAAGGTGACACACAAAGGCTTGCACAGGACCAGCTGTGTGCTAGGCACCACAACGGCATGGGGACACAAAGCCAGGCCTCGCCCTCAGGGTCTCACAATCAATTGGGAGGAAGAAGACACGGAAAACAGGAAAGTGGGATGAATGTCAGTTGATTGGGATCGGAGGAGAGGGGCAGGTACAGGGAGGTAAAAAGAGATGTTTCTGTGTGGAAAGCGGCTGGCTGTGTGGGGCACCCAAGGCGGGGAGCAGGCTAGGTCAGGAGTTCCTCATCGAGACGGTAAAAGTTCAGCGGAGAGTCAGTATGGGAAGACACTGAAAAGGAAAATGGCTTTAGTTTTACCCCCTTTCCCTTTCCGTGGCGCCCTCTAGTGGTAGTGGCAAAAAGCCAGTAAAGCTTACATAAGGGATTTCTAAAATGTACTTCTGCGGACCACAGGGACGGTGAACAATTGATAGGACACCTCTCCAGGGCAATGCTGGAGGGGAGAAAAGCCAAGGCCAATGTAAAGCTCTTGACTTCACACCTTGGGGTTTACAGCGGGGAACGAACCGGCAACAAGATTTTCAAAAGGTTCACTCTTTGATAGCAGCACCATCAAAATGAGCCTGAAATAATGCACTAGTCGCATGGAGCCCTTACCCTTCCTACAAGAGGCCTAATTCTTCGTTTAGAGCCCAGGGCCAGGGTTTGGAGTGCTTGCCGTAGAGCCGTGTTGGGAAGAATGGTTGCACTGAGTGGTGAAGAGTGTAGTGATCCATTAATGATGTCTGCCGTGGTGTGGGAAGGGGTGGGTGGGAGCGCATGCGCCTGTGTATTTGCCAACCCTGGACTAGGGCATATTCTCAGGCATCTATGTCTGCCGTGTAACCATAGCCTATAAAGCTAAAATTCATTCAATTGTAACTCCTGTGGTGGGAGATAATCATGGTTTTGGTGACATACATAGAGAATTTTCACAGACTTTACCAATACTTTTAACTATGACAGACACACTTCGGTAAATATTAATAGTCTTGGGTTTAGACATATACACTCCACTGTGGAACAGAGATGATGTACTTGTTTGTATCCTGGAGTGTGCATCTTTCAAGACCTTCATATTTCCTGTCTTCTGGTTTGATACTCAACAAATGCCATTCTCATGGCTAACCTGATTTCTTGCTTCTGGGAAATGAAGGATCCTGTTTATTTGAAACCAACATTATTGTTGCTGAGAAGCTATTTCTCCAATGAGGATACTAATAGTATCTCTTTGATAGTAAGTTGGCTTTTGGGGTTATATGCTAATTCTTTTCTTAAAATCTTTATTTATTTATTTATTTGTTTGTTTATTTATTTGAGAGAGCGAGAACATAAGCAGGGGGAGCAGTAGAGGGAGATGGAGAAGGAGAATCCCTTCTCAGTGGAGGCTACCTGATGTGGGGCTTGATCCCATGACCCCGGGGACCATGACCTGAGTGAAGGCAGACACTTAACCAATGGAGCCACCCAGGCACACCATATGCTAATTTTTTTAAAGTGTAAATTGTAAAGGGGGTGATCGCTTTTGGGGATTTGGTTAATTAAGTTTGTCAGTTTGGTTACCCTATCAGGGGACACCCACCCCAAGAATGCTTTCTCCCAGAGAGCTCTAACTTCAGCAGTAATAGGAGGCAGCTGGTTTGCTTTTGGTGATTGACAGTTGTTCTCCCAGTGTTCTCAACAGCATTGATAACACAGCTGGTCACTCCTGCTCTTAATAGTAGATGATCTTATAGGTGGTGGCAGAGATGATTTAGTTATTCTGATAATAATATTTTTTTTTATAGCATTTTTTTTTTTTTAGCTCATAAGCTCTTTGGGTTAAAGATGTGATTGCAGAGGTGCCTGGGTGGCTCAGAGGATTAAGCCTCTGCCTTCAGCTCGGGTCATGATCTCAGGATCCTGGGATTGAGCCCTGGGATTGAGCCCCGAGTCAGGCTCTCTGCTTGGCAGGGAGCCTGCTTCCCTTTCTCTCTCTGCCTGCCTCTCTGCCTACTTGTGATCTCTCCCTGGGTCAAATAAATAAATAAAATCTTAAAAAAAAAAAAAAAAAGATGTGATTGCAGGAAGAGTCAGATTTGGGACACAGCCAAGATTTTGTTATTATTGGATTTTAATAGCCCGTCAAAAACATTTTCTTTCTTTCTTTCTTTCTTTCTTTTTTTTTTTTTTTTTTTAAGATTTTATTTGACAGAGACACAGCCAGATAGGGAACAAAAGCAGGTGGAGTGGGAGAGGGAGAAGCAGACTCCCTACCAAGCAGGGAGCCTGATGTGGGCCTTGATCCCAAGACTCTGGGATCATGACCTGAGCTGAAGGCAGATGCTTAACGACTGAGCCACCCAGGCACCCCAAAAACATTTTCAATGAATAAATATCATTATGAAAGTTAGAGCTTAATTACGTTCTGTTTTTAGCAGCATAGTAAGTAAAAAGTTAAGACAAATGGCCTCATATTGCAGAGAATTTAGTCTAATTGGGTACATAAAAGATGAACATAATAATAATAATACAAGGTAGCATATGCTTTATTACATATATAATTAAATATATTTGTTGGAGGTGCTCCTTCTGGCTTGCAAGAGCCAAATGCTAAATTTTCCAGAGTTTCATAAACTGGCTACTAAACGCAGGCATTATTAAAAATTAAATTACATAACTTTAACAAAATTTATATAATTTAGAACAAAAGAATCTACATTAAAAACAAAGACAGTTAATCGTCAAAACTCATCATTTCCTAATCATTTTCCTACATTTTACTATTAGCTCTACTGGTGAAGTTATGTCTGTTTCCGGCGTTTAGTGACATCACGTTGGTGGCTTGAAATCAGCGGTGATGGCAGTGTTTACACCGCCCAAACTGACAAAGTCAAAATGTCCTCCCTCTACCCACAGCGGGATGTGAAACATTTTCCTACACGGCACTGTATATAAACACCGGGTAGGAAGAGCAGGACTGTCACTAGTCACTGAAGGACAAGATCACCTCAGGTTGGGAGCCAGGGAAGTAAATATTTTAAGTTGGCTCTTAGTGGGTCAGGACCACCCTTGGGGACATTTAGAACCAGGACACATCACAGAATGCCCACATGTCCCCTAACGTTCCTAGACAGGGGAAATCAGGTTGACATGAATTTTAAAAGCCTCTTTGAAGGTGGAACAATTTATAAAAAGTAACAGTAAGGCTAGGGGGATGGGTCTGCATGTGGGAGGGTGTGAGGTGCGGGAGCCCTCTTGCTCACTCTGGCCGGGGTTGGGGGGGGGAGGGTGGGGTGGGTGTCATGAGACAGTTGAATAACGGGGGATGACCAGTAAGGAGTTAAAGGCTTTTCTGTGCCAAAAGCCCAGGGACAAGGTGTTCCTTTGATCTTGCTGTGTAACTGTAAGAGAAAAAAAGAAATTGAAATTAAAGAAAAAAGGTAGGCTGATAGGGTGTGTTTAGGTGGTTCCTCAGAGTGGGGGAGGGACAGTCTTTGAACTAGCACCTGGATCATTGTTCTTTTCTGCCCCAAATCTTTGCATGCGCTTAAAAGCCTCTTAGGAGAGAACAGGACAGTTACAGGTTTTTAATCAAAGGAACTTATTCTTGATGTAAAAAAAAAAAGGCTTAAGAAAAATAAAGAGCAATAATGGCAGGAATAAGGTGACAATGGCAAGCATTAAGGGGTTTTGGAAAACTGGGGGGAAAAAAAGCTTAAACTTTTAATAACTGGCCAGTGTTAAGCAGTAGGCCAGCATGAGGCAGAGCCCTAAGAGGACCATCATGGAGCATAAGGAGGGGAAGACAGAGGCAGAAGAAGACTCCAAGGGCACAGACAAGATCCCTATGTCACTTGGGGCTGGAGCTGATGTCAAATGAGGAGAAGCTGTGGATTGCATGAGAATCTCAGCTGAAATACAGGTTATTTCGTCCATGCTGAAGATCCCATTTTCTTACAATTCAGCAACTTGGAAATCAGGATGCATCAGACAATTGATGGTATCAAATTACTGTGGGTCAATGACAGACATGATGGTGGTTGTGGTATGTTTGGGGACTTGGCAAAGATGTTCATATCGTGGTCCTGTGTTGTTTAATAAATACCTATTTGTAACAAATAAATTTAACATAGGAAAACATGGTGGCATGCTTGAATTGGTGTTATTTTTACATTAAATGATGGTGTGTCTCATGATCAGGGGTACCTTATATTCAGTAAAAAACAGGTTAATTTATTTAAATTAACCTATTTGTTGATCTGGGTCCCATTTAGGCAGTTTTCAGGCTTCTCATGGAACACCTCTGTTGAACCAGAAATGTGTGACTTAGATGGGTCAAAATGATCACCCAGAAGTCACTATTCTGTGTTCAGAATTGGGCCTACCATTTACTAAATTTGGCTGTTTGTTTACAATGATGCATGTCCAACCGGGTCGTTATGGCTCAGGACTACCGGATACTAAATGTTATAATTACATGTAGATAGGTGAGTTTCTGGGCTTTTTTCTTAGCATCAGAGAAGTGAGCCACCGTCCCATCTGTCCTCTTTGTGGCACTGAGCTCCAGTCACTTGTATCGGACAGTGTCCTCCTCCAATGTACACAGTTAGGAGAAATCACCTTCCTTTGGTACCTTCTCCAAAATGGCTCCAAAAGCGGAGAGAATAGTATGCATAAAGGTCATCATCGAAAAGTGACATCTGTGTTTGGGGGATTGTGGGTCCATCGTTTGTCTGGAATGAATCGGGTTTGTGTGGGGGAAGTGTTACAGGTAAAGATGGTGAAGTAGGTTACTACTGTGCATGGAGACAGGACAAAATCAAAGCACACAGGATGTGTGGACATTCACGGACAAATCACACAGAGACTCTTTTGTTAAGTAGGATAGGCCGGCTAATGGAGGGAATAGAAAGCTGGCAGTGATGCAAAATTCTTGGCAGTCTCTGTCAAAAATGAGGGCTTCTATTCCACGTACAAAGTTTTGGGGCCTAATCCATCTCACAGCTGGTGGCCTGTTTTCTTTTTCAGACAAGATTGGAGAGAGGAGGTGGGAAGCCTGTCCCCGATGGCAAAGCAGAGACAGAGGTAGGAAGAAGGAGATGCAGCTCATTTATTTTCCTTTCATTAAGCCCCTGCAAAAATAAAGACCGAGGATTTAATTGCCCTGTTTGCTTCTATCTCTAGAAAAGCTGAAGTAGTAATTGCATTAACTTGTTACGAAGCTTTGCTCTTATGGGGTAATATAATTTTGACTACTGCTTCCTAATTATAGGGTTTTCATCATTCTGAAAATCCCATTCAGCATGTGTTCCATTTTCACTTTTGGGAAGTGCTTTGTGGGAAAAGGGGGGCTGTGTCTTTGAAAACCCAGGCTGAGTTGAAGCTGAGTCTTGCCCCAAGCCATTACCTCCTGTGAAAAGCACAGCACTATGGTGATTTTTATCCTCCTTTGATAAATAATACTGTCAGCAAAGACCATATGCTCTGTCACAAGCTGGAGTTGGTGGCTCTGCTCAGCAGCAGATAATCCCGTCAAGTCAGTGATGGTTTTTATTGGGTGGCAGTAATGGCAGAAGTAATGATAGTCATTAAAATCTTGCTGCAAATGGTCTGGGGCCTTCAGACCACAGTTAACTCAGGGAATGTCAAGAACAGTTCACTCTCGAAAGCTGCCTAGAAGGGATTGCCCATTACGCCCCCGTTCTTCCCAAGGAGAGCTTTATGTTTGAGATTACAGAGCCAGCAGCAGGCTACCACAGGCCTTGGGTCTTGACCACGTCCTGCCTCTCACCTGTGGTGGTTTTGATACTTCCAGAAGATCTTCGTTAGGGGAGAATCAAAGTGGAATTATACAAAACCAAGTTCATTCATGGAAAGGTGGTAGGAAATACCCTTGGGATATCCCATTCCAATTCAACAAATACAAACTTTCCTAGAGCTAGATGGATACAGGACGCTAAAAGGTTTGAGGGATTTGGAGAATAGAATGGTTCCGGTTCTATGGGAACTGTTTTCTGGGGAAGGAGGTCTCTATTCACAAGGAACTCTGTAAGGCAAGGCAACATGTGATACTAGTATCCATTAAGAGACCTGGACTGGTGAGGGGGATGTAGATTGGTTCAGACCACAAAGATTTGAGAAGATACCCCTGGGGCATAGGGGGAAAAGATTTGAGTTAAACTTCTCTGCAAATTCCTCCAAGGTGACCTGAACAAATCAGTTAATCTCCCTGTCAGTTTTTTTTTTTTTTTAAGATTTTATTTATTTATTTGACAGACAGAGATCACAAGCAGAGGGAGAGGCAGGCAGAGAGAGAGATAGAGGGAAGCAGGCTCCCCGCTGAGCAGCGAGCCCAATGCGGAACTCGATCCCAGGACCCTGAAACCATGACCTGAGCTGAAGGCAGAGTCTTTAACCCACTGAGCCACCCAGGTGCCCCCTCCCTGTCAGTTTTATCATCTTTAAAAAGGGAAGGGCTTTCTGAAAGATTATTGATAGGGCAAAGAACACTCAATACATCTCACTGAAAATCTGAGATTTTTAACAAAGCCCTGAATTCTGGGTATGACCTGACAGGCAGAAGTGGGAGGAAAAGGAATTGCTGGTGGAGGGGACCACGTGAATAAGGACCTGGTATTAGGAAAGTGCTTTCCTGGGTGGAGCACAGAATTCGTGCTGATGTGTGTGTGTGTGTGTGTGTGTGTGTGTGTGTGTGTGTGTGTGTTTTCAGGGGCTAGATACACGTGCTCTTCCTTTATGAAGATAATCTCCGCTCATTCTCTTCACTTGAAACAACCCTCTTAAAATATCAAGAAACCCCCATACAGGGGCAGCAAATTTATTCTCAGAGTTTGGTTGCAGAGATATCTGTGCAAAGAAGGGAAAATAGATAATTTTTAATTTCTTGACTCATAGAGTCATGTTTGAATTGAAAATTTATAGCTGTTGCCTTAACTAAGGGAAGATGTTGTCTTTAGTAGATGGTTTGAAAGCCAACATATACATCTTTATAGTCTGGTTCTAACTCACAGAATCCTACACGCAGGTGCACAAACACTGGTAAAAGACTATAGGAAAACAGTCAGATTTATTTATTTTATTTATTTGCGAGAGAGGGGAGGAGGTGCGGGGGGAGAGGAACATGCAGACTCCAAGCTGAGCACAGAGCCCAGTACAGGGCTGGATTCAAAACCCTGAGATCGGGCGCCTGGGTGGCTCAGTGGGTTAAGCCGCTGCCTTCGGCTCAGGTCATGATCTCAGGGTCCTGAGATTGAGTCCCGCATCGGGCTCTCTGCTTCGTAGGGAGCCTGCTTCCCTCTCTCTCTCTGCCTGCCTCTTTGCCTACTGTGATCTCTCTCTGTCAAATAAATAAATAAAATTAAAAAAAAAAAAAAACCCTGAGATCATGATCCTGAGATCAGTCATGACCTCAACTAAAATCAAAAGTTGATTGCTTAACCAATGAAGCCAACCAGAGGCCCAGAAAACAGTGAGATTTAGTATAAAAATTAGACTAAATAGAATTTAGTTAATGATATTATTATCTTACACCTATTTCATGCTTTATAAAGTATTTTTTTCATTACCTCATTTTATGTTCACCACTAACTGGGGCAGGGCATTTCCAATATTACTCTGTTCATTTTCCAGGTGTGGAAATTGAGGGTCCAGGAGATCATGTGACGTGCTGTAAATAGCTACACCCAACAAGTACTAGAATTGAGCTTAAAGAGTCCCAAAGAGTCTTGCTCCAGGGTTCTTTCTAGCACATTGTGTAGTTAAGAGGCTGCAGTCTGGGGTGCTTGGGTGGCTCAGTGGGTTAAAAGCCCAACTCTTGATTTTGGCTCAGGTCATGACCTCGAGCCAGCCTCCCCAGCCCCCATTCTGTGCTGGGTGTGGACCCTGCTTTCTCCATCTGCCCCTCCCCCCCCTGCTTCCTCTCCTGGGCTCACACCTCCTCTCTTTAAAAATAAAAACAGAAACAAAAACAAAGAGAGAGGGTGTAGTCAGTCCCCTCCTCTTATTTAAAATAAATAAGAAGGGGACAAAATGTTTTGAGGAAATAGGTCCGCCCAGAAAGTTGAAGGGAGGCATTCAGGATTGCAGGTTTGATGGCCCCGTTGGACCTCAAACCCAACTCTCTTAGCTTCTTGCCCAACGCCCTTTTCCAAACTCAATGCCCCTGGGTCAAGGGTTTGAACTAAAGGCATCGCAGAATTTTTTTCTCATGGTATTGACCCCATAATGATGAAGGATAGTTGGAAAGCAGGCATGTGGGAACAGCCACAGGCCCCCCACCCCCACCCCCAGGAAACCAGCTTTAAAAGGATTTGACCCTTCCCCCATGTGACAGATAGGTGACAAAAACCTGGTTGGATGGCAGGTGCAGGGAGAGTTCATCAGATTGAAACAGCCTGACAACGAGCCCATAAAAACCCTAGACTGAGAAACTCGGGTGGCAGGTGGCGACCCTCTGGGACCTCCCTTTTGAGGGAAGGGGAAGGTTTGTGCTGTCACTGCTATCTCTCAATGAGTGTTTCTCTGCTGCCTGCTACTCTTGTCTGGTCTACCTCTTCATTCTTCAGAGGGGTGTGACCAAGAACCAGGCGCACCAGCAATAAGACAGTGTTGCTAGGAATGTCATGCGGTAAAATTTCTATGGGCAATTTTAAGGAAGATAAATGAGAGCTAAAATGTAGGACATGCTTACTCCGCGTTGAACTTTTTACGTGAATCAGCTCATTTAAATCCTTCCAAATACCCTCCCTGGTAATGGTGAGGATTACTTTATTTTGTTCCTAGAGAAACTGAGGCACAGAGAGGTTAAGTAATCGGGTCACGGACACACAGCCAGAAAATGGCAGGCCGGGATGCCGATCTAAGTAGTAAGTCCCTGGACCCTGACCCGCAGGCCCTCGGCTATTAAGCCAGAATATATCAATATTTGGAATTCAAAACTGAAAGGAAGTCCCAGCGTAGGAAACCCTTTTAACAAATGGAGTAAATTAATAATACAAAAGCAGTGTAGGGCAAATGTTCAGACCAATTAAGCCTATAAAAAAATGTTCATTATAGATCATTTTATCTAGTCATTAGCTAAATACATCCTCTACTTGGTTCCTAAATCCACAGCAGGTTTGGAAATTACATGCCATTTCATTTTTATTCGATAGAGAGAGAGAGAGTGCATGTGAGCAGGGAAGGAGCAGAGGGGGAAGGAGAAGAGGAGGACTCTCAAGCCCACTTCATGCTCGGCAGGACCCTGAGATCACCCCCTGAGCCGAAACCAAGAGTCAGCCACTGCCATTTCATTTTTTAAAGATTTTATTTATTTATTTGACAGAGATCACAATAGGTAGAGAAGCAGGCAGAGATAGAGCGAGGAAGCAGGCTCCCTGCTGAGCAGAGAGCCCAATGTGGGGCTCAATCCCAGGACCCTGGGATCATGACCTGAGCCGAAGGCAGAGGCTTAACCCACTGAGCCACCCAAGTGTCCCACTATTTCATTTTTTAAAAACACAGTCCATGCATTGCATTTTCGCTCATTCACATCACTATTTCTGTTACTAGTCTGAACCGGAGTGGTCCCTCCTGTCTTTAGAACACTAATCCAGGGCTCAGTGGGGGGAGCAGAGGGAGCACAAGTGAGCACTGTCTTCCGAGTCAGAGAGGCGTCTGGACACATGATCTTCTGCTCCTTAGGGTGAGACTCAGATGCCGACTATGGATTCTGTAGCCCGCACACACACTCAGGGATTCCTCTGAGCTTTGTATGTTTGGAAGCAGAAGAAGTGTAGGTTCCCCTTGCAAACAAATTTTACTCTTCAACTGACATTATGCACAGTGAGTGAGCAGAGACCTCCAGATCCCATGAAGCATTGCACTCCCGTGTAGGACCATCAAGTTCAGCCCTCAGCCTGAGCCAGAGGAAGCTCTCATGGGGAGCTGATTACTCTAGGGTCCTAGGGGGAGTGCAAATACAAAGCCCGCTAGAATTACGATGACGACGCAGAAATGGCACCCTCACTTTTTATTCCTTTTTGTCCCCTTATTTCCATAAATGCAAATTCTACCAACAAACTTAGCAGCTTCGTGGTAGTTCCTGAATTACAAGAAAACTCAAAGCCATGTGCTTTGCTTCTTATAAAAGGCAATGAACAACCTGAGGGGGTCACACCTTTACAGCTACATTTGTCTTCCCTTTCCAAGTAATTAAAAGTGGGCAGCAGCAGCAGCAGCAGCAGCAGCAGCAGTAGTAGTAGTAGAGTAGTAGTAGTAGTAATAATGATAATAGGTTATTGCTTATTTAGTTCTTGTGATGTGGCGGGTCTGGTAGACCATGATCTCATTTCCTCCTTACCGCAGCCACAAGAAGTGGATGTCATTGCCTTGAGAACTGGGACAATGGTCATCGACGTGTACTAGCTATTGGGACTTAGCACTGAGACCCCCTGTGTCAATATGACTCAGTTATTTGTTCCATGATAACTTTGCCTGGGAAAGGTAAGAGTATAAACCAGTAAATAAGTTCTCTGTTCGCTTCTGGAAATTCCTGCAGATAACTTACCCAAGATAACAGTCTCTTCACTCTGAGCAAATTTCTTTTTCTCCTCAAAGCACAGTTACCCTTCAAGACCTGCTTTAAGATCTTCACCTCACTGTATTCACTAATCCTAACTTATAATGTCAGGATCTTAGCCCAATTCTGGGCAAGTCCTTTTTTGAAAAGACTCACTTGAAGTCCCTTGAACCCAGACCCCCAAGCCCTATAAATAGCCTCCTCTAACCTCCCTTTCCTGAAATGATAAGATTTGGTCAAGGCGATGTCTCCTATATTCAATTAACTGGTAACATTTCAGCGAGTTCAGTAATTCTTGTTTTACAAACGAACAGGGGAAGCCTAGAGAGTTTCAGTAATTCTTCCTACTTTATCCACTTAGTTAAAGGGTTCCTATCCGGGGCTATTTGACCCCAACCCTTGCTACCCTGGCTTTCAGTTGAAATAAAAGTCCAGTGTTTTCAGTTTTATCTCCGAACATATTTGACTTTCTAAAATTAAAAAAGACAAAAAAAAAATCAAGCAATGGTACAGTCTACCGCCCTGTGAAAGGTCGTTGCTGTGTGACCTTGTGCGTTTAATTAGCCATAGACATTTAACATCACATTTCAAAATAAACCATAGCTGTGGTAACCTACCAACATTCTCTAAATGAAGGGTGTAAGTCAACAAGAGCCCAGTGGGCCGGACTTATAATCGGTGTGACTTATAAACTGTTAGCAAATTACTCCGCTGGTCTGTTAGTTTCCAAGGGTTGCCATAACGAACTACCACAAAGTTGATGGCTTCAAGCAACAGACATGTATTCTCTCATAGTTCTGAAAGCCACAAGTCCAAAATCAAGGTGTCGGCAGGGTCAGGATCCCCCTGGAGATTCTAAGGGAGAATCTGCTCTGTGCCTGTTTTCTAGCTCATGCTGCCTCCGTTAACCCTTGGCAGTCCCTGTCTGGGGCTTCATAACCCCAGTCTCCGTTTTCTTTTTCATGCAGCTTTCTTTCTGGGTCTCTGTGTCATCTTTTCTGTCCCTTATAAGGACACTTGTCATTAGATGTAAGGCCCACCCAAATCCAGAATGAGCTCATCTAGGGAACCTTATCTTGGTCATATCTGCAAAGGCCTATTTTCCAAATAAGTTCACATTCTGAGGTTCTAAGTGGACGTATCATTTGGGGACCCCAGTTCAACCCATTATAGCCAGTAAAGCTTATTCCTGACCGTGTTTTATCATCAACATTATTTTTTTTTAAGATTTTATTTATTTATTTGACAGAGATCACAAATAGGCAGAGAGACAGGCAGAGAGAGAGGAGGAAGCAGGCTCCCTGCTGAGCAGAGAGCCTGATGAGGGGCTCGATCCCAGGACCCTAGGATCATGACCTGAGCCGAAGGCAGAGGCCTAACCCTCTGAGCCACCCAGGTGCCCCCATCAACATTATTATGTGTAAAATTAAAATAACGATCAAAAATAATATAAACAATCATGTAACCATAGCTCATGTTTAAAAAGATGCTATCTTTTTAAATATGGGGCACCTGGGTGGCTCAGTCGGTTAAGTATCTGACTCTTGATTTCAGCTCCAGTCATGATCTCATGGTCCTGAGATTGAGCCCTTTGGTCAAGGGACACAGCCAGGCCACAGTGACTCCACAGGGAGGGCACCAAGGGAACAAATACAACAACATCACTCTTTCCTCCAATCTCCTGCTGGTTCTTCCCTGCCCTTATGGTCCAACATGCCTGGAAGGAAGCCAGAGGGCAAGGGGGAGGGCATTGCTGGGTGTCAGGACCCAGAGTTGAGGGCAGGGGTGAGGTGTGATCTGGAGGAGCAAATGCAAAAATATCTTGAAGTCTAGGAGGTGTGGACAAGGAAGGGATGACTGGCATCTCAAATGTGGCGGGGGAGGGGACATCAAAAAAGCTTTCTGGAGATAGAAGCATTTTGACTTTATATACAGCTGCTAAAGATGGACCCCCAACATGCCAGCACCGTTCTGGGTATATAATCTGCTTTCACCTATTGAATACCAAAATAACTTCTTTTTTTTTTTTTTTTTAATTTGACAGAGAGAGATCACAAGTAGGCAGAGAGGCAGGCAGAGAGAGAGAGAGAGTAGGAAGCAGGCTCCCTGCTGAGCAGAAAGCCCGATGCGGGACTCGATCTGAGGACCCTGAGATCATGACCTCAGCAGAAGGCAGCGGCCTAACCTACTGAGCCACCCAGGCACCCCCAAAATAACTTCTGAGGTGGATATTATTGTCACCTTTATTGGGGGGGGGGGGAGTCCTTTTTATTGGAAGTCTAGCATACGTACAGGAAAGCACAGACATGAGGGACAGCTCAATCATTTTCTCGAAGGTGACCCTCATTCAGGTCACCAATCCCCAGATAAAGAGACAGAACATGACCAGCCCCCCTAGAAGTCCCTTTCCAGGCCCCACCACCCTCAGCAGTGACCACATTTCACTGATGATGCTTGACTGTTTTGAATTTCATATACCGACACGGTACAGCACTGATTCTCTTGTGTGGATATACACTACCATTAAGCTAACATACCTACCACCTCCCATAATTACCACTTTCTTTCTTCATTTTAACTATTTTTAAGTGTACAATTCAGTGACATTAAGAACATTCACAATGGTGTGCAACCATCACCACTAACCATCTCCAGAACTTTTTCATCATCCCAAACAAAAACTCCACCCATTAAACACTAACTCCCTATTCTCTCTCTGTCTCCAGACTGCTAAGCCCCATTCTATATTCTGTCTCTGTGGATTTGCTTATTCTAGTTACCTCATATTCAATGGAAGCACACAATACTGATCCTTTTGTGTCTGGGTTTTTTTTCACTTACCCTAATGTTTTCCAGGTTCAAGCTGTCATCCTCACTTTGTAGGTGAGGAAACTGAGATACTGAATCATTAAGGAAGCAAATGAGAGCAAGCAGGTGGGCATCAGAGGCTGAACACTTAGGTGCTTCACTGGGCTGTTTATCAATGGGTCCTTTAGTTGAGAGTCAATGATAGGTATTTAAATCATGGGGCAGCTGGAGGTCTCTGACTGCTTCTCAGAGTCTACCCACTCTGAGTAAGATGACTTGAAATTCACATGATCTCTCCTGTGTTACAAATGGATGAGCTTCCCTGTATCCTCCATGTCTCATTAGAAAGGGCAGACTTTTCCTCCTAATGACAGACTCTTAGTTGACTGTTTCTTCAGTCCCTGCCATTGGTGAACGTGTGTGATTTCTCTGCTCTCTTCCTTGAAACTGGCGTCCCACTCTAAAAGCCTCCGTGTGCTTGTCTCAGCTCCCCATTGGGTGGGAACGCATCATCCCACCACTTGTAACCCTGTTCACTTTCCTCAAATTATCAGTTGGGTGCAGAACCCGGGAGAGTCCCCTTTGGAGCCAGAGATGCTGGTCTGGCTACTATTAGGAACAGGGGAGCTGGGTTGGCAGACACTAATCTGTCTCAGCCAAAGTGAAGTCAAGGGCCAACAGAGCCTGAGTCCAGATCCTGCCTGTCCTCAAGCAGTAAAACCACAGAAAACTCATTTATATTTACAAAAAGACCACATATGCCTGTCTTTTCCTGGCCAAACTCCCTGAATTTCCATATCTAAGCAAGTCAGGTGCCAGGAAAAGGCAGGTAGCCATAGTTATCTTGGATGGCATGACTCAGCTGCAACAGAGCTCTCCAGCAAAGAGATGCTGTCCCTTGAATGCAGGAATGATGTAGCAATATCAAATCATAAATGAATTTTGTAATTTGGGAATTTTCAACCATAAGGCCCCCTACGTACTGATCAGCCAGTTAAAAAAAATAATTTCTACCAATAGATTTTCTTTGTGCAATACGATGAATTCCATTACCTTTCTGGTCCCTTTTGTCAACAAAGACAAGAGATAATCTAACCAAAATGCTGCTTCTCCTTCTGTTTGATCTTTAGCATTATAGAATCTTGAGATTAGTCCTCCTTGCTGTCTGTGCTCTCCTCCTGGGCAATCTCATCCAGGTACAGGGCTTTAAATGACATTTGTTGTCAGAAATCACTGGTCTGGGAGTAATAGAAACTCAACGGAACTATCTGAAGCAAAATGAGAATTTATCAAATTACATAGTTCTGAAGTTAGTTTCAGGAGTGACAGAGGAAGGGGCCTTAGTGCTGTGTCAACATATTGCCTCTCTCCCTTATCACCTGACTCTGTTTTCTGCGGTCTTGACCTCATTCTCATCAGACTATGGCCCAAAGGTGGTGTTTAAAAAAAAAAAATCCAGGTAGCCCTAAGCTTACATTGTACCAGCTTAGCAATCATGCCAGAAAAACTCTTTGCTCCTGATTGTTCCATCAAAACTTCTTTAGCTAATTCTTACTGAATTGTCCTAATTCATTTGAGCATCTCTTAAGAATTGCTGTAGCTGTCTACGGCCATACCACCCTGAACATGCCCGATCTCGTCTCATCTCAGAAGCTAAGCAGGGTCGGGCCTGGTTAATACTTGGATGGGAGAATTGCTGTGGCCATGTAGATGACATACGCAGACTGTCTGGTCCTGAGGTCCCTGTTTGCTACTTTACCAGAAGAGGTCATCCTCTTTGATTACTAGCCACATCAAGATTACTAGCCCAGAAGGAATATTTCCCCCAAAGAAAACCAGGACACTTTCAGCAAAAGACATGGGACATTATGCTAGGTAACACCATGCCTTCTACATGTTGATAATGCCCAAATTTGTTTTTCCCCATCCCAGACCTCCATCCTCAACTCCAGGGGCATATATGACACAATAGCCTCCTTGATGTATTTCACAGACCTCTCAAACTTCACCTGTCCAAAATAGATCTCTGAGTTAGGAGCACCCTGCTCCCCCCATCTCTACCCTGTACTTCCTTTGGTTACAAGAAATAAGAACAAGCACTGGCTAACTTAGAGAGAATGTACTAGAAGGCTTTGGACCCAAGGAACTGATGGAAGGCTGGAGTCCTGGGCTTGGGAAGTAGGAAGCACCACAGCTGCATTATAGAGGAAAACTTTGGTAGGAGGCTGCCCATGGAGGAATTGAATTTTGTTCTCAAGATTCATATTCCTGGGTGGCTCAGTGGGTTAAGCCTCTGCCTTCGACCTCGGTCTTGATCTCGGGGTCTTGGGATAGAGCTCCGCATCAGGCTCTCTGCTCAGCAGGAAGCCTGCTTCCCTCTCTCTCTCTCTCTCTGCCTACCTCTCTGCCTACTTGTGATCTCTCTGTCAAATAAGTAAATAAATAAAATCTTAAAAAAAAGATTCAGATTCTATCTTTACTCAGAAAACTGTAAAGTACTCATAAAAGAAATGGAGGAAGACACAAAGAAATGGAAAAATGTTCCATGCTCATGGATTGGAAGAACAAATATTGTGAAAATGTCTATGCTACCTAAAGCAATCTACACATTTAATGCAATCCCTAACAAAATACCATCATTTTTTTTTCAAATAAATGGAACAAATAATCCTAAAATTTATATGGAACCAGAAAAGACCCCAAATAGCCAGAGGAATGTTCAAAAAGAAAACCAAAGTTGGCGGCATCCCAATTCCAGACTTCAAGCTCTATTACAGAGCTGTAATCATCAAGACAGTATGGCACTGGCACAAAAACAGACACATAGATCAATGGAACAGAATAGAGAGCCCAGAAATGGACCCTCAACTCTGTGGTCAACTAATCTTCGACAAAGCAGGAAGGAATGTCCAACGGAAAAAAGTCTCTTCAAAAAATGGTGTTGGGAAAATTGGACAGTCACGTGCAGAAAAATGAAACTGGACCATTTCCTTACACTACACATGAAAATAGACTCAAAATGGATGAAAGACTTCAATGTGAGACGGGAATCCATCAAAATCCTTGAGGAGAACACAGGCAGCAACCTCTTCAACCTCAGCCACAGCAACTTCTTCCTAGAAACATCGCGAAAGGCAAGGGAAGCAAGAGCAAAAATGAACTACTGGGACTTCACCAAGATCAGAAGCTTTTGTACCACAAAGGAAACAGACAACAAAGCCAAAAGACAACTGACAGAATGGGAGAAGATATTTGCAAATGACATATCAGAAAAAGGGCTAGTATCCAAAATCCATAAAGAACTTATCAAACTCAACACCCAAAGAACAAATAATCCAATCAAGAAATGGGCAGAAGACATGAACAGACATTTCTGTGAAGAAGACATCCAGATGGCCAACAGACACATGAAAAAGTGCTCCATATCACTCAGCATCAGGGAAATACAAATCAAAACCACAATGAGATACCACCTCACACCAGTCAGCATGGCTAAAATTAACAAGTCAGGAAATGACAGATGTTGGCAAGGATGTGGAAAAAGGGTAACCCTCCTATACTGTTGGTGGGAATGCAAGCTGGTGCAGCCACTCTGGAAAACAGCATGGCGGTCCCTGAAAAAGTTGAAAACAGAGCTACCCTATGACCCAGCAATCACACTACTGGGTATTTACCCTGAAGATACAAATGTAGTGATCTGAAGGGGCACATGCACCCAAATGTTTATAACAGCAATGTCCACAATAGCCAAACTATGGAAATAACCTAGATGTCCATCAACAGATGATTGGATAAAGAAGATGTGGGGTGTGTGTGTGTGTGTGTGTGTGTGTAATGGAATACTAAGCAGCCATCAAAAATCCCGAAATCTGGGTGCCTGGGTGGCTCAGTGGGTTAAGCCTCTCCCTTCAGCTCAGGTCATGATCTCAGAGTTCTGGGATCGAGTCCCGCATTGGGCTCTCTGCTTGGCAGGAAGCCTGCTTCCTCCTCTCTCTCTCTCTCTCTCTCTCTCTCTGTGCCTACTTATGATCTCTCTGTGTCAAATAAATAAAATCTTTGAAAAAAAAGTCCTGAAATCTTGCCATTTGCAACAATGTAGATGGAACTAGAGGGTATTATGCTAAGTGAAATAATATATATAAATTGCTTGAATAGTATCTGAAACATAGTTAAGTGCTCATTAAAAATGAGCTATCATTATTATAGTGTAGGAGACCAGCACCTGATCAGATGGGTCTTATAATAATGATAGCTCATGTTTATGTGTATCAGTCATTTAATTGTAACAATAATCCCATAACTAAATACTCATATTATCCTCACTTTGCAGATGAGCGTCTTGTATCCCTGGTCCCAACAGACTAACATCCCGATTTTCTTAGAACATGCCATTTTTTTTTTTTAAACCTCAGGGCCTTTGCATTTGCTACTCTACATGCCCACCTGTTTTGCACCAGATTTCACATGGCTGGTACCTTCTCAACTTTAGGCTTCAGGTTACAAGTCATCTTTTCCAGAGAGGCCTCATGCTATCCAAAGTTACCTCCCCCGTCCCTGACTACTCTATTCCAACACCCTGCTGATGTCCTTTAGTAAACTTACAACCTAGAAATGGTCCACATTATATCTTTTTCTGTGCATTGCCTGTCTCCTTTTCTAGAATTTGAGTTCCATTAGAGCAAGAACCTTAGCACAGCTGTTCACAGCTCTTAAAACATACTTGGCATCAAATACGGACCCAACAAAAACTCGTTGAATGAAGGAACATATAGCAGCTGAGTGAAGGAATGAAGTTTGCTAAGTGAATGGGATTGGCTTTTATCAATGAAGCACACACACTTCTATTCCAAGAAATCTGAGCAGCAGTGCATGGAGGTGTCATTATTGAAAGAACAGCTGACAGAGTAACTCCCAGAAACAAATCCTTTCCCGGAGATGGGTCTGCTTGCTTTAGGTCTCGGTGGATTTCTATTTCTGCTGTTCTGTGTCTCAGGCAGCTGTGGGGCCAGGGAAGCATGATGGACTTGAAGAATCTCAGCTTCCTTTGTGGGATCTACTACTTAGTAGCTGTGTAATTGTGAGGAAGTTACCACTTTGCCAGGTCTGTTTCCTTGACTATAATGTGGAGATAAAAAATAATATCTTCTGAGGATGGGGAGAAATTGGAACACTTGTATGTTTTTCGTGGGAGTATAAAATGGTATAGCTGCCGTGAAAGACAGTGATTTCTTTAAAAATTTAAAAATTAAATTACCATGTATTCCAACAATTCCATTTCTTGGTATATACTCCAAGGGATTGAAAGCAGGGACTCAAACACGTACTTGTACACCAATGTTTATAGCAGCATTACTTACAGTAGTCAAAAGGGGGAAGCCGAACAAGTGCTGTGCGATTCCACTACGTGAGGTACCTGAAATAGACAAATTCATAGAGACAGGAAGTAAGATGGTGGTTGCCAGCATCCCAGGCAGGGAAATAGAAATGGGAGTTATTAGGTTTTTTTATTTGTTTATTTTGGTTTTGCTTTTGGGCTTTGGGGTTTTTGGTATTTTTTGGTCGTTTTTGCTTTTTTTTTTTTTTTTTTTTTGGTCTCGTTTTTGAGAGAGTGAGTGTGCATATGCATGAGCAGGGGTTTGGAGGGAGAGAGAATCTTAAGCAGACTCCTGGCTTAGCACCACCCTGAGATCATGACCTAAGCCAAAATCAAGAGTCAGACATTTAACTGACTGAGCTGCTTAAGTGCTCCAAGGAGTTATGTTTAATGTGTAAAGAGTTTCAGCTTGGAATGATGGTGATGAGTGGTAGTGGTGGTTTGGTAACAATATGAAAATGCTAAAGTCACTGAATTGGACACTCAAAAAGCATTCACACAGGAAACTTTACATTATGTGTATTTTACCACAGTACAAACTAATGACACCTGAAGGAGATGGAGAGTAGCTTAGATGAGATGGCATATGTCATCATGTACCAGAGTTGGTATTCAGTTAAATTGGTGTGAAATGAGTGGCAAATAAGGAGACTCCTTCAGCCTTGACGTGTTTCTCAGTAGAGATGTTATGTGCACAGAAGACGCAGTGGAAGTATCCCAATAAAAAGTACTAATGGATGGAGTGTGCGCTTGGTGACATTTACCGACAGTCCCTTCCTCCTCAGTCTGACCCAAGTGGAGCAGAGGGGCAGTTTCTCCTGAGAGCACACTGGAACATTCTCACTGTTCTGCTCTGAAGCAGGCCAATAGACTGTGGAGGAAACTCAATTCAAGAGCGATGACAGAACATAGCGTACCCCACGCTCAACTACGGGGCCTTCACCATTGTGTCATGTGGGTGATGGAGGGCACAGGATTGGGAGTGGGCTTCTCTTGACTTTTCTCTGTGAATGTGGACATAAAAACAGAAAGGAAAAGGAAGTTAATTTTATAGTTGGTAAAGTTACTAGAGCAGCTTAAAGAAAAGCTTTAGGAATCACTGTTTCAAAAACTGGAAAGAAACTCCAACCAGCTGGGACTTTCTCTCTCCCTTCTGTCTATCTCTACTCCTTGTGTGTTGGTCTAATTCTCTCCTACTGCAGATGGCATATGCTTTCCTACATAGCAAGGAACATGTCTGCTGGCCATCCTAGCGTAGCCGTGTTCGAGAAAAAAGGTTCCACCTCTAGACTGTGTGAGTGAGGGTAGGCCAGGATGACGACAAACATCTGTGGCTTCAGCAAAACAGCATTGCCATTGGCATCCAGCTGGAAGAAGACAAAAAAGCGTAGAGCAATACACATGGGAGGATTTTCTAGGGCAGTTCCGACAGGTCATTTCTGTTTGTATTCCAATGCCATGGTCATCCCAAACTGCAAGGGAGGCCATATGCCAGGAAGAAGAGGAAATGGAATTTGGTGAACAGCTATCATTCTCCACCACAACTGTTCTTACCCCTCCTTGTCACCCCCTTCCTGGCTTCTGACACCAGACCTTCCCTTACCTACAGCCTCCGGGTAAATGGTTGCTTTACCCATGGGTAGCGGTATCCTCCTCCTCATTTATTCCCAAATCTTGATGAATATAATTCTCTCATTGCCTATTCATGTCCTCCAAATTCCTTGGTTTACTTTCCACACTGAAGACTAAATCTTTTTCAGAGGAGGGCCTGTCCCTTGGTAGTACTTCGCCATGGGCCCCGTAAGCTTCCCAACATGCTCTTCTCCTTCCCTCCCTCAAGCTGAGACACGGAGCTCACACAGACCTACACACCCTTGTCCTTTCCTCCTGAAACTTGCTGTCCTCTTAACTATGCTTAAGTATGAAGCTGCCATGGGTTTTTTCTTAGTTTAATTTTAAATTTTTAGTGTGTTCTATCTGAGCTTATTGTTCAATTGCTTTCTATGTCTGGTCTTAAGGATCCAATTGGCAGGAAGTTTGAATAGAATCCTTAATAGGACTGAAAGTGTAGTGCTTATGTATTCAGGCACTGAATTTTTCTCCCTCTCTCCCTCCCTTCCTCCCTGTGGCAGTGACAGCTAGCTGAACACCAAAAAGGCTCTGCTCTCTTCCCCTTGTGTGAGTTCTTGCCTGGCCAGCCCCTCCTTGTGACTAAGTGTGCCATGTGACTAGTTTTGGTCAATCAGAATGAGGGCAGAAGATATTGGCATCTCTTTGGGCCCAGAGAGTATCTACTACACCTTCCCTAAGCCCTGTTTTCTATCTTCAGTGCCCTTAGAGACCACGTGCTGGGGATGGCAGTGTCACAAGTTGGAGGAAGGCTGGATCCCTGAGTTACCTTCTGGAGGAGAGCTGCCTATCTGCGGCACACATCTGCTATAGACTGCATGAGTCTTTGCATAAACCAGGCTTTGTTGTTGGACTTATGTTTAGCCTATTCTAATACTCTCCCTTTCCCTTGTTAAATATGTTTTAGCCCCTACTATTTGCCAAGCATGGTGCTGGGTATTAGAGATGCAAAGATAAATAAAACATAGTCCCTTCACTCAAAGAGCTCACAAGCTGGGGAGGGAAAGAGATGTATGCTCACACATTTTTTAACAGTGTGTTAAGTCCTGCATTACAGGTTTGTAAGTACAGAGTATTATGGGGAAGCAGAGCAGGATGTCTAAGCCAGCCTGCATGGGGATAGGAGTAAGGATGGGAAAGATGATTTGTCAGTTAGGTGACACGTATTCCAAGGAGATGGGGGTGAACAAAGGCTTAGAAGCAGAGAAAACAAGTTCATGGATAGATTTGTGTAGTGGGTGAAAAGGGGAAGAGAGGATAACAAACTAGGAAATTTTGATTAGGATGTGCTATTGGTGTGATTCTCCATAGGGACAATTATACTCCATAGGGACAATTATAACAAAGTCTCGAATGTAATTAACACTCTACTTAAAATAGCCATCCTGTGGGAGCACCGTACCTCTGACTCTCCGGGGAAAAATATTACTGAGACTCTGATTTGAAGGTTTATATTTCACATAATTCATAAACTCTATTGAGTGGGTTGATTCCAATGGGGCATGACTCTGCTTAAGGGGAACCAAACTGTGACTTCAGAGCCAACCACAAATGGTTTTCATTTCATTTCCTTTATTTATTTGTTTGTTTGTTTAAGAGAGAGAGAGAGAGAGAGAGAGAGAGAGAAAGCACAGAAGAATGGGGAGAAGCAAGCTCCCTGCTGAGCGGATAGCCTGATGTGGGGCTCAGTCCCAGGACCCCGGGATCTTGACCTGAGCCAAAGGCAGACGCTTAACCAACCAAGCCATCCAGGCACTCCATGGTTTTCATTTCCGATGAAACACACACAAATCTGTGTGTTGTGGTGTATCACCTGTTTGTGCTGCTTTCCAGGGAGTCCTAGTAGCTGTTGGAGTTCTGCTGCTGGTATTATATTGAACCATATGGGATGGCCAGTATTTGACCTTTTTGTACTTAAAAGATGGCAATATTGTAATGTTCCACCTAATATAATCCTGGGTGGTAGACTGAATTCTCGATCCCAATTCCTCTCTCCTTGTAATATTACACTTCACACCCATATTCTAGGCCCATTGTAGGAGCAGTATACTTGCCCTCACCTTGGCTCTACTCTACTCAGAGGAGAGTAGGAAGCTTTTGGCTGATTTTCAGCAGTGGCGTGACATGATTTGATTTGCATTTTTTTTTAAAAAAAAAGTCTGCCTTTTATAATGAAAATAGATTGTAAAGGGGCAGAGGTAAAAGCCAGAAGACCATTGCACAAATCTGAGTGAGACATGAAGGTGCCCTGTACCAGGCTGGTGGCAGTAGAGATGGGGAAAAGGAAAGAGATTCTCGATTACATTTTGAAGGTAGAGCCAAGAGAATTTCTTAACGGGTTGGGAATGGAGTAAGAGAACAACAGAAGAGTCGAGGATGACTCCAAGGCTTTGGGCTTGGCATCTGGAAGAATGGTGCTACCATCAGCTGGAACTGGGAAAAACTTTGGGTGGAACAGGAGTTTGGGGGAAGATCAGAAACTTAGTTTGGGATGAGTCTGAGATTTAGCCATCTAAGCGGGGATGTTGGGGAGATGGCTACTTATAAGACACTGGAGTTCAGAGGTCCTGAATATAGAGCCCCCAACCCACAACCTAGAGAAGAGCAGATGTTCTGTAAGTAGTAGTTCCCTCCCTTCTCCATGTCCCTGACTCCCAAATTTTGTTCATAAATACTGCCCAGAGGAGAAGATATCCAAGTCAGTACTGATTGTAAGGCTACGCAGCTTCTCCTTACCTGCACAAGCCATTACCCAGCTTTATAGAGAAGAAATGTCTTGATTCAATGACCAAGCTGGTTTTTTCCAACCTCATCTTTTTTAAGAGGATGACATAATTATGGATGCAATTCCTCTCCCTGCCTTCTGAAGGAGCAATCGGTAAGAAAAATTCAACACCCTCACTCAGTGTTGTATATGTTTTCTCTCTAGCCCTTAAACACATACTTTGTGCCTGGGAAATTATTTTCTCCCTGTATCCATCTAAACATCTATCCATTTTCTGCTTTTCCCCTTCCCCCAATCAATAGTTTTGGCTTTTTCTGTGCTGATTTGGAATAATCTTCCTCTTGGCCCTTTCCTTCTGCTAATGCCCCTATTCTCCTTAAGCCTCAGATCCAGTTGCTCTGTGGGGTCCATATTTTGACAGTCTTCTTTGGGTATTATATCCTGGTTCCCTGGGACAGGATGGTAAGGAATTATCTTTTAAATTTTCTTGAATTAGCTCCTGAAGGGAGAACCACTAGAGGAGTCTCCATAGTCTAACGGCCCCTGGGCATTTGGGGATATAGGTGGACGTAAGAGACAGGTGTTTTCTGTTTCTAGGGACTGTGTGCACACCCACTCTGTGGGTCCTTTTGGTATGCAAAAGCTAGCCATGAACGAATAAGAAGACATCATTCAGCTTAGAGAAAACATTCTGCCAGCCTTCACTTTGGGGAGGAGGCCTGACCAGGAAGCCAGCTCGTCTGGAGTTTCAGACTGTGAAGATCGTCCTTGGATTTGGGGGAAAATACATGTAGTGGAGGAAAGGAGGGGGAAGAGCAGGGGACATGTAGAGGCAGCAAAGCCTTCTTGCCTCCTGACTTCTCCTGTCTCTGCAACAGCAGGGAGGTGCTGCAGAGGCCCCAGGGCCCTGGGGCTCTTCTCCTCACTTTCAGGCTTGATGCCATCTCTGGAAAGTCCTTGTTTCCCTGGGGTCAGTGCTCAGGGGGAGGCACATGAGGCTTCCTGAATGGCTCATTGGCTGTTACAGGACAGGTGTGTCTTGTGGCAGCAGGAACTACCGCTCAGCTGTGTCCGGGTCTTGTCACCAGTGCTTCTCAGCCCAGTTCTCCTGCTGTTTCAGCTGATCCTTGGCTCCCTGCTTGTGAGCATCTGGGAAACCAGACATGGGAGTCATTCCGGCCTTTGCTCGATAACTAGCAGACGCAGACGCAGGCGAGACAAGTCAGGAGCGCAGCCAATTGCCTTAAGGAGTATGGGCAGAGACCACAGCAATGCGGGGAGCAGGGAGTGGGGCGGTCAGTGCTGCCACCAGCGCAGAGATCCGAGCTGGCGGCCCCGGCATCTGGCACGGGCTCAGACTCTCTGACTCCCATCTTAGTCCATCCTTCCTGACAATTCATTAAGAGGGCTTAGGGGAACACAGAAGTCTTTTTATAGGCATCCTGCTTCAGCCTCCGGTAGGTTGCTGAAAACAAAACAAAACAAACAATATTTCTGGAGTGGAAAGATCTTCAGAAATGCCCTTGCCAAAATGTTTTATTTAGTTCTTCATCGCGGGATATATTGATGCAAGAAGGATTTTTCTAACACCTTCAGAGCTCAGAGGGGTGTTGTATGTACGAGATGTTTCTGTGTCAAGGAGACCAGAAGAGCACAGGGGGAAGGGAAGACTTTGCCTTCAGCTCTGATACTTTTAAACCTGCGGAGAGTTCTGGAATCACCACGCCACACCCTATGCGGGGATTCTCAGTTGGACTCATTGTTTCCATGGGAACAATAGAAATTTCTGAAATTAAATAGAAGGCAACCTATTGACATCACCCTTAAAAGAAAGAAAAAAAAGAAAGGTCTGGTTTTCATCTCTGTTTCTGGAGCTGGAGCCAGCTTTTCCTGTTGTCTCCTTTATGGAATTTGGAATAAAGAGCTGAAGGAAAGCTCCTACATGGGAGAAAGACTTCCTCCCTGAGTCCAGACGGGAGTGCGTGAACCCATTTCAAAGCACGTTTTAACGAGTAGCTTCACTCCTCAGCCTTGGAGACCCCACACTGAGCTTGTTTTTAAGTGGGCCCCTGGGCTTTCCTTCCTGTTTTCCAGTGTAACTGTCTGGACTTCTAAATTATAGGGGGACAGCCCAGGAACAGAAAAGCTGCTCTCATCTGCTTTTGGGTCTGCCGCAGACTGGTGAGAGAAGCTGTGAATATCTTAAGATTTTCAGTGTGGCGTCTCAGACCTGCTGGTTTGAATAATCGTGATGAGATTTGGAGAAAGAGCACCGGTACAGGAGCCTTTCTAAGCACAGAGTAGAATCTGCATCCTTTTCAGGTTCAGTGGAATGTCACTACTGAAATATCAAGTATGTCCTCTTTCCACTACCTTCGCACCTCGCGTGGAGAGCAGTGGAACAGCAGGAACCTCGCAGCTGGGGTCAGAGTGCTGGGCTCTGGTCCCTATTCTGCCTCCATGACCCTGCTTGTGACCATGGATCCCGTGTGATCATGGATTCGGTTCCCTTCCCTGGGCTTCATTTTATTAATCAGTAAAGTGGAGTGGGGAGAGGGGAGATACTAGATGACTTTTTTTCCCTGCCATTTTCTTCTTGTGGTTAAAAACAACAACAACAACATAGCATTTACCATTGTAACCATTTTTAAGCATGCAGTTCCATAGTGTTAAGTATATTTACATCATGGTGAAACAGATTTTTCATCTTGCAAAATGGAAACTATACCCATTAAACAACTCCCTGGGATGCCCAGGGGGCTCAGTCTGTTAAGTGTCTGTCTTCAGCTTCCTACTCAGCAGGGTGCCTGCTTCTCTCTCTGCTGTTCCCCTGCTTGTGCTCTCTCTGACAGATTAATAAATAAAATCTTTAAAAAAATAAAAATAAATTAAAAATAAATTTAAAAATCACCAACAACTCCCCTTCCCCCCGCTTCCTCCCAGCCTCTGGTAACCACCATCCTGCCTTTTGTTTCTGTGAATTTGGTCACTTTAGATACCTCACAGAAGGATTTGTGCTTTTGTGACTGGCTGTTTCACTTGACACAGTGCCTTCGAGGTTCATTTACCATGTAACATGTGTCAGAATTCCCTTTCTTTTAAAGGCTGAACAATATGTCTTCGTGTGCATATGCCACGTTTTATCTGTTTGCCGGTCTGCAGACCCCTGGGGCTGTTTCCACATCTCGGTGGTTGGAACGTGCTCTAGACATGGTGCACACAAATATCTGTTTGAGTCCTGGCTTTAAATTCTTTTGAATGGATACCTTAAAGTAGAATTGCTGGTTAGTCCTAGTATTTTTTTTTTTTTTAGGATTTTATTTATTTATTTGGCAGACAGAGATCACAAGTAGGCAGAGCAGCAGGCAGAGAGAGAGAGAAAGAGAAAAGGAAGCAGGCTCCCTGCTGTGCAGAGAGCCCAGTGCAGGGCTCGATCCCAGGACCCTGAGATCATGACCTGAGCCAAAGGCAGAGGCTTAACCCACTGAGTCACCCAGGCGCCCCTGGTAGTTCTGTTCTTAATTTTTTGAGTTACTATCCTACCTTTCCACATGGCGGCTGTGCCGGTTCACACTCCCAGCACCTACGCCTTCCAATTTCTCTGCACACGCACTAACACTACTTCCTGTTTTTGTTTTGGTGGGAGCCATCTTGATGGGCGTGAGGTGGTATCTTTGTGGCTGTGAGTTGCATTTCTCTGATGATTACTGATGTGAAGCCTATTGGTCGTTTGTATATCATCTTTGGAAAAATGTCTATCCAAGTCCTTGGCCCACTTTTTAACAGAGGTCACTTGATTTTGTTGTTGTTGTTGAGTTATATACTGGATGACTATTGACTCTCCATCTTAGACATTTATGACTTGAGATGCTTAGTGTCCTTAAGCAACTTTTTCATCTCTTCTTCCTTTCGAGAGACAGATGAGGGGCGCCTGGGTAGCTCAGCTGGCTACCAACTCTTGATTTCACCTCAGGCCGCGATTTCCCTGTTGTGGGATCAAGACCTGCATTGGGTTCTGTGCTCAGCAGGGAGTCTGCTTGGGATTCTCTATCTCCCTCTGCCCTCCTTCCTCTCTCTCTCTCAAATAAATAAATAAATCTTTACAAAAAGACAGATAATGGTGAATCTGGGTCAAGATGGCGGAGAAGTAGCAGGCTGAGACTACTTCAGCTAGCCAGAGATCAGCTAGATAGCTTATCTAAAGATAGCAAACACGTGAAAATCCATCGGCAGATCGAAAAGAAGAAGAACAGCAATTCTGGAAACAGAAAAACAACCACTTTCTGAAAGGTAGCACCGGCGGAGAAGTGAATCCAAAGCGACGGGAAGACAGACCCCGGGGAGAGGGGCCGGCTCCCGGCAAGCGGCGGAGCAACGGCGCACAAAATCAGGACTTTTAAAAGTCTGTTCCGCTGAGGGACATCGCTCCAGAGGCTAAACCGGGGCGAAGCCCACGCGGGGTCAGCGTGGCCTCAGGTCCCGCAGGGTCACAGAAGGATCGGGGGTGTCTGAGCAGACCTTGCGGGTATTGGAACGGGAAAGCCGGCTACGGAGACAGAGCCGACAGTAAGCTCACAGCTCCGTGTTACCTTGAACCGGTCGCAGGCTCCGTGAGCACGGAGCGCGGCCAGAGGTCAGGCAGACGGGAGTAACTGGGCGCTGTTCTCTGAGGGCGCACTGAGGAGTGGGGCCCTGGGCTCTCGGCTCCTCCGGGCTGGAGACCAGGAGGCCGCCATTTGTATTCCCATCCTCCGGAACTCTACAGAAAGTGCTCAGGGAACAAAAGCTCCTGAAAGCAAACCCGAGCGGATTACTCACCCCGGCCCCTGATAAGGGCGGTGCAATTCTGCCTGGGGCAAAGACACTTGAGAATCACTACACCAGGCCCCTCCCCCAGAAGATCAACAAGAAATCCAGCCAAGACCAAGTTCACCTACCAAGGAGTGCGGTTTCAATACCAAGGTGAGCAGCAGAATTCCAGAGGAGGAGAAACCCTCTCGAGAGATATAAAAGTCCTTTCTGGATAAATAAAAGAACTAAGTTGAAATTAAAAAAGCTATTAATGAGGTGTAATCAAAAATGGAGGCTCTCACTGCTAGGGTAAATGAGGCAGAAGAAAGAATTAGTGATATAGAAGACCAAATGACAGAGAATAAAGCAGCTGAGCAAAAGAGGGACAAAACAGCTACTGGACCACGAGGGGAGAATTCGAGAGATAAGTGACACCATAAGACGAAACAACATTAGAATAATTGGGATTCCAGAAGAAGAAGAAAGAGAGAGGGGAGCAGAAGGTATACTGGAGAGAATTATTGGGGAGAATTTCCCCAATATGGCAAAGGGAATGAGCATCAAAATTCAGGAGGTTCAGAGAACGCCCCTCAAAATCAATAAGAATAGGCCCACAACCCGTCACCTAATATTAAAATTTACAAGTCTCAGTGACAAAGAGAAAATCTTGAAAGCAGCCCAGGAAAAGAAGTCTGTAACATACAATGGTAAAAATATTAGATTGGCAGCTGACTTATCCACAGAGACCTGGCAGGCCAGAAAGAGCTGGCATGATATTTTCAGAGCACTAAACGAGAAAAACATGCAGCCAAGAATACTATATCCAGCTAGGCTATCATTGAAAATAGAAGGAGAGATTAAAAGCTTCCAGGACAAACAACAACTGAAAGAATTTGCAAATACCAAACCAGCTCTACAGGAAATCTTGAAAGGGGTCCTCTAAGCAAAGAGAGAGCCTACAAGTGGTAGATCAGAAAGGAACAGAGACCATATACAGTAACAGTCACCTTACAGGCAATACAATGGCACTAAATTCATATCTCTCAATAGTTACCCTGAATGTGAATGGGCTAAATGCCCCTGTCAAAAGACACAGGGTATCAGAATGGATAAAAAAACAAAACCCATCTATATGTTGCCTCCAAGAAACACATTTTAAGCCCGAAGACACCTCCAGATTTAAAGTGAGGGGGTGGAAAAGAATTTACCATGCTAATGGACATCAGAAGAAAGCAGGAGTGGCAATCCTTATATCAGATCAATTAGATTTTAAGCCAAAGACTATAATAAGAGATGAGGAAGGACACTATATCATACTCAAAGGGTCTGTCCAACAAGAAGATTTAACAATTTTAAATATCTATGCCCCCAACGTGGCAGCAGCCAACTATATAAACCAATTAATAACAAAATCAAAGAAACACATCAACAATAATACAATAATAGTAGGGGACTTTAACACTCCCCTCACTGAAATGGACAGATCATCCAAGCAAAAGATCAGCAAGGAAATAAAGGCCTTAAACGACACACTGGACCAGATGGACATCACAGATATATTCAGAACATTTCATCCCAAAGCAACAGAATACACATTCTTCTCTAGTGCACATGGAACATTCTCCAGAATAGATCACATCCTCGGTCCTAAATCAGGACTCAACTGGTATCAAAAGATTGGGATCATTCCCTGCATATTTTCAGACCACAATGCTCTAAAGCTAGAACTCAACCACAAAAGGAAGTTTGAAAAGAACCAAAATACATGGAGACTAAACAGCATCCTTCTAAAGAATGAATGGGTCAACCGGGAAATTAAAGAAGAATTGTAAAAAATCATGGAAACAAATGATAATGAAAATACAACGGTTCAAAATCTGTGGGACACAACAAAGGCAGTCCTGAGAGGAAAATATATAGCGCTACAAGCCTTTCTCAAGAAACAAGAAAGGTCTCAGGTACACAATCTAACCCTACACCTAAAGGAGCTAGAGAAAGAACAAGAAAGAAACCCTAAGCCTAGCAGGAGAAGAGAAATCATAAAGATCAGAGCAGAAATCAATGAAATAGAAACGAAAAAAACAATAGAACAAATCAACGAAAGTAGGAGCTGGTTCTTTGAAAGAATTAATAAAATTGATAAACCCCTGGCCAGACTTATCAAAAAGAAAAGAGAAAGGACCCAAATAAATAAAATCATGAATGAAAGAGGAGAGATCACAACTAACACCAAAGAAATACAAACTATTATAAGAACATACTATGAGCAACTCTACACCAACAAATTTGACAATCTGGAAGAAATGGATGCATTCCTAGAAACATATAAACTACCACAACTGAACCAGGAAGAAGTAGAAAGCCTGAACAGACCCATAACCAGTAAGGAGATTGAAACAGTCATTAAAAATCTACAAACAAACAAAAGCCCAGGGCCAGACGGCTTCCCAGGGGAATTCTACCAAACATTTAAAGAAGAATTAATTCCTATTCTCCTGAAACTGTTCCAGAAAATAGCAATGGAAGGAAAACTTCCAAACTCATTTTATGAGGCCAGCATCACCTTGATCCCAAAACCAGACAAGGATCCAATAAAAAAAAGAGAGCTATAGACCAATATCCTTGATGAACACAGATGCAAAAATACTCAACAAAATACTAGCCAATAGGATTCAACAGTACATTAAAAGGATTATTCACCACGGCCAAGTGGGATTTATTCCAGGGCTGCAAGGTTGGTTCAACATCCGCAAATCAGTCAATGTGATACAACACATCAATAAAAGAAAGAACAAGAACCATATGATACTCTCAATAGATGCTAAAAAAGCACTTGACAAAGTACAGCATCCCTTCCTGATCAAAACTCTTCAAAGTGTAGGGATAGAGGGCACATACCTCAATATCATCAAAGCCATCTATGAAAAACCCACCGCAAATATCATTCTCAATGGAGAAAAACTGAAAGCTTTTCCGCTAAGGTCAGGAACACGGCAGGGATGTCCATTATCACCACTGTTATTCAACATAGTACTAGAGGTCCTAGCCTCAGCAATCAGACAACAAAAGGAAATTAAAGGCATCCAAATCAGCAAAGAAGAAGTCAAATTATCACTCTTCGCAGATGATATGATACTATATGTGGAAAACCCAAAAGACTCCACTCCAAAACTTCTAGAACTTATACAGGAATTCAGTAAAGTGTCAGGATATAAAATCAACGCACAGAAATCAGTTGCATTTCTCTACACCAACAGCAAGACAGAAGAAAGAGAAATTAAGGAGTCAATCCCATTTATAATTGCACCCAAAACCATAAGATACCTAGGAATAAACCTAACCAAAGAGGCACAGAATCTATACTCAGAAAACTATAAAGTACTCATGAAAGAAATTGAAGAAGACACAAAGAAATGGAAAAATGTTCCATGCTCCTGGATTGGAAGAATAAATATTGTGAAAATGTCTATGCTACCTAAAGCAATCTACACATTTAATGCAATTCCTATCAAAGTACCATCCATCTTTTTCAAAGAAATGGAAAAAATAATTCTAAAATTTATATGGAACCAGAAAAGACCTCGAATAGCCAAAGGGATATTGAAAAAGAAAGCCAACGTTGGTGGCATCACAATTCCGGACTTCAAGCTCTATCACAAAGCTGTCATCATCAAGACAGCATGGTACTGGCACAAAAACAGACACATAGATCAATGGAACAGAATAGAGAGCCCAGAAATAGACCCTCAACTCTACAGTCAACTAATCTTCAACAAAGCAGGAAAGAATGTCCAATGGAAAAAAGACAGCCTCTTCAATAAATGGTGCTGGGAAAATTGGACAGCCACATGCAGAAAAATGAAATTGGACCATTTCCTTACACCACACACAAAAATAGACTCAAAATGGATGAAGGACCTCAATGTGAGAAAGGAATCCATCAAAATCCTTGAGGAGAACACAGGCAGCAACCTCTTCAACCTCAGCTGCAGCAACATCTTCCTAGGAACAACGCCAAAGGCAAGGGAAGCAAGGGCAAAAATGAACTATTGGGATTTCATCAAGATCAAAAGCTTTTGCACAGCAAAAGAAACAGTTAACAAAACTAAAAGACAACTGACAGAATGGGAGAAGATATTTGCAAACGACATATCAGATAAAGGACTAGTGTCCAGAATCTATAAAGAACTTAGCAAACTCAATACCCAAAGAACAAAGAATCCAATCAAGAAATGGGCAGAGGACATGAACAGACATTTCTGCAAAGAAGACATCCAGATGGCCAACAGACACATGAAAAAGTGCTCCATATCACTCAGCATCAGGGAAATACAAATCAAAACCACAATGAGATATCACCTCACACCAGTCAGAATGGCTAAAATCAACAAGTCAGGAAATGACAGATGCTGGCGAGGATGCGGAGAAAGGGGAACCCTCCTACACTGTTGGTGGGAATGCAAGCTGGTGCAGCCACTCTGGAAAACAGCATGGAGGTTCCTCAAAATGTTGAAAATAGAACTGCCCTATGACCCAGCAATTGCACTACTGGGTATTTACCCTAAAGATACAAACGTAGTGATCCAAAGGGGCACGTGCACCCGAATGTTTATAGCAGCAATGTCCACAATAGCCAAACTATGGAAAGAACCTAGATGTCCATCAACAGATGAATGGATCAAGAAGATGTGGTATATATACTCAATGGAATACTATGCAGCCATTAAAAGAAATGAAATCTTACCATTTGCGACAGCATGGATGGAACTAGAGCATATCATGCTTAGGAAAGAAGTCAAGCAGTGAAAGACAACTATCATATGATCTCCCTGATATGAGGAAGTGGTGATGCAACATGGGGGCTTAAGTGGGTAGGAGAAGAATAAATGAAACAAGATGGGATTGGGAGGGAGACAAACCATAAGTGACTCTTAATCTCACAAAACAAACTGAGGGTTGCTGGGGGGAGGGGGTTTGGGAGAAGAGGGTGGGATTATGGACATTGGAGAGGGTATGTGCTTTGGTGAGTGCTGTGAAGTGTGTAAACCTGGTGATTCACAGACCTGTACCCCTGGGGATAAAAATATATGTTTATAAAAAATTAAAAATTAAAAAAAAAATTTAATCTGTATAAACAACAACAACAACAAAGACAGCTAATGGTTAATTACTACAGATAGGTTTGCAAGAACTTATATCTTATCAGTGACTCTGACATTTTATTTTATTTTTGCATGCTGGGTTTTTTGCTTCCTGTAAGTGGTAGGAAACTAAAATGTGTTATTTGGGGTTTGGTATACCCAGAGGTCTGTCACTTGAGGGAAAGTGTGGAGTAGGAATCTTTTTCCCTTCGAAAGCTAGTGCTTCTTCTGTAACTATACACCGATCAATTTTCTGACGTATGTGCTAGCGTTATCCTCACAAGGATGAAACTGAGGCACAGAGAGAGCAAGTCCCTCACCTCAGATGACCTGGCGAATAAGCTGAGGCCAGAAATCTCTCTGCCCCCTGTTCCTGTCACCCTTGGCTGGCTGTGGCCTTGGACACAGACCTACTTAGTCTGTATCCTGTTATTTAGATCATGCCAGAATGCTTTTTTTTTTCTCTCTCCCCTGCCTCCCTCTTTACCTTTCTACCGTGCCCTCTGAAAGGCTGTTCCGTGAAAAAGAGAATTCCTATATTCTTAACATTTCCACTAAAGGCTTTTGTTTTCTGCCATCAGCTGAGACTTAGTCTCTCCTGAGCTCCCCGCTTCCCTTTTATCCTGCTCAAGGGCAGTGGGCACTCTCTCCTGCCCTCTGTTCTGCATCCCCAGCTGGAGTTGGGAATCAGTGTCTCCGTTGCTCTCCAAAGCTGTTGCCTGGCTACCATGCCACCCCTCCCGTATAAAATCCCCTTTGGCTTTGAGGCCACCATCTCATCTCTATGTCACCCCTATCATGTCGACCTGCCCGTCAGCGTCTGCAGTCACGTGAGATTTGGGTAGCAGACTCATGATGTTTCTCTCTGCCCCCCCCCCAATTCTGCCCCCTGTCAGCCTGGGGGATGCCATTGTCCAGGAGGATGACCCCTTTGACCCACTGCTTCCCTCATCCTTGGCTTCAAGCCCACTTATTTAGTTGGCCTCCACTTTGGCATGCTGGCCCTTCAATAGCCCTGCCCTGCTGTGTCATCACTCAGAACAGCCCAACCCCAAATCTCAAACTTCAGTGTCCTTCCAGTTCATTCATTCATGTACTCACTCCCATCTGTTAGTTCATGGAGATGTCCAGAGCTTAGATTCTTCCATGTCCCCCCAGTCTGTACCCCTGGCCTCGCTCAGCCTTCATCCCCACTTAACCCATACCCTAGGGCGATTGCCTGAACTGATTTCACATGAACATCCTTAGCAGTAAGTATGGCCATCCCTCCTCATTTCCTCCTGCTTCGGAGAATGAAGTATCCCTCCTTCCTTCCAATTAATAATTCAACCTGTGCCCACATCCCCCTTCTCTGGGCTCCTGCTCTGTCCATCATTTCCTGTACGCCCTACGTGCTCGCCCTCTTCCTGTCTCCCTGGGAATGTGCTCTGCTGTCTCCATTTTCCAGTCTCCCCTTGACCCTGCCCCCTACCACAGCTCTGTCCTGTCTTACTACTTCCCTTCTTCTCCAAAAGTCCCTAGTTATTCATCTCTTTTCTACCTCTCAGTCCATCAAAACTGGGCTTCTGATCACAAGTTATTTGGGTGCCTGTGAGGCTAGGTTTGAAATTCAAAATTGCAGATGCCAGATTACTTCCCCTGACTGCATGGAAGGGAAGGTCAAGCTGTGTGCTCAGGTTGCATGGCCTGGAGATGGGTGAACTTGAGGAGAATGGCAGTGCTGCTTGTAGAGGGGGGGGGCGCGGTGGAGTGAGTGGGAAAGGATTGTTAAGGGCCACTCAAAGCATCTTAATTGAAGGTTAACTCACACAGTGCCTGGAACATAGGAGGTATTTAGTAATGACATTTCTCCCTCCTTTGTCCCCTCTTTTCAGAGCTCAGTTTTCTTTTTTTGTAAAGCATGGGGTTGGACCCTGTGACCCATCAGACCCCTTCCAGCTCTAACCGTCTGCATACAATAGACCTTCTCCTAGCAATGTCTTGAGTTTGTAACTGCCTTGGAGACAAGCTTTTCAAAAAGTGCTTACAAAAAGGCCTGTGTTCTTTCCACGGGGCATTCTAGACAAATATCAACAAAAAATGGTTTTAGGAGACATTGAAACACATTACATAATAGCCTCTTACCTCACTGTGCCTCTTCCTGAGAAATCTGAACCACCGTGTGTGTGTGTGTGTGTGTGTGTGTGTGTGTGTGTGTGTGTGTGTGTGT
>NC_081562.1:27054248-27261283 GCF_022355385.1 Mustela nigripes
TGGAAAGGATGAAAGCAGTGGTGTAATTTCCATCCAAGTTAGTATATGTGCCTTTCAAAGGGATTTTTAGGCTTGGCATGTCAACCTTAAGGGGAAACTATGATTTGGTCAAATTTTGGACTAAATAAAGAAAGGCTGATGGTTTTTAGACAGATGGGAGCTTTTGGGGACAGAGCTGGACAAAAAGAATATGAAAAGAATGCAGAGTTCAATCACGCAGTAAAGAGATTAGTTGAATGCAGCCTAGGCAAGGGGGTTGCTGAATTCCATCTACCCAAATTAAGCTTCTCTAAAAAAAAGGACCAGTATGTTGGCTATTTCAAGAGAATGTAGCAAATTCTGACCCTAAAATAATGCCTTTGTGATTTCAATATAAAATGAGTAACATTGTGATCTTGAGATTTTAAGGTGAAAGGTATACAAGATGTTGATTAAATTTATAAACAACTGGAATGCTTAAGAGGACTCTAGAATTTTTTTTTTTTTTACATTTATTTGATTACGGTTGCAATAAGAGAGTTTAAATGCTAGGGATTTTTTTTCTTTATTTTTAATTTTTTAATTTGAGTATAGTTTCAAATGTAACATTAGTTTCAGAGGTAAAATGTAGTGAGTCAAAATCTCTATACATTATATTGGACTCATCACAGTGTAGCTAGGGAAGTTTTTGTTTGTTATGGTTGTCACTTGGTCCTGTAAGACATTGGAAGCACGTGAAAATAAATTTGACTATATTACTTTTATAAATGCAGTTTAAAATTAAGACTATTTTATTAAATGTGTAAATGAAACTGATTATTTGAGCCATTTCATCTGTCAACTGGCGCTTCTGGAAACTTAGAAAAACGCTTGAAAGTGATTTTCTTATTTTACTAGTTTTATAAATAGAGTCGTAGTTTGTTTGAACTGAGAACAACAAAACCCCGCTTTTTAAGTTTGTAACTTGGGTAACTTGAATATTAATTGAGGAGTCAAGTAACTGAAAATCCTTCCTGTGGAAAAGGTCCCCATTAGAAATAGCAGAAGCCAAGACAGGAGGATGAGGTTGCTCACAGTGTATGGGCAAGGGGGGCTGCCTGAGGCTGAAGGGAGGTGGCTCTCCCAGGGCAGTGATGGCAAAGATACTGGAGGATACTGGAGAGCACGGAGTGTGCTCAATGTCCTGAGGATTGTGTCCTACAATATTTTCTCTTACATTTTTATAATGTGGATGCTTTTAGGAACACTCAGGTTTCTTCCTTTATCTTTGCATGTCCTTATTTATAAGGAACAAATCAGGATTAAACCAGAACAAGGTAACAACCCCCCGAGAACTGGATGACACATTAACACAGTGGGAAGTATTGATTGTTTTTTTCAGAAGCTGAAATGCAATATTACATCACTGTCAGGTGATTTTATTATTTTGACTCTTACAGAAACTGGGGACCAAACATAGGTAAAGAAGAAATGAGTAAAAGCTCTTAAACAACCATCAGATAAAGTCAAATCCATATTTATTTCTGACTTTCTCAGTTGACTTGGACCAAATAATGAAGTAGCAGTAGGAATTATCGTTGAGATGCTCAAATTTTCCATTCTCCTTCTCCACTAAACTGTATGCCTTTGTCTTCTCCATTCATCAGTTTCCACTCTCAGAGAGAATCTGCTGTTGGTCAACATTGTAATGTGAATTTAAGTTCAAAAAGTGTTTTTTTTTTTTCTTTAAGTCTTACTTTCTTGTGTGCTTCCAGTGTTTTACAGATCAAGGCCATCACCACAGGAGTGAATCTGCCTTCACCAATAGTGCCTTCAAGAGGCCAAGGTCCAGGTAGGAGAGCACATAATGTTCACTCTTGAGAGATTTTTGTACCAAGAGGGGGCTCTTTTGTAATATTTGCTTTGGGACTGTCCTGGTAGATGGAATGGATGGTTTCCCATGTTTATACACCAGTGACTCCTAAAACCAGCTAATAATCATCATAATCACTTGATGAGATGTTTTAAAAAAACTTTTAGGCCTTGTATGTCATGTTCAGATTTTAATTCAGTTGCTCTGGGGTGCTGTTCTTGGTCAGCTCCACAGAGGGAAGTTGTTGGAAGACCTGTGATGAGTTCACTATCCTGTAATGATTACCTAAAGCAGGTGTACCCTCCTTTTACTACTTTCATTATAACAATACAGTTATGATTTAGGGACACAGGTTTCCTCCACTCTGACTTAGAAGCCCTGACTACTGCAATTTCTAATGATTTCTAAATAGTTTCTGTCTTGCTTTTTGCTTTATGAATGCTTCCTGATTTTTCTGTAACACTCTTATTGCTGCTTTGGGCTTTTTTTTTTTTTTTTTAATACTGGCTATCTGTCCATTTTGTTGTGCTATTATTCAGAGTAAGTAAATCTGAATACATCCCCATTAGGTACTGAGAACAAGGCGCTAATAATCTATATTTCCCTCCTAGATGAAGTGATAGGAGAACAGTGTGCCAGATACCAGACTGAGAGTGTTCACATTTTTCCTACTTCTTTTCATCCTCTCCTCAATCCTGGGAGGCAGGGGCTTGCCTCTGACACATGAACACTAGTGCCCAAAATGGCTCTGCTCAGTACTGACTGATTTGAGTTTTCTTAATCACCAGCATTCATTGATTGAGCACCTAGCACAGGCAGAGCACCGAGACCCGTCTAGACTGTCCTGAGCTTGTTAATTAGCTCATGCTGCTCTTTCTTTGGTACACCGTGTCTTGTGGTATTGATTAAAACCAACACATTAAAAATAAACCTTGGAAATCTCAGAACTTTGCCTTGCTTTTAGAAAAAAATGCTGTATTCTTTCCAATCCCGTAAGTGGTACAATTGGAATTTTTTTTTTTTTAAAAAGCACAGAGAAGAATCTAAAAATCATCATTAATTCTATCAATCAGAGAAAAATCCCTGCTAATTTTTAAATGTATCTTTGACCTGCTTTGTGCTGAGCATACATACACACATTTGCAGCACCCTTGTACTTTAAAAACAGATTTGGCTGTTCCAGGTTTACATATCATTTCCTACTTTACCCCAGCAGTTGTAGCATGTATGAGACTGTCTGTTACTTAACTGAGCATAATTTATTTATTTAATCTACCTTTGGTTGCTGATTACTTGAAATGTTTCCATTCCCACTTTTAAAAACAAGGCTGTGTTATCTAGCCCCACTGTCCATTAAATATCCAGATTCTAGGCAAATTGTTTTAAACAAGTAAGAAATCAGAGTATATGTAATCATAATCTCATCCTGGGTAGTCTGCTAGATGATGAACTGTATCCCGCTAGGAGATGATTGAGGAAATAGCAACAGAAGTGCTGCTGATGAGCATTAACTATTTAACTTGAGGTCTAAGACTGGAACGAAGTTAGGGACAAACTTGGAAGAATAGCCTATAAATATTATACATTGTCTAAATTAGAAAAAGCACAACTGAAAATATTGGAGAGGAGAAGGGAAGAAGAGGAAGTAGCATAAAACTATAGATTGTCATGTAGGCAATAAGTGGGAGTCAAAAGATATTACTTAAAGATCTAAACCAATTTTAGAAGCCCATGTAAGGAAAAGGGGAAGTTATGAGCTTCAAAAAATACAAAATTGTACTATAAAGGTAACTACTACAGTAAAAATAGAAACCTTCTTAAATATAAAAATAAAAAGTAATAATAAAAAAGAGAGATTTGCAAAAAGAAAAATATTAAGGTAATCTATAAATTCATATAAAATATAAAAATATATTCATATAAAAATATTAAGGTAATCTATAAATTCATAAAAATAGCCACCTAAGAGGGTTGGAGGCAATTGGGGTAGAAAGGATAGGAGTGGGAATAAGATTTCCCTGAGTTTATCTTTTTATACAGTTTTGACTTTTGAACCATGTAAAAACTATACATATTTTAAAAAATAAAATCCAAAGAATAAAAAGGGAAAGCATTGAAACTGAATATAAACAGAAACAAATGAACTCAGCTTCATAATCAAATGGTATCTCCAGTTTAACTACAGAAAAAAAAATGGAGTTAATTCAGGTACATTGTTAATATGCTTTTGTGGAATATATTCTTTGAACAGGAAGAACTTCTAAAAATATTTCATTTTACTTAGATTTGTTTGTGGTGGAATTGGTAATACTAAAATTATTTTGAGTGTATTGAAGCATGATAGCAAGTGAGAAAATATCTTAAACTCTTTGCAAACTAAGGTTCTCAATGCAGGAGAAGATGAAAATATAGGAGAAAAAGAGGGAGATTTGCATGGTGTTGGATTTGAATTGAAGATATCGGTAAGAACTCATGATTTCCTGAACAAATATATTCCTTAGTTCTGTGTACTGAAAGGTCTATATACAGTTATATCCCACTAGCAATGAGCACACCTAGAAGCTAGATCTTGGTTTCTAAATACCATTCTTTATTGACAAGAACAGTGCTCCTTGGAGAGATAACTGATTCTAGGGTCTGAGATAGAAGAAAGTACAAAGTGAGCCTAGATTAACTTGTGCTAGAAAGTAAATGTTCAAAGACCAATAGGACAATATTAAATGATATGGAAACCAGATTATACTGGCTCTCTTTGGACAAAGTTGGGTCAGTTGGAGCATCTGAAAGAATAATGATGGTATGGGGGGAAAGAAAACAAAATGCCAGGTGATAACTGTAGAAAGAATAATAGAAATAGAAAATTTTCAAACATGATATCACTGTGATGCATCTACCTTAACAGGATTCTAGGGTTTAAAAAATATTTTATTGGAGCATCTGGGTGGCTCAGTGGGTTAAGCCTCTGCCTCAGGTCAGGTTATGATATCTGGGTCCTGGGATTGAGTCCCGCATCAGGCTCTCTGCTCAGTGGGGAGCCTGCTTCCTCCTCTCTCTCTGCCTGCCTCTCTGCCTACTTGTGATCTCTGTCTATCAAGTAAATAAATAAAATCCTTAAAAAATATATTTTATTAAGACCAGGTCAGTGATAAAACCTGAATTCTCTTAACTAAAAATGTAGATCAGGGGAAGCCAACTCAACTTCTTAGGTCACATCTGATGAGAAGTGTTGCATGGTAAAACCACCTACTCACACTTGCAACCTGTTCAGCATCCACAAGGCAGTAGGAATCAGTTCCTAGGAACAGGGACAATCATTGTAAGACATGCTGAAAATTTTGTTACTTAGGACATAGGCAACAGGGAGATTTCAGTCTACAATGTGAAAATCATTGAGCTGTGATTCCTTTCCTAAGAGAACCTGAGAAGACTCAACACAGGTGGGAGTACACCTGTGGGGGAAAAATCAATAAGCAGTAGGATGAGAAGGATCCATGGGGGATCCAAGTGTCTTGGGCTTTAACAAGGCCAAGGAATAGGAGAGCTAGAAAGCAGCAGGTCTTCCTTAGTGCCTATGTGTTCATGACTGGCTAACTTTGGCCAACAAAAGAGAGATCTTCATTGAAGGATAGAAAAACAAAATTCTCAATGATCTCCCTGCCTACTCTGCCCCTGCCCATCTCACACTGCCCTCAGTCCCGCTTTTCCATTTACCCTGAAACTGGGGGTTCTGGAAGAGTGTCATCTGGATTCATTCAGGCACTGTTTTTTAGTGAGTATGTCAACATGACATCAACATATTCTGCCTGATTGCCATGGGGTACAGAGTGAGGAAAACACATGCATACTGGGAAACAATTTTGCCACAAAACTAAAGTATGAAGTTCATGTGAGTCCTCACTGATAAAGGTGATTTTTAAAAGCTGTTTGTGCCTTATGGATGCATTGCTTAGGAAGACCTGAAATGTTGCATGGAGAAACTCTTTGTGGCACAAGGGGGTTATTGAGACCCCCCCAAATAGTCCCATCTCTCATTTGAGTGGTCTTGCCTCATTGTACTAGAGGTTGTTTCCTATCTCATCATTCCTGTTTGGGGTAGGGGGGTGGAATTTTTACTCTAAGGATGCTTGTGGTCTGGCAGTGAGGTCTTTATAGGAGCTTTGGTGTCCCCACAGATTCAAGGCCGGAGTGGTAAGGAAATGCCTGAGGTAGTTCTGATCTCAAACTCTGCAAACTGTTTGGCTGTGTGCAGCTGCTCTCTCTTTGTCGGAGCTCTCTAAATTCTCAGCTTTCCTGGAGTTGTCAGGCCATAGAATTCAAAAGAAAAAAGGAGGGAAAAGAGAAAGGGAGGGGAGGAAAAAAGGAAAAGGAGGAAGGAAAGTTATAAGGACACAGAAGTTAATCACAGAGACAAGGGCACATGGACACTTGACCCTCAAGAAGAACTTAAAGCCTCTGCCTTCGGCTCAGGTCATGGTCCCAGAGTCCTGGGATCAAGCCCCGCATCGGGCTCTCTGCTCAGCGGGGAGCCTGCTTCCTCCTCTCTCTCTGCCTGCCTCTCTGCCTACTTGTAATCTCTGCCTGTCAAATAAATAAATAAAATCTTTAAAAAAAAAAAAAAAAGAACTTGGGATCTAAGAATTGGGAAGCCAAGGAGCTCGCTCTTTGTCTCTCACTGGCTTCATTCTTTTTCAGTAGAACATGCTTCTGAGTCTGCATTTTATAAGTATAACCACCTTTTAAGAAATTATCAGCATGTATTAACTTCTGGCCCAGTCAATGAGGGTTAGAAAGAGGACACAGGTTGCAACTATAACCTCAATGCTCAGTGCCCAAAGAGGGAAGAATGGTAGTAAGAAGGGCAGAAATATTAAAAGTTACTCACTACTCATCTTGTGCAGTGTTATATCTGGATGTTCTCACCTGCCATTCTAGACAATCCTTTTTTATTTGCCAACTCTGTGTTAAGTATGTATGATAAGCCTGGTTATGAGTTAGATGCCACAAAGACACAAGGAAGGGCCAAAAATGTTCCATCAACTCAGGAAAACAGGACATGTATAAATTTAAAATTTTTAAATCTTAAACAATTAAATTTTTAAATGAATTACACATTTAGAAATTAAAACAGAAATTTAATTTGAAATAGAAATTATATTAATATATATGAATTAATATACTACTATTAATATGTTGTGTTAATAAAATAATTTTGTTAATAATATTCATAAAACTAATATTAACAAAAGTAAAATAGAGGTTAAATTGCACTCCAAAGTGTTCAGTGGAAATGACCATAGTGGACACCTGGGTGGCTCAGTTGGCTAAGGGTCTGTCTTTGGCTTAGATCATGATCTTGGAGTCCCAGGATCAAGCCCCACATAGGAATTCCTGCTCAGTGGGGAGTCTACTTCTCCCTCGGACCCTCCCCCCTCTCCTGCTTTCTCTCTCTCTCAAATAAATAAAATTTAAAAAGAAAACAAAATGAACCAAAATGACCATAGTAAAAATCAAACCAAGTCAGTTAGTAGAGAATGAGATTGAAAGAAAAGTCTATCTTAAACATCATCTGCTTAGCCTTCCTTTCAGTTGGGAACTCTCTTCTACAGTATCCGTGTCAGACACGGATCAGCCAACCTCTGCTTCAATGAGGCAAAGTCCTTTGCATTGTTGTACAATGTTATTAGGACTGTTCTTTCTTAGAGAACTATCATATGATCTCCCTGATATGAGGAAGTGGAAATGCAATGTGAGGGGGTTGGGCGGTAGGAAAAGAAAAAAAATGAAAGAAGGTGGGATTGGGAGGGAGACAAACCATGAAAGACTCAATCTCAAAAAACAGACTGAGGGTTGCTGCAGGGAGGGGGGACGGGAGAGGTGGGTGGGGATATGGACATTGGGGAGCGTATGTGCTATGATGAGTGCTGTGAAATGTGTAAACCTGGTGATTCACAGACCTGTACCCCTGGGGATAAAAATGCATGACATGTTTATTTAAAAAAATAAATTAATTTTTTTAAAAAAGACTGTTCTTTCTTGTAATAAAATAAAATAAGCCTCTTTCATGATTTCTGATCATTGATTCTACCTCTGAGCATTCTTTACATGTGACAGCCTAGCTGGTACTTGGAGGTTTATGATGGTCCCCTCTTTCCTCTAAGCCAAAGTGTCAACTATTCTCCACTCTAACCCTTCCCAGATTCTTCAATGGCTACTTAGAATACCTAATTTTAGAGGTTCCTCTTGAACCTTGTTCCTCTCATGTTTTATCTATATCCTTTTTAAATTAGTGAGTCAGACATAGGCATTATATAGAGCCTGATCTGTGAAGACAATAGCTTTTGTTTGATGGTGGGCCTGGGGCTTCCAGAAAATTAGGGCCTTTTTAAAAAATTAGATTTCTGCCTAACTAATAGCTAATCGCATTCTCTCTCTCTCTCTTTCTCAAAATGTGACTCGTAGATCCTCTGCATCAAATTAACTGAGATTATTCAAAATGAAGAATGAAGGCTCCTACAAGATTCTGACTATTGGATCAGAATCTTTGGGTGTGGAGTCCAGAAATCTTCATTTTCACTAACTCTCTTGATGTTTCCCATACATTGAAATTTCAGAACCATCAGTATGGTGATTTAAAACACAGGATTTCCCAATTTCTAGCTATGTGACTACGGGAACTTTACTTGAATTCTCTGTCTCAGTCTATAAAATACTCATCTATAAAATAAGCATAATAACTCAGTAGAAGGTGAGTTTACTTGAATTCTCTGAGTCTCAGTCTATAAAATACTCATCTATAAAATAAGCATAATAACTCAGTAGAAGGTGATTTATTAAAATGATAATGCATGCATAGCAAACTCAGTTGATTATCTACACAAGCGCCATTTCCCAGCCCATCCTTCTCTTCTCTGCTTGTGGAAATGTTTGTTTGGGAAGGTGGTCACTATTCCATGGGTTCAAAGATGGTGAGCCAGGGGTTAATCATGATTGGTCTAACATGGTATTGGCAGTCTCATTCCCCTTGCCTTTGATTCGGGTATGGGTAAGTGATTTCATGCTAGACAATAAGATGTGAGGGAAATTGTACGGACCTTCTGGGTAGGTTTTCCTAAATAATAGAAAGATGTAGGAGGTACACTTTTCTATATGTTGAGATATCTGTGGGGCCCCTGGAATCATTGCAGCCATTGTGCAACCACAAGAAGAGATGTTGCCCACTCTTCCAAGAATGGTAGAGTTGGAGGCTGGATCTTCCATGACATTGTGCTATTTAGTCAACTAACCCTGGAACCAGCCACTTCACTAACAATGACTATAAGACAGAAACTCCTACTGCTTAAGGTATTTCAGTTGGGTACTCTAACTTATGGCTAAAAACATTCTCATGGACCTGCTGTGTAATGACTTGGCATAACCCCTAAAACAGTATTTGCACAATAAATGGCTATCATTATTTTATTATTATTTAAACATATAAACTTTTTGTCCATTACATTTAGGGCAGGGGTTATAGCACCAATCCTATTATAAGACACATCTGCTCAAAAATGTTTGCTGAAAGTTGGCATTAAATCTCCTTGCTTTCCTCTATTTCTGCCTATTGAAATCATGGTGGTTATTTTGTACAATGTATATTAGCTCTCCTTCCTAGCCTTGAGTTTGTCACAAATTGACCAATTTTTCAGTCTTTTAAGCTTTTATCTAAATTTAGCCTTCTTTGAAAGATAGTTATGGTTTGAATAGGGAGAAATAGGCTCCTGTGTTGGAAGTGGGGATATACCACGATTGAAAATTATTCAGGGAAACAGCCTAATTTCATGATTTGTCATGGGTAGTCCCAAGGTAAGTATTGTAAAGGCATTTGGAAGGCAGCTTGTGGAGTGCAAGGAAATTTATCCTGTATATGCCTGGAGGTTTTTGTCTGGTGAGGCATCTGAGGCAGTTAGTTGAAGTTATGTGCCCTGCCCAAGGTCATTCAATGATGGTGTAACCCAAGAGGGATTAGAATTCACAGTCACAGTGCCTGGAATTCCTGTGCGTGACTGGACTTTGCTACGTGATGTTATTTGGGAGCAACAGCAATTATTATGGTAACAGTATCTCCAGAGAACAAGGGGAGGGACAATGGTAGAGTCAGATTCATCACCTCATAGAATGGTACAACTGTAAGAAATCTCCAGGACCATCTGATCCAACACTCTCATTTTACGGAGAAGGAAATTGACATCCATAGAGATCAAGTGATACATCCAAGATTACATGGCCAACAAGTGGTAGAGCAGAGATGAAGCCTCTGTCTTATGATGCTTGCTTTCCTGCTTTTCCCCTGTATCTGTTCTGCTGACTGTATTTAAAAACATTCTTTCTAGAATTTTATAACATTAGAGCTGTGGATGTTTGGCAAAATTATAAAATAGACTTCATTCTCTTCTTAGATCCACTGCTTAATTTTCATTTATTCTACTGTCTGCTTTCATCAGAACTTACTGTATTTCTTTTGAATTCAAACAGATATGCTAATTCAGTGCTTACTTTCATGGCTGGCTTATTAAGCCATCTTTGTGAAATTTGTCTACCCTATAAAGAGGCTGAGCTTTTATGGCTGTAGAAACCAAAGTTATGGGATGCCTGAGTGGCTCAGTCGGTCAAGTGTCTGCCTTTGCCTTGGGTCATGATCCCAGGGTCCTGGGATCAAGTCCCACGTTGGACTCCTTGCTCAGTGGGAGCCTGCTTCTCCCTCTGCCTGCCACTCTCCCTGCTTGTGCTTTCTCCCATTCTCTCTCTGACAAATAAACAAGTAAAATCCTTAAAAAAAAAAAAAAAAAAAGAAAGAAAGAAAGAAAGAAACCAATGTTATTACTTTATCTTGAAATAATACAATGAAAATTGGGGAACTATTCCTCATGACTGAACTACCACTATCAAGCATCAATGATATGATAATAATTGATCTTGGCACAGCACACATGATGTAACATTTTTACCCTTATAAAAAAAGCTGCATGCTGCCATCGCAGGTTTATAGATGAGGAAAGTGGAGATGAGGTCACACAGCTAAAAGCTGTACAGCTAGAATTAGAATCCATTTGAACCTTGAGCCCTTGATGGATTTCAAAAAAAAGAGGGAATGGGAGTTCTGATGGGTTTAGAGATACAAGGAAATAATTTGGAGCCCAAGGCACAGACCACGGAAAACAATGTTGGGAGTGGAGTCATCTGGTTTATCTGCAATGACAGTGAGAACACTGAATTCTAGGAAAAGCAATCACCACAAATCAAGAGGGTTGCCTATTTCACAATGTTGCTGGAGCTTGCCCTGCTTGTGAATATCTATCAAAAGTATGTTTTGTTTGGAAGGCAATATGGCACCATCCACCAGTCAACCAGGGGTTGAGGCTTTCAGACTGAGGTTTCATTCACAAAAATAATTGTGCTCTTAAATTCGGTGTCATGGGGGAGATGGAACCTCATTCAGTCTTGACAGATGTAGTATAGAGTAAGGGTTTAGAGCCTGGGCTATGGCTTAGAGTTGGTTTGTCTGGTCCCAGGTCACCAGTTACCAGATACGTGCCCTTGGACCAGTGATCTTCATCCCTATATTCTCATCTCTAAAATGGGATAATGATAGCACTCACCTTCATACCCTTGTTGTGAGGGTTCAGTAAAATGGTTCATGAAAAACACTGGTCACAGAGCCAGGTACTCAGAGAATAAATGTTCACAGCTATCATTGCCATTGGTGATGTTATTCTGGTGGTTTCATATGAAGAATCAGGAGAGCAGGGCTCTACTTTTTCCCTTCCTCTACAGACCTGCATTCCTACTTTTTCCAGTAAGTCACACAAACTTTCTGGACTTGGGTGCCATGATAGAAAGTCAATAAGAGTGTGCTTCCTCATGCAGAGATGAGAGTGCCTGGCTCCCCTCCTGGGCTCTGTGTTATAGTCCCTTGTGATGTCTTGATGAAAGTAGATTATTTCTAAGCCAGATTTGAGAACAAGCAAGCATGTCCTTAAAAATGACTACAAAAGGCCATGGTCTCATTTGTACCCATGGGATTCCAATTTGTGGAGGTGACTGAGGGACAACATGGAGAAGCCATTACCATTGAAAGAGGAATTTAATCCTCACATTTCCTAAGAGGGGACATGCCATATCACATGGGGCCACAAGAGGACCACCAGGTTTGTTCAGGAGGCAGAAAGGAGCAAGAGGAAAGCCAAGGCCAATGACTTTGTTGGAGTTTCTGAAGAAAAGGTAAGCTAAGGGAGAGTCAACAGCTAAGATTGACTAGCTTGAATGATTCCCGTGGCATTTGGATTATAAGGGAAGTCTCTGGTTTCCTGGTACCGGGCCATGAGATGATTTAGGGAAGAGGAATATTGGCTTGGAGTATAAGAGTTAGACGAAGGAGATGCTTAGGGGATATGGATTCAGGATTGACCGGTTTGTACAGGAAAGTTGTGATCAGAAGTCTGATATTATCTTTAGGAATTAGCTAGCCCTGACAGGGGCACTCTCCCCAGGTCCTTAAGGTCCCCCCAAATGTCAAAACATCACAAGGTACAGAAAGTCTAAAAACGTGATTAAGACACCCATTCATTGGCTCCTACTCTCATTTTGCGGTCCTCTGACCTTCAGGTTCCCTGAGGTGGGGGGGGGGGAGATAGATGAGGTCATAGGCATCAAGGTCAAGGATACAAGTTGAGCAGTTTTGGGTAAAAAAGCAAAGTTTGCATGCTCTGATAGGTTATGCTAAAAGTAGCCTTGCATTATTTCTTGGGCTCCATGTTGTCACATGATTTGCCATCTGTTTACAGCCTGCAAGGAGAAAAGAAAAAGAAAGGTGATGACAAAGAAAAGAGTTTCCTACAGCCCACTGTACATTTCGGTAGTACTGCAGGCAACCGGCCAATTTACATCAGCTATGCAGCGGCCTGTGGCTAGCTTAGAATCTTTAGTTTGCCATTTTGGAAAGGAGTCTGTGTTACAGCTGATTACCTCCCACCCACTCAAAAGAATTCATGTTGTGAATTATTCCCTGGATTTGATTTTCTTGTACTGCAGGTATTTTCAGAGCAGGTGTACAAGATGTGAAGGGCTGGATCAAGCCTCAGTGTTTTACAGCTACTTCCACATATTAACTGATGCATATATTCCTGAGCCTTGAGCATATTCTAGAATTATGGTTCATGCTTATCCACATGTGTTGCTGAATTAACTAGAAACCCAGACTTCGGGTCTGTTTTATCACTGCAGACTCACACCTGGTCTCCAAGATGCTATTCCCATTGCCATTTGTCTTGCACGTGTTAATGGATGACTTCCTGATATAGGTCACTGGGTTTTAGATACAGTAAAATAAATCTTGAGACCAGAGTGTTGAAAAGATTGCATTTATTCTCAGTATTGCACATGAAATACTGCACATAACAGAAACATTTTCATTCTTTCGAACAATAATAGTCATTTACCTTCCTTTGATCTCTAATACATGATTTCTCTAAATATTTATTGAGCGCCTACTAGCTTATAAGCTCCCTGGGGCCTGTTCATATTTTTTATCCTTCTCACAAGCAGTTAACTATATTGGAAGCTAAAATTTATAATTGATTGGGTAATTGTCCTATTGCAATGTTTCTCAAGGCACACCCCATGGTCCACATAAGGTCTGAAAGGATCCATCTGTTGGGCATTGAATGGAAGACAATAGAAGACCTTCCTATTCTAGAGTCCATGGGTGTTCACTATTATATACTACAGCTCACTTACTAGTGAATAAATGAGTTTATTAAAGGTTTCTAAAATTAGGTATTCAGATTTTTTGTTGAGTTTGTGGACTATTCCACTAAGATAGCTCGCTCATATGCAATGCTTGTCAACGTTGGAAACTCTCCCTGCGGGTGCATACACACAGGCAGATGGTTGGACTACCCATTGTATTCATGAAGGGTCTTTGTCATTAGTGCACCACACATTCTGCCTTGAGTCACTAGGGCTTTTCAAGTGCTGTTATCCTTGATTTAACTAAATTTTTTTTTTTGAATTTTTGCTTTTTTAGTCTTTGTCATTACGGAGTATTTTTTGTTTTTGTTTTTCTTATTAGAAAGTGGAATTGAGTGAAAGATATGGGCCCCAGAAACTTGCTCTGCCTAAACCGTCCCCAGTCAAGATATTGGGGGAGCTACGGCTCTAGACCCGACTTTCTCTTGCCATGATTGACGTAATAGACTGGGAGGTACCAAGGACACAAATGATTTGTTTCTGTATAAGTTGATGAGGACTCAGGTTACTCCTGTAATAATGCTCCTCTTGCTTGCTTGCCATCTTCCTCTTGCTGCCTTTGATGGGGAGAGAATTACACAGCTAGAAATAGTATCCAACCTGAAACCCCCTCATCAGAGCTTCTAACTTCAGCGAGGGATAGCCTATGCTCCGAGCAATGGCCATTCCCAAGGACTGCAGAGCCTAGGCGCTGAGACTTCATGGCTTCTTCCATTGTTGAAAACATTCTTCCTCCCTGAGTATGAACTGTGAGCTATTGAGGGCTTCCAGAATGTTCTCTTCTTCCTTATCAACACTATAAATTTTGTTGTGGCATGTGTGCTCACTGATATAGCACCCCCTTTTCTAATTTTATCTGTGGGCCAATGTGTAATACAGAGGAAGGCAAGGAAATGATGCTGATCTCCTAGACTTGGTCACTCATTACTTCTACTTCCAAACCACAGGCACCCAGAATAAAGTTGTGCCTGAAAAATCACACCACCACTTTTATTATTTATCAAGGTTTGTATATTGTGCTTATCTCTCCTAAAGCTTGTGACCTAGGGGTGGGAGGTGAAGATGCAATAATGGTGGGAGCAGTAAGGGATGGGATGAGGGATATAAAGGTTAAACAGGCAATGACAATACTTGGTGTTAAGAGCCTTGCTAGGGTAAGCTTGAGGTTCCATGGGAACATATTTGGGGCACATAAGCACAATCTGAGGCAGTCATGGAGAAGTTTTTTTTTTTTTTAATTTTTAATTTAAAAAATTTTTTTAAAAGATTTTCATTTATTTACCTGACAGATCACAAGTAGGCAGAGAGAGAGAGAGAGAAGCAGGCTCCCTGCCAAGCAGAGAGCCAGATGCGGGGTGCAATCCCAGAACCCTGAGATCATGACCTGAGCCGAAGGCAGAGGCCCAACCCTCTGAGCCACCCAGGTGCCCCATGGAGAAGTTTTTGTTTGTTTGTTTGTTTGTTTGTTTTAAAGATTTTATTTATTTATTTGACAGAGAGAGAGATCACAAGTAGGCAGAGAGGCAGGCAGAGAGAGAGAGAGAGGCAGGCTCCCCGCCGAGCAAAGAGCCCAATGTGGGGCTCGATCCCAGGACACTGAGATCATGACCTGAGCTGAAGGCAGCAGCTTAATCCACTGAGCCACCCAGGTGCCCCCATGGAGAAGTTTTAAAGAGGGAAGTTTTATCTAAGTTGAGATGCAAAGAATGAAAGGCATGATATTACCTACAAGAGTAGAAGTCTAGGAAAAAATCAAGGTTCTTTGTACAAAATAAAATTTTAAAATTTAAAATTTGATTTGCTCTGTGTTCTTGTAAGATCCAGATATGTTTTCTCTTAGAAGAGCATTGGGATCTTTAAGTGGTGGATTTCCTCACTCACCCCTTTGTCAAATGCTTCTGAATTCCATGCCCCCATTCCCATCTAAAGCAAAATGGCACCATTTATTTTACTTGTCAGAAAATTAATTTTAAGATTTGCCATGATCTGTATACCCCCAACGGGAGTGTGCCCTGCCAGAGAACAACACTGTCAAGTATCTCGCCGTGAGAAAGGAAGAGTGAGATTTGTTTATTCTATACTGACCTTCATTGAGCACTTACTTTGTACCAGACAGTGCTCTACATGCTGGAGATAGAGCAGTAACCAAAGCAGTACCTCTGCCCTCAGAGTGTTTACATTCTAGTAGGGGACATAGATGCCAGGTAGGGATGAGTATTTTGGAAAAAGGTGGACAGAGTGATGGGATGGAGAGAGGCTATTTTAGCTAGGGTACTTGGAGAAGCTCCTATGAGGAGGTAATAACTTAGGAGGGCTGGATGAAGTAGAGGAGTGAGCCGTACAGCTCTCTGGAGAAAGAGGGTTCTAGGTGGAGGGAACAAAAGTGCAAAGACCCTGAGGTAGGAACATGCTACCAAGCTGACTGCCTGGAGGACAAATGTTAAGTGATGTGGAGGTATGAGGAATAATATTTGATCTTGGCATTTCCCTTTCTTCATTTCTTTTCTTTTCTTTTCCTTCCTTCCTTCATTTCTTCCTTCCTTCCTTCCTTCCTTCCTCTCTTTCTTTCACTCTTTCCTCCTCCCCTCCCTCTCTTTCTTTCTTTCTTTCTTTCTCCTTTTTTTCATATTTCATTTATTGACAGAAAGAGAGAGAGAAAGAGCCCAAGCAGGGGGACCAGCAGGCAGAGGGAGAGGGAGAAGCAGACTCCCCTCTGAGCAGGGAGCCCGAAGTGGGTCTTGATCCCAGGACCCTAGGATCATGACCTGAGCCAAAGACAGACATTTAACAGACTGAACCAAGCCATACACCTCTGAATCTGGTGTTTCTCAAGAGGAAAAAGAAAGATTTGAGTTGCCTCTCAACTTTCAAATTTCTATTAAGAATCTTCATGGGGTGCCTGGGTGGCTCAGTGGGTTAAGCCAGTGCCTTCGGTTCAGGTCATGGTCTCAAAGTCCTGGGATTGAGCCCCATGCTGGGCTCTCTGCTGAGCAAAGAGCCTGCTTCCCCCTCTATCTCAGCCTGCCTCTCTGCCTACTTGTGATCTCTCTGTCAAATAAAAAAAAAAATAAATAAATAATCTTAAAAAGAAAAAAAAAGAATCTTCAAAATTATGCTCCAAAGAAAGTAATAGTTCTGTCTAGAATCTAGATCACCACTCATATGCCTTTTATATCTAGTTCTGATATTTTATAGACCTAAAATATTCTTCTTCTGCCCAAAGTCACACAAAGAGTGAGTATCAGAACTGAGATTTGAACACAGGCTACTGACTTCAGAACCTTTGTTTTTACCAAGATATCCACAGCCTCCATGATAAGATATTTACAAGATATCCACAGCCTCCATGATAAGATAAATGATGGTTCTCTTCTTGGAGCTGGAGAAGAAAACAGGCATAAAACAAGTAATTACAAACATGCGTCTTCCAAGTGAGACCTGATCTCACCTGGAGAAAGTGACATTTAAGCTGAGAACTGAGGAAATGAACCAGGTGCAAGAGATGTTGGTCAGGCCTTTCACCTGCAGATCTGCCTGAGGTCAAGGCAGGGTATCTGTCCATGACTTAGCTTGGACTCCCCCGGCAGTACCTAAGTACCTAGTATCTTGCCCTGAACAAAGTCTAGACACAGATTGTTTGTGTGTGTGTGTGTTTTCTTTTTTTTGATTGGGTTGAAATAAAGACGTTTAATTTCTTCCCTATTGCTCACTGCTTCTGGTAGACGTCTTCTTTAACCGTCGTTTGTAAATCCTAGTCTTCACAGGGCCTGGTGAGGTCACAGAACCAAATTCTTTCAGTTACCTTTAAGTGACACCCACTAATTTCAGTGGAAGCCACATGTATTTACTTGAGGGGAGGATTTGGTCCATGGGATATTGCAGAGTAATTAATGACAACTCCAGCCTCTTCAAATGTACATTTAGTATCTGTAATCATTGTTTAAGAAGATTACAAGCCACATGAATTAGAGGTTGGGAAGTTGGAACTACCTCGGCATTCCAGTCGATGTCCATTCCTTATCCTGATCTCCACTCCTTTCCTTTTCAGACTAACACCATGTTGTTACTATTTTTCTTTACACCTAGTTTCCCGGGTTTAAAAACAAAAACTATAGTTTAAAGCATTTTTTTTTTTTTAATACGGAAGCCCTTTCTGAATTAAATTGGTTGATAGGGGGTGAGTTTGGAAACTGCCAAATGCTGCTCCCTTAAGATCTTTCCAAATACGACTGTTGGTCCAGGATGGTCCAGCAGGGTCTGTCTGCTGCCGACCTCAGGGATCCATTCTGGGTTTGCGTATCTGTTTTCTGCTTTCTTAGCACCATGCTCGGGAAGGAAATGTTGTGTCCTGCTTAGGCTGTGGTTTTAGATCTATGAAGCATCTGGGCATTCCTCTGCATGTTAAAAAGGGTCTCAAACAAAGAATAAATTTGTAAATGTTTCGTGGCTGGGAGCTGCAGGGTGCAGACAGAGATGGTATCAAAACAAAGGACTTTTAAAAAAATCCTTCCGATAATGCTCTTATCTACCTCCCCTCTCATTCACTTTTTTCCTTCCTTTCCCTGTCTCCCACATGCATATTGTACAATGGAAAAATATTAAATATTTTTACATATTAAATATAAAAGATGAAGTCGACAGTTTGGGAACTGAAGTTCTGCATGCAGTTCTGCTATTGTCTTTGGTACCAGAAACAAGTCACTTGACTTCTCTGGGACCCGATTCCTTTTTCTATTCAACAGATATTTGTTGGAACCTACCATGAGCACCATTTTACTGGGGATTTGGAGGTGAAGAAAACATATACAGTCCCTACTCTTTTGGAATGTGACCACAAAGAGACAGGAATCCAACCACATCATGGCAAGTCAGACAGTTCACCCACATTTTTATGTCTGTGGCTCCTTTGTCTATAAAATTGTATGGCATTATCCATGCTCTATGTCCCAGACATAATATTATTAAAAATGTAACACTACCAGGGAGGCTGGCCGGCTCTGTTGGTGGGGCATGCAACTCTTGATCTTAGCCCTGTGAGGAGTGTAGAGATTTAAAAAAAAAAAAAAAAAAAAAAAAGCAGCACTACAAAGGATGTAGAATGGCCAAATCAATTTAAAAAAAAATGAAGTTCGAGGAGTTAATTCTGTCTGGTTTGAGGACTTACTGTAAAAGCTACAATAATCACAATAGTGTAGTGGTGGTTTAAGGATAGGCATTGATTAATGTAACAGAGTTGAGAGTTCAGAAATTTAGACCCACACTTTCATGGTCAACTGAGTTTTGATAAAGTTGATAAGATAAGAAGATGGAGATGGTTTTCAATAAATTATGCTGGAATAACTGGATTTCTAGATTAAGAAAGCATATGCAGAATTTAGGTACAAACAGATTAAGGAACTAAATCTAAGAGCTAACACTGTAAACTTTCTAGAAGAAAGCATAGGAGAAAATTTTTGTGATCTTGGATTAGGTAAAATTTCTTACATGGAACACAAAGAGCTTGAACCATGAAGAAAAATTATAAATTGGACTTGAAAAAGACTAAAAACATTAGCTTGCTGAAATACATAAGGAAATGAAAAGGAAAGCCATTAATAGAAATATCTGTAAGGGATGTATTTGAAAAAGGACCTGTATCCAGATAACATAAAGTTCTCTTATAACCCAATAATAATAAAACAATCCAATGATAAAAACAGAAAAAAAATATTTGAATAGACACTGCACAAGGAAAATATACAGGTGGTAAGAAATCACACAAAGAGAGTCTCAACAGCTTTGGTGATTAGAGCAATGCAGCTTAAAATCACAATGAGAGACCACTACGCCCATGCCAGAATAGCGAAGATTAAAAAAAGTAACATTAACAAGTGTTGGTGAGGATATGGAGCAACTGGAAGTCTCATACACAGCTGGTGGGAATGTAAAAGCGGCAAAACCATTTCACAGAAGGAAGTTTCTTTAAAATGTTAAAATTCACTTATCATATGACCCCTGCCCTTCCACTCTTAGATATTTGCCTCAGAGAAATAAAAACGTATTCATGAAGGCTCATAGTATTATTACTTCATAAGAGTCCCAAACTGGAAACAATCCAAATAACCATTTAAAAAGAAAAAGAGAGAGAGAGAGAAAGAAAAAGAAAATGGTGATATGCAATGGAATAGTGACAACTGAAAGGAATCAAGAACTGATACAGTAACACAGATGAATCTCAAAAGCATTCTTCTAAGTGACAAAAGCCAAAAATAAAATAACATACACTGTTCTATATGATTCCATCCACATTAAAGTCTAGAAAAGGCAAAACTGTAGTGGCAACAAGCACACCAGTTGTCTTCTGGGGCAGAGGGTAAAGAAGGGAATTGAGTGCAAAGGGACCTGAAGAAAACTGGGGGTTATGGAAGTCTTCCAAAGTGCAATCCTTGTGGTGGTTGGATGACTGCATGTTTACTAAAATTCATTCACAGTTAAAATTGGTGAAATTTACTATACATAAATTATATTTAAATAAAGCTGGAAAAACTGTTATTTCAGAATAAATGCTTGGAGCATAGAAAAAGCAGCACATTTTAATAAGGCATATTTTGGCAGTTACAGAGGACAAGGGAGAACGTGGTAAGCAATGGGAAAATTTTTGAGGTTCATCCAGGAAAAACCTCTACTCACCATGGAACCCCAGCAATCCTAGGCAATAGAGTGCCCAGCCTGGGACACTGCAAGGAACCCAGGCCGAAATGTCAGGCACCAGAAATAGGTTTCTTATCACCTCCTCAGCAGTATCTGTCAGAGGCTACAGGCTGTGGCTTCGCTGCTTTATCTGCCTAGATAAGCCCTTGAGGGCTTCTCCTCAGCCGCTCCCTGGAGGCCTGGAGGTGAGAGGGTGGGAAGTGTGGGGCCCCTAAGCCTTCCTGGTCTGGGTTTGACTCCCTGACACAGGATGTGTCTGCTCCACTGTGGAACTTCTGTTGCTCTCTAGCCACTCCTAATGTTTCCTCTTGGAACATCCTATTTCTAGACTCCTCTGAGGGCTCCCTCACTGCACATGCTCTCCTTGGGATTTGGTGTTACCTGTGGTGCTGATTTCTTGAGGGCATCAAGTTGAGTGGGCAGTAGAGAGCTGAGGTTTTAGAATATAGTTAACCCAAGGCTTCTCTGAGAAGATCCTCTGAACTTGAGCTTTCTTCCTCCTCAATCCTTCAACCCAGTTCCGGGCTCCAGGACCTTTCTCTTCCCCTTCTGCATGTAACCAGCTGCCGTCCTCCCTCCCAGGGACAATTGGTGAGGAACGTGAACTCTCCTGAAAACTCTCTCTGTTTGAATACGCATCTTGGTAACTTGGCTGTTGCTTCCTTCCACATAAATAGATCCACAAATTTCACAAATTATTCACAAATTATTATATTCACAAATTATTATATAAAAATATTTCATAAATACATAGATCCATAATTTCACACATTGTCAGAAAGAATTACAGCAAGTCCAGAGCACTGTTTTCCAAAATGTCTTCCTCAGAACTGAGAAGTGTTAATAGGCACTCAGTGGAAAATGGATTCCATGATCAAATACATGTAGGAAATACCAATTAAATGGGTTTTTATATACCATATACTACGAGAAGTCTCAATATGGCCACTTGGATCAGGAGCCTCATGACATGGGACAGGGAGTTGCAATAAGCAGCGTTTGAGCAGAGAAACATTTGCTTCTCTCAGGTTATAAAGCAGCACTGTCAAATCAAAATAGCTCATGAGCCATATCTGTAATTATATATATAATTTTAAGTGTTCTGGTAGTGTTTTTTTTTTTAAGTAAAAAGAAATATGTAGGCCTAATTTTTGATATAAAGTTTTAATGTGTCTATTATTGTTTAGAGATGTTTCAGATTCACAGCAAAACTGAGGGCAAAGTATTGAGAATTCCCATATGCCCCTCCACCTACAACACCCACAGCCTCCCATCCTCTCCTAATTTTAGTATTTTATTTACTCCAATGTAGAAAACTATTATTATTTCAACGTTAATCAATGAAGTTGTAAAGTCCTGGAAGTTTGAGGTGACTTTCCTGAGTTACAGACCCAATTAGTGTTAAAAGTGAGACCAGCTCGTGGGTTTCCTAACCCTCAAAGGAAAATTCTTTCCACAACACCATGACTCAAAAATAAATCTTTTCCTTTTAGGAGGGAGAATTCCAAGTTCCCTGTTTTGCCCGTCAGGAGAACTCACTTCTGTTCCCTCTGAATTGAATTAGGATTGGTCTTTGTCTAGTGGCAAAGAGCGCCTGCGTTTCCATAACTATCCACCGTCTTTCATTCTACTGAGTACTTCTTGGGATCTCCATACTGTCTCTGCTTCCTAGGATTTGCACAGTGTCCCTTTTTTATTCACACCAGGGGCTCTTTCAGGCCATTGTGTGCTAGGATCTCTTACTGTAGGATTGCTGTGATGGCTCCTGGCCACTGGAATTGAGGAGGATGAAAGGAATCTTCCATTCATCGTTCAGTCAACAAATACTTACTGAACACCTACTATGTGCCAGTGCTGGGGATTCACCAAAGAACACACCATCTTCTTGGCCTCTGGAGTTCAGATTCTAGGGGCAGAAGACAGACAAAACAGATATGTAAATATATGGCATGTCAGATGGGAATAAGTGTTACTAAGAAAAGATAAAACAAATAAAGAGAAAGGGGAGTGAGGAATGGAGGTAAGTGGGAAGTGAAGGATTCTTTTATTCTCTAAGTGTGGTGCTTATTGATGGAAAGGGGAAATTGATTTAGGGAAAATAAACTTCCTAGTCTAAATTATTAATGTGTGTTTAAATGGCTTTAACACCTTTGTGAACATGGAGAGCCTCTTAAGTAAATACTGAGAAAATTTCTCTTTTTAAAAAAAAAGATTGTATTTATTTGTTAGAGAGAGAGAGACAGTCTGTGCACAAGCAGGCAGAGGAAGAAGGAGAAGCCAGGCTCCCCGCTGAGCAAGGAACACACGATGCGGGACTCGATCCCAGGACTTTGGGATGACCTGAGCCAAAGGCAGTCACTTAACCAACTGAGCCACCCAGGCGTTCCAATACTGAAGAAATTTCTTAGCAACTAAAGTACATGCTATTCACCAGGTTCATGGCGTGGGTTTAGCAATTTAATGAGAAACCAAGGGTCTCTCCTCCCTTAGCATTCACCTTCCAAATCTCTGTAGTTAAAAGATGTCAGGGGCGCCTGGTTCAGTGGGTTAAGCGACTGCCTTCCGTTCAGGTCATGATCTCAGAGTCCTGGGATCGAGTCCCACATTGGTCTCCCAGCTCCAAGGGGAGTCTGTGTCTCCCTCTGACCTTCTCCCCTCTCATGCTCGCTCTCTCTCTCAATCTGTGTCAAATAAATAAATAAAATCTTAAAAAAAAAAAAAAAGATATCAGGAAGACAGAAATGGTCATAATGAGCTGCCCTTTATTAAAATCAGTCTCCATTCAAATACCCCTTCCTGTTTGACCCTGGCATCTGTCTGGCCGTGGGTCAGTCCCCTCTGTGGCTCTTAACTTCGTGGCTTGTTAGATATTAACGGTGAAACTATAGATTGAAAGTGTAAAGCAGACGCATTGCAAAAGGCCAAAGCACAATCTGCCAAATGTTTAAGATTTCATGAAGTTGAGGAAAGTGATACAGAAGTTACTAGAATGAGTCCTGAAGTTGTGGGCAAATGCAGATTCAGATGAGGTGATCTGCTGAGGGCTGAAGAAAACAGGGACTGGAATGATAAGTGCCTCCTGGGGGAGTGGGAGAGGCCACTGCAAACCAATTCTAGTCAGAGGGGTTTTGCAAAGTGTATATCTGGATAATGTTGCTTTGGGGACAAATATGAAATGAAGGATATTGTGCTACCTACAGTTTCGTTTGAAAAATTTAGCAAAAACCTCCTAAGTGATTTATGTGCTGGGTTTTCCCCCCTGAGAATAACTGTGCAGTTAAAACTTTAAATTACATTAAATGTTAGTTTTATTTTTATAACTTTTAGCTCATTTTCCAAGATAATGCTCCCAAACACCTATTAAAAAAAAAAAAAAAAAAAAGGTTTTATTTATTTATTTCAGAGAGCGAACTTGAGAGGGGAGAGGTCAGAGGGAGAAGCAGACTTCCTGCTGAACAGGAAGCCGGATGCGGGACTGGGTCTTGGGACTCCAGGATCATGACCTGAGTTGAAGGCAGTTGCTTAACCAACTGAGTCACCCAGGCATCCTTTATTTCTAGAAAAATTCTTTTGTTTTAACACCAATTTTTCTCAATGACATTTTGGTGCATTCATTTTACTTTATTTTATTATTTAAAAAAAATTTTTTTTGGTGCATTCATTTTAAGTGAACTTTTCTGGATGCCACTTACCCTGGAATGGCAAGAAATACCCAGTAGATGCTAGTAGTGTCTATACTTTTCAGGTGAAGAAACTGAGATGTGAAGCATTTAAGGTCACAGAGCTGGTAGAGAGGCTGCTAGAAACCTAAGCAAGGGGACTCAGACCACCTCTTCACTACACAACACTGCCTCCTAGAGGGGGTCGCATGGAATCAGCTTCTTCTTGACCAAAAAACCGAAAAGTCTTGCATGAAAAGCTGTTTCGTACATGTTTCTTGTGGACCTCACAGGTGGGAATGATGCTACCTTAAATATTCTGGCTCAAGGTAGTTTCGAGCAGTAAGTGAGCACATTGTCTCTTGTCTCGCCGTCATCATTTACAGTCTAAAAGGTTTGAAGTCTGAACCGCCTAACTACCAGTTAAAGTCTATTATCTTTGTGTTCGCTTAACCTCTGCAGGACATATCAGGGAAGTTAAACATATCTGTTATAAGTGTTGGGTATCTAATTGCCTTACCTTATAGCTTAGGCAAAAGGCAGACACTAAATAAAGAAAACCTTCCGCCTCACAATAACATACTGCCTTTGTACATCTTCCAAGCAGAGGAAAGATAATGGCCATGTATGATTTTAAGCAAGACTGCTGATTTGCAGTCTCTTCAGGAAATTGTAGTGTTTCCCAGGACAATATTCCTAGTCAAAATAAATTAAACCCGAAGCCAAAGTGATGACCACAGTCAAAGTTAATGACACAGTGTGCTAGGTTGGAAACAACTGGAGGAAAAATAAGTTATCATTGCGGACCGTTCACCCTATAATCCCCTCTTTATTCTCTGATCCTTGGTCACCAGCCGGATGGGAGAAAATAAAGTTTTCTCTTTAAATGCTGTGTAGATAAGGCAGGAAAGCCCTTCACTATGATGGACGGAGCTTAGGATGCAAGGTCTGCTTTATTTTTTTTTTTAAAGATTTTATTTATTTATTTGACAGAGAGAAATTACAAGTAGGCAGAGAGGCAGGCAGAGAGAGAGGGAGGAAGCAGGCTCCCTGCTGAGCAGAGAGCCCGATGCGGGACTCGATCCCAGGACCCTGGATCATGACCTGAGCCGAAGGCAGCGGCTTAACCCACTGAGCCACCCAGGCGCCCAGGAGGTCTGCTTTAGAGCAAGATGAGCTCTTTAACCCCTGCCGTTTCAACTTTTAAAGACAACAAGGCAATCCTGCCACGTCCTCCTGGAGCCAGAAGGTGGCTGGGGTGCTGCTCTCACTGGCCACGGCCTCACCAGCTTGACAGAGGAGACAGAGGGAGAGTAAGGCTTTCCTTTATTAGATGGAGGACTGTCCAGATTAGTAGACCACCAGCAATTGCACATCTGTGTCCACATCCATGAGAATTCCAAGCTGGAACTCAAAGAGATATTTGCACACCCATGTTCACAGCAGAACTGTTCACAGGAGCCAAACATGGGAACAGTGGATGTGTATACTGACAGATGAACAAATAAGCAAAATAAGCCATATACATAGAATGGAATACTATGCAGCCTTATAAAGGAAGGAAATCCCTACTCCTGCAACAATGTGACTGAGACTTGAGGACATTGTGCTGAGGGAAATAAGCCACTCACAAAAGGACAAAGATTGTGTGACTCCACTCATCCGAGATACTTAGAGTAGTCACATTCATAGGGACAGAAAGTAACACAGTGGTTGCCAGGGGTGGGGGTGGAGGAGGAGAGGGAGTGGGGAGGTCATGTCTGATTGGTCTGGGCTTTCAGTGTGGGAGGATGAAAAAGGTTCTGGAACTGGAGGATGGCATGATAGCGCAGAAATGTACATGTACTTTTAAAATGTAAATGTACTTCATGTCACTGAATTATATGCTTAAAATGGTAAGTTTATGCTATGAAAATGTATACAGAGAGAGAGAATGCTGGGGGTGGGGGTGGAGCGGATGAGAAGGAGTGAAGAAACGCAGCTCTAAGATTTTGCACTCATACTACTGTGTGAGAATTATTTAAAAGCAGCCCGTTACTAAAAGGAAAGGGAAAACTTGCCAGGTGATCATGTACTATTTTACTGAGTGCTTCCTAACAGCCAAAGATTGCACCAATGGCTTTACATGCTTTACTTAATTCATGTATTCTTCACAATGACCTCACGGGTCTGGTAGTACTGTTTTACTCTTTAAAATTTTTACCCTTTTAAAAGTAGTAGGATGTGCTCTAAGAGGAGCCCTGGGGGGATGACACAAGGTGCACAGATGCACTGAAAGAAGCTACAGCAGGTGCGTGGGGAGGGGGTGCACAGTGGGAGAGGAGCAGAGTTCACTGACTTTCTCAGCTGGGCTGCCCTCTTTGCTATAACACAGGGGCAGCTGCTAATCTTTACAGCAAGGACAAAGCTTGGAGGTGTTTTCCCTGGAAGGAATGGACAGAGGCTGATAGAATTACATGATTCTTGATGATTCTCAATCAGTTTCTTCCTCCGAGTCTCCCCAAATATTTCACATCCTACCAGCTCAAAATGAAATCTCATCTAAGGCTGATCTCTTGGTTTTCACAGCTCAGGTTGTTTTTAGACTCGGTGTTACACAGATTAGAGATGATTAACCTTTAATTGATTTATGTGTTTTTGTCTTCCTTCAGTCAGTGTAAAAGATTTTTAGAGGTTAAGGATAGTTACTTATATTCATCTAGGACTTCCAACATGGCTAGAAGAGTCTTAGTAAGACTAGCTGTATAATCGATGATCTGGGGGAAAAATAATTAACGAGTTAGGGATTACCATTACATCAGTATTAACAAAAATAAGAAGGGGCGCCTGGGGGTTCAATCAGTTAAGTGTCCAACTCTTGACCTTGGCTCATGTCTTGATCTCAGCTCAGGTCTTGATCTCATGGTCATGAGTTAGAGGCCCACATTAGGTTCCATGCTGGGTGTAGAGCTTAAGTAAAATATAATAATAAAATAATTTAAAAAATAAAAGTAAGCATATAATGAAAATACCACAGAGTACTAAATGTTGGTTAGATGCTGGCAGTTCTGTAGCTAGGCCACAGGATGACTTTGGAGGGAAACAGACCTATCTCTGGCTTGGGAAAATGTACTGGCATCCATATAGATCTAAGAAGCCTGCAAGGGGGTCATGCAGCCTGGAACTTTGCAATGAACACCTTGCACAACTCTTAAGAGGTGGCCCTGTATATTGGATGGGATCACACAGTTATCTCCTCCCTTCCGAGGCAGGAAGTGGTCTCAATAAATCCCAATACTAACAGCTTTCCCATTATACATGGTGCACGTTCCTATAAGTGCACTTACACAATATTGTATAATTTCCTAATCCCTGGTCTTTCTCCCACTTTAGACTTATTAGTGAGTGCCTTGAGGGTAAGCACTCTATCTCATCTTTGTATCCCTAGGGTCTAGGGAAGTATACTGCATGTAGGAGGTCCTCAGAACAAATGTGTGTTGAATGAAGCAATAAGGGAATGAAACAAAATGGTCCTTGTCAGGATGTTTGAAGCTCCAGATATGATGATATATAATAAAATGCTTGGAAGCTTACTTTGAAATTGCTCAGAGAAGAGCAAGACAATAGGCAAGTTCAAGGACAGAAGGTCAATGGTTATTTGAACCTTGGTAACTTGTTTACACTGCAGAGTCCTACAGTGATTTTTCTTAGCATTCCTACCAGTGATCGAGAATGGCAGGTGGATTGTTTCCTCCACCTCTTACCCAGGAGAAATTTCTCTCCTCCCACTTATATAAATTCCCCATTTGGGGGGGGAGAGGTGGGGAATATTACTTTTTCTTGGTGATTTTGTCAGAGCGGGACACCTTGTTTCCCTAAATAATTCTGTTGTTCATGTTGAACTGTTATGGGGATATTCCATCTGAGGAACTATTATGGAAATGGAACAAAATTCACAGGGGCCATACACTCTTGAACATACTTCTTCATTTGACCTCCTAAAAATACCTACTTTCCACTTGGCCTTTGTGTGAGTCATCAGTGCTATTGACCAGGTCTTGTCCGTGTCCCGCCCTCCCTTACCAGCACAGGCAAGGTTGTACTTCCCCCTCCCCCTTGAAGCGAGGTGGGCAGTGTGACCCACTCTGGCCACTGAAGTACGAGAAGGGGGATATGTGTCACTTCCTGCGGAAGCCTTACAGCCAGTGTGCTATTTCCTACTTCATCTTCCCCCCTGACCCCCGGTGGGTCAAACTGAAGCCTCCATTAGCCTGATGTCTCTGAGTAATTTCTATGAGTAATATATACACATTTATTATTAACGAGAAGTCAGAATGATCAAAGGAAATGCTTCTTTGAAGTGTCTTAGTGAAATAACTGGCTAGACACGTATATTTCAATGCCCCCCCTTTTCTTTGAAGACATTCCCTCATAGTGCACTATGATCTGCGTGAGCAAGAGTGTCTTCAGAGGCCTCTGCTGGGCCAGCATCCTTTCCAGTGTAAACACAAGTCCACTATGTCTTTGATTAGTGCCCTTCCCACCCATCAGTCCCTGTCATTGTTGGGGACCTAGACACCCAGAATTACAAGTTTTGCTCAAAGAAAGGCATTTATTCCTCAATCCAGAGATTTATCTGAGGACCGTCTCTGCTCCCTAGTCCTTCCTAGCTAGGTCACCCCATATCCCTTGCCTGTCTTTTGTTCTTGATTATCCCACATTAGTTTCTTGCACAGATACCCCCCGCTGTCCTTTATTTGCTCGTATGCCAAGCTGGGCTGTGACAAATACCCTTGAAGTATCGGTGACTGGCTAATCATTGGACTTTGTAGCTGTTGATCTTGCTTTGTCTCCTTGGGCTTGAAGCCAGGGCTGATCTTTGACCAGGTACTAAGTAGGTTAACTTTGTTCTCAGGCTCACGCATCTCTCCTCAGGGTTGGGCAACGGCACTGCATTAGACTATGGGGGACTGAAATCTCATACTACACTAACTAGCCGTGTGACCTTGAACAGATGACCTAAAAACTGCAAACATCAGTATCCTGATGCCTTAAGTACTGGTGCTACTTGTCTCTATCGCAAGAGCTGGCTGTGAAAACAAAGTTTTAAAAAGGATATCAGGAGTGCCTGGGTGGCTCAGTCAGTTAAGCAGCTGCCTTTGGCTCAGGTCATGATCCCACGGTCCTGGGATAGAGTCCTACACTGGGCTCTCTGCTCAGCAGGGAGCCTGCCTCTCCCTCTCCCACAGCTGTTTCCCTCCGCTTGTGCTCTCTTTCTCTCTGATAAATTTTTTTAAGTAAATAAATAAGGATATCAACTGGTGCCCATAAGCCAAGAAAAGTTATGAGTTCTGAGAAAGTGATAGTCCTTAGCCAGAAAGTCATCAGAAATGTGGGAGAAATAGAAGGGGATCTTTCAGCCAGGGAGTGCCCAAGACTGGTAAAGTGAATGATCCACCAAACATGTTCCATGGATAACATGGATTGTGAAAGAAACTGTTCTAGAAGGGACTCCAGTGGGAAGTCTGGGTGGATCAGGCGGTGAAGCATCCCACTCTTGATCTCAGCTCGGGTCTTGGTCTCAGGGTGTGTTTTAGGCTCCATGTTGGGTGTGAAGCCCACTTAAAAAAAAAAAAAAAAAGAAGGAAGAAAGAAAGAAGGTATTCTAGTTAGTGTGGAAATTGCTGATCAGGTAAAACATAAAACTGTAGTGAAAGTTGGAAGTCAAAAGCGGCGTGAGAGGGTATTCCAAAAGTGCAGGTCTTGGTGGACCTACAATACCAGGGAAGGGAGGGGCTGGTCTGAACAGCTCATATTCACAGACCAAAGGACCGGTATGAGAGAAAAGGTACATTCCTGCCCAAAGGCTAACAGTCAGCTTTAGTTTTTTGGCTTGCATCTGCCTCTGCATTGACCAGTAGACCAAGGGTTCAGTATTCATTGGTCTTCCCTCTCCAGAACTAGCCTTGTGCCTGGCACAAGATAAGAGTTGAGTAAGTGCTCCGTGAGGTCGTAGGTAAGTGAACCCATCTAGTGAACCCGGTTGCAAGGACTAAGCAGGAAGCGGATAGGAAGCTCGTGATAGAACAGTTGACTGTGACCAGAGTTTCTGCCTGGGTACAGTGTAGATGGAGGCATCCGGAGTGTGTCCACCCCCCTCCGAGATACTCCAGTTGTGAAGTCTGGACGTCTCTAGGGACCTTGTATCCAGTTTTGCAAAAGTTTACTGGGTCCATTGATGAAATCGCAGGAGAGGGGCTAGAGACACCGGGCACAGTCTCCCCAGGGGTTAGAGGACACCCACAGCCTTATGGGAAGCATGGAGACAAACTGGTACCAAACCCTTTCAGGCCTCAAAAGGTCATCCCCTGCCCCCCATGAGGGATTAAGTTCTCTGTGTTTGGAATATGTTGTGCAAACTCTACCTTGTTAAAGTTCCCCAAGGTTCTCACCTGGATATGGTAGTGAACAGTCTCTGAGCACTTCTCTTGGTCCAAGTGTTTGATCTACTTTACCTAAGTCTCAGAGTAACCTGAAGGTTTGTACTGTTATTCCCATTTTTAAAGATGGGGACTGAGGCTACTCCCCCATAGGTCAAGGATTCAAATCCATGGCTGTATGGCTGCAAAGTCTCATGCCATCAACCATCTAGAAATGGCCTAAGTTCATTTGCTTTTTAGGTGAGAATGGGTGAGTATATGTGTACACATAAAATATGTTCCCTCGGGGCGCCTGGGTGGCTCAGAGGGTTAAAGCCTCTGCCGCCAGCTCAGGTCATGGTCTCAGGGTCCTGGGATGGAGCCCCACATCGGGCTCTCTGCTCAGCAGGGAGCCTGCTTCCCCTTCTCTCTCTGCCTACCTGTGATCTCTCTCTGTGTGTCAAATAAATAAATAAAAATCTTAAAAAAAAAAAAAAAAGTTCCTTCATTCCATGGTTCCCCTACCAATGTTGCTTTCATTACTCCCTAGCCATACCCTTAAAGTTCTAAGGCTGGGGGACTGAGGCAGACAAGCTTTAAGGTGGCCCCCATGATCCTCCTGGGGTTCACACCCTCATAAAAACCCATTTCTTGAGTGTAGGCAGGGCCTGTGACTTGGAACTAACTGAGGGAATATAGCCAAGATGATGGAGTGTCACTCCCATGATGATGTTAGATTATATAAGACACCATCTTGCCAGTAGACTCCCACTAGAGTCTCTCTCCTTCTCTCTCTCTCTGTTGGTGACTTTGAAGGAGCAAGTTGCTATAGTTCCTACAGTGGCAAGGAAGTCAATTCAACAGCTCAAGGGAGTTTGGAGACAGATCTTTCCCCATTTAAGCCTCCGATGAAACCCCAGCTCTGGCCAACACCTAGACAGCAATGTTGTAAGACCCTAACCCACAGGAACTGTGAGATAATGTGTTGTTTTAAGCTTGTGGTAATTTGATACATAACATAGAAAATTAATACAGAGATCATTGCTTGAAGAGAGGGAAAAAAAAAAACCAACCTGCTATCTGATGATTAGGCAGACATGTAGATAGGGTCCAGAAGATGGTGCAAAACCATTTTGGGGCTTTTTCCATTGGTGAAAATCAATCCGGAAGAATCGTCCGCAGTGAGCAGTGGGGGATGGGAGTGGGGGGCGACTTTCTCTCTTTTCTCCCTCCCTTTGTTCTCCAGTAGGTCCTGTCCCTTTCAGTGGTCTGTGGACCTGTAGCTCCCAAGCCCTGGAGCCCTCAGTGGAGCTGGGCCATGGAGGGGGGCTCAAGTCCCTGCTCTTTTATCCACTGGACGGTTGAAAAGGAAAGGGGTTCACCTGATATGGCCTCAGGGTGAAGCACTTACAAGATAAATGTCTTTCTCTTACAGCTATCAGTCACTTCTGCTGTGTATTTGTCTGCATTACAATGCCAGGAGAGTCTCTTTCTTTCCTCCCTGTTGCCAAAGACCTCTTTCTGTTATTTTTAGTTGATATAAAACAGGAGTTGTTTCTTCCCTCACCCCCAGGAATGAAGAGAAGGAAGAAAATCCCATCAGACCTCACTTCTTATCAGAAGAGAAGGTTTAATATTCCTGAGCAGAGGGAAACTACAGGTTAAAGGCTAAATTCCTTTGGCTATAATGTAATAATAAAGTTGTTTTCTGTATATAAGGATCAAACAAAGCCTGCGCTTAAACCAATCGCACACGGAGATACCATCACTGTCCCTCTCGCTGTGACATGTTTGTGCTGGCTGAAGCCCGAAGCATTTTGAGACCGAAACACAGGGGGATTTGGGCGGAGAGCTGATCCCAAGCCGAGAGGGCCGGTGACCTGTTGACCAAACACGCATTCCCTCCCTGCAAGCAAAACAATTCTGCCCCTGTCATCCGTCATCCCACTCGAGTGAGGGGTGCTGACAGACTTTGTGTTTAGCCTGCTTTGTTTGCAAGGAGGAAAGGGAGGGTTGCTCTGTCCTGATAAGAAGGCAAAGGTGGCATTCCCGTGTTTTTGTTGGATCCCTTTGCATGAACAACCTCACCTGTCAAAACATGATGAAAAATGGAAACGGAACAAAGGAGGAAGAGGCAGGAACCAGTGAGAAGATGGAGTGAACCAGCCAGGGCCTTAAAACACAGTCTGTGGAATGTCTGGCAGATCGTTTTATAACTGCTAAATTTACTGTTGGGGACTTAATTGTGTTCGTGTATGTGTGGGGGTTCATATATTTATCTTCTGTGACTAAAGGATTATCACGGGCAGGACAATGAATATTCTAAAACACTACCGTGCATGCAAATCAATAATAAATAAGTGATTTCTAGACAACGAGAATCAGACATATTAAGTTGCTTTGTACAGTGCCTTTCGCCACTGTAGCTAGTAATTTCCAGCTTTTTAAGATACAATTTTATAAACAAAGTGCTTTCACGGAGTTGTCTCTCTCAGTGACCCAAACGTTCGCTCACCCTCTTCTCTGAGAACCCCCCGGAGCTTCCTCCCTTGACTTCCAGACCTTGTCCAACAGTGGTGTGTCCTCCAGAATTTCATGACATTCAGGTCCGTCTGTCTCTTGGGCTCAGCTCTTCAGTCCGATCGATCCAAAGCCTCTCCCCGCCACCGGCACTTGTGGAACCTGGAAGCTGTCCCCCGCCTCCACCCCTCACTGGGTGATCAGCTAATGGAATAAGTTCTCCGAATAGTCCCTTCACCTGTTTTCCTTAACAGAAATCTCCTGAGGACATTTCTTCCCCCACAGGTCCCTGAGGGGTCGGAAAAAATTTTCTTCCTTCCTTTCTTTCTTCCTCCCATGCCCCTTGAACCTTACAATTGAGAAGTAGAAAAAGCAACCTCTGGTCTCCTCATCTCCTCGCTCTGTTCTGAAACTGCTCTCTCTCTCGCCCCTTTCCTTCACCTTGCCTCAGTCATTTCCTTGACCTGTTTTTACTCCTGCTCATTCAGGGAATACTTGGGCCCTGGACCTATGCATTTCCTCTCCACACTATCCCTCTCCATCACTCTGCAGCTGTGGCTTTCACAGGTGACCCATTCTAGACCCTGGCCTCCCACTTCCTTAACGCTGCCACGCCCCTCCACTCCAGCTCAGCCATCTACCCTCTTGGTGGACCCTGGACCTTTATTGACATCACCAGTAACTGCTTCCTTTCTGAAATCGCCAATCCCTACCTTCTTCCTAGTGATCAGCTGACTTGCTCTGTAGCTACACTTAGTTTACATTATGGTTAGAATCTACCTTTTAAGGGGCACCTGGGTGGTGTAGTTGGTTTAGCGTCTGACTCTTGGTTTCAGCTCAGGTCTGATTTCAGGGTCTTGAGATCAACCTCCTCGTTTGACTCCATGCTCAGTGCCGAGTATGTTTGAGTTTCTCCCACTTCCTCTGCCCCTCCCCACTGCACACACTCCCTCTCTTTCTCACTGAAATAAAGCAATCTTGAAAAAAAAAAAAAGGCTCTGCCTACTTGTGATCTCTGTCAAATAAATAAATAAAATCTTTAAAAAAAAAGGAAGAAGAAGAATCTATACTACTTTTTAAAAAGAATGATCTGTAAGCCTCCTCTCGTCTTCATTTTCTTTGTTATCTAGCTTAGAGTCCATACCCATTGATATTGCTTCCTTAATAATACTCTTGGCTCAGTGGATTTTGGTAGTAAAAAATAAACCATTACCTAAATCTCACATTTAATAAAAAAAAAAAAACTCAAAATGGCTCATAGATTTAAATGTAAAATGTAAAACTACAAACCTTTCAGAAGATGATCTAGAAGAAAGTCTTCAGGACATAGGTCTTGGCGAAGAGTTCTTAGATATGACACCAAAAATGTGATCCATAAAAGAAAAAAAACTGAAAAATGGGACTTCATCAAAACGTAAAAGGTTTGCTCTGCAAAAGACACTGTTGACGAAAAGACAAGCAAAAGACTGGGAGAAATATTGGCAAATCACATTTCTGACAAAGGATCAGTATCTAGAATATATAAAGAACTCTCAAATTTAACTTCAAAAGAAGTTCTAACTTGAAAACTGACAAAAAATGTGCAGAGACTTCTCACCAGAGAGAATTTATGGAAGACAGATAAGCCCTTGAAAATATGATCAATATCATTAGCCATTAAGGGAAATGAAAATTAAGATTATCACTATGTACTCATTAGAACAGTTAAAATAGTGATACCATACTGATATAAATAAATGGATAAATATATTTATAAATGGAAGTGAAAAGACAAATCTTTCATGCAGAATTCCAAATCATTTATATTTGGTACTACACTGTCTGGGTGCATTTCTCTCCACCTAAGCATCAGCTACAGAGAGTGCCTTCCTCCCAAAGAGCACAGTGTGGAAAAAAAGAAAAAAGAATAACTTTACAATGGAGAAATCTAACAAACATAAGTTCAGCCTGATGATCAAGGTTAACATCAACAGTGATAGAGTTGTGATGTTAGTATGTATCCTTGATAGGATGTGATGAGAAGAGCCCTTTGCCTGTGTACCCTTCCTACCGAAACTCCCTAACCCCAGTCCCAGCATGAGAAAAAACATCAGAAAACATCAAGAAATCAAGTAGATGTTGACTAGAGACAGAGGTTTTTCTACTATGTATAATTTATTCATGCAGAGGTGCTTTCTGATGGATGTGAATTCAACCTACAACCACACTGCCCCATGGGCTGTTTTGGACCAGGTGGCATTTGGAGATTCAAAGACAAAATGGCCTACAGCAGGCCCACAGCAGCACTTCCCAACACTGGTCAGGGACAAAACTTTTACTTGACCTTAGAACCCCTACTGTAGAAATGTCTATTTTCCCTCCATAAAGCAGGGAGGGGCATAATGGTTCTGTCCTAAAATGAGGAGCAATGAGTGGGGAGCCCTCATGGGGCTATGGGCCTAGCCCATAGGCTATTAGTAAGCCCACAGCTTACTTCCTATGGGCCCTCTAGCTTTCCTACCTGCTCATTGTGGGCAAAGTAGAAGAAAAGGCTTGGGAATTTAGGGGCTCTTGTTCCTTAGTATCACAGTATGCCTAAACTATTTCAAATCAATCGCAAATCATTCTCATTTTTGTTCATTTCAAAGTGAAGGAGAATTTTTTGATAGGGACAGTGATAAAAATGAAACAGCAAATCAAGCTGCATTTTACAGCCCATCCTCATGGGTTCAATTACATACTAATGTATCACATATATACAATGTTACCAGATTAAAAGAAAACTTGTACAAGGAAACATAACATACATTGTATCATAAAATAAAATTCAGTGTTGTAAATGGTGCCATGTATTTTTTTAACTGTTGCTTTAAAATTATCTCTGATTAACAAATAGTGTTTCTTGGGAAAAGCTTTCTTTTGTTCTGAAATTATGAACTTCCTACATTTTTGGTGTTGAAATATCCTTTCCTTTCTGAAATGTTGGAAATGATAGCTTTTTGTTACTGTTGTTGTTGGCAAAATGAATAGTTTGGCAACTCCACATTAGTTATCTCTCTCAATTGCTTTGGAAGTTTTACTGTCCTAAAAAAATTTAAGTCTGGGAACCACTAACCTAAGAATGCTCTCATTTTGAAATAGAAGAGGATTAAATACACAAAAATTAAGAGGAATTCTATGTAAATTAAGAACTCAGAACATTTGGCTGATTTTATTAGTTTGTTTCCCATTATCCATTGTGTAAAATTTCACTTACTTCTCTCCCAATGGTATGTTAATTTATAAACACCCATGGTAGAAATGGAAATATAGTCTAGCTCTATAATATCCTGTATCACAATTGTTTAGAATATGTGTTTTTCACTAGTTGAGATATTTGAAAGGTTTTGTTGTAGCTGTTTTCATTTGTTGTGTGTGTTTGCTTTGATATTTTTGCTTCCATCAGATCAATCCTATGGGTCGCGAAGATTGCAAATGGACTCCATGATGATTGGAGTGGTTGCTTATGTATGTATCAAAGAAACTAAGTTGATGGAAAATATGAAAATGTGTCTCTGAGGTTAGTCATTTTTTCCCTCTACACTGATCATAGAAGCAATAGAGTGATACCATGAAAGTTGAAAATAATTTGCTCATGAATTTTGTATCCTACTTGGGACATTTTTTGAGCATGAGTGTAGTTTTGCTCTGCCCAGCTGCTGAAAGGCTTTCTAAGGATGTAAAAATGAGGTACTGATTGGATTTTCCCTTCATTTCCATCCATGCCCCAATTCAAATACATCTCATCTTGCCTCATTAGAAAGCAGATCCCTTTACTCCATTCCATCCCATCTCCATTTCAATGAGCTGTAGAAGGAAAACACGATTTCCGTGACACCTGTAGTTTCAGAATGAGACCATTTGCAGAGGCTGACTGTTTCACCCACAGCGGGTAGTTTTCCATCTATCCACGTTAATAGTGGAATTGGAAGAGGTAATTTCTGAGTGTTTCCCTGCTCAGCCTGAAGACTAAAATGTGCAGTGTTGTGCCCTTTATTTTTTTGTATACATGCTGCCGAAGTGAGCACGGTGCCCTCTATTTTTTGAAAATTCATTCCCCTTTGGATTACTTGGGTGTTCCAAAAGCTACTTGTACGAAAATGTTTCTTGTTAATATTTAGAAACAATTTGATTATGGCAACTGAGATACAATATGTGGCATTACCACAGCTGAATTACAATTTGATCTCTCCTGCCCCCAGCAAATAAGTAGATACAAAGATGCCAGGCCTTACTTTGGGGTAGGTCTTTTTATCAAGTAAACAGCAAATTTTCTATAGGTGTCAGATGCTTCCAATTATTGACATGTCTGGTGGAGGTTTCTTTGTAGAAGATAATGACTTAGGAAATACAGAAATACTGGTGAAGTCAGAGCAGAGCATAAAAGAAGACTGACATCTCAGTGATGATGAATACATGCAAATAGAGCCTCAAGAACACTTGGAGAGGGGTGCCTGGGTGGCTCAGTGGGTTAAAGCCTCTGCCTTCAGCTCAGGTCATGATCTCAGGGTCCTGGGATCGAGCCCCACGTCGGGCTCTCTGCTTTGTGGGGATCCTGCTTCCTCCTCTCTCTCTGCCTACTTGTGATCTCTGTCTGTCAAATAAATAAATAAATTATTTTAAAAAATAACATTTGGAGAAGGAAGAGTGAATTTGGAGATAGAAAAGAAATATGTAGAACATCACTGCAAGACATCAAAATTCTCCAACATTTTGATTTAAAACTATGCATATGGATCAAGTTCTTGTTAAGGAATAGAAAAGGTTAACATTTTCTAGCAGGAAAGAGCCCTTCACAGATTCACAAATTATACTTTTATTTATTCTTCCATTTGAAGGATACACATTTGTTAGCTTAAGTAAGATCTCCTGCCTTACACGGTTTCACTGTGGAAAAAACAATATTGACCAAACCTCTGATCCTGCTTGACGTGAAACTGATACACACTTGGAATCATGGAATTTTTCAGCCGGAAAGTACATTTGGATGAAATTTAAAGGCACTAAACCACTTGTGACCTTCACAGCAGTTACCATTTACAAGAAGTAATGATAAACATCATAAAGAGAGAAAGTTTAAGAAATTATATTGGGCAGTGGCCCAAGAGGGGTCCTAGTTAATGCACTTGCAAATTCTCTTTTCTAGTATTTGCATGGGAGTCTAAGCTTTTTCAAGCAGGCGACACTTTGGAAATGACACTCTGGCTATTGGTACTGGACACCCACGGGTAGCTTGGCTGATATAGAACACTAGAGAGCATGAAAGTATCAGAGCCACGCAGTGATAAGACCAAGTTCAGCAGAGGGAAAGCCCATAAACTTTCTGCAGATGGGAGGTTGGAGCCCCTGTTTGGGGAAGCAGCCGTCTGCCACTGACCAGTGTAGCCTCAGAGGAGGGACAGACACACTGATGAACTCCAGTACACCTAGAGGAGGAACCAAGACCACACTGAACACACTTGGAAAGGCTCTTTTCTGTTGAACATCTCCTTGGTGAGAAAGAACTGTAAACTAATACCAGAAACTAAACACACAGACAGGCGTGCCTGGGTGGCTTGGCTGATGAAGCGTCTGCCTTTGGCTTAGGTCCTGGGACAGAGCCTTGCTTTGGGCTCCTTGCTCAGCAGGGACCCTGCTTCTCCCTCTGCCTGCTGTTCCCCCTGCTTGTGCTCTCTCTGTCTGAGAAATAAATAAATAAAATCTTAAAAAAAAAAAAAAAAGAAAGAAAGAAAAGAAAAACTCACAGTGATTTCTAACTCATAGTATATAAAGGAACTTAAATGGACTGTTTCAACACCCAGAGATACTGGACCAAAGGGGTCGGGACCTTAGACCCCGGACGCCAGCTGTCTGGGTTTGATTGTAAAATGAGAGAGGAATCGCTAGTCTTTGTAAATCGTGTCAAAGATTTTTGGTTTTAATCCTAACAGCATTGGGAAACCATTTCAAACCAAGTACTTGAATCAGAAGGGCATGCTCAGATTCATACTTGAAAAACATATGCGAGTCCTGCCCTGTCCATTACCAGCTGTGTGAATCTGGACCAGCTATTTATCCTGTCTTTGCCCTGTGTTCTTCATCTGGACAACTGCCCTCATGAGCGTTTACTGTTCTTAGGCCCAGTAGTCCATCATGGGGTGGGGGTGGGGGTGGCATGGAAAGAACACAGGGGAACAGAAAGGTTGGAGATAAAGAAGAAAAAGTGGGAGAAGAAGAGGAAATGCAGAGCTCTCTAGACCTATTCAGAATTAGTGATAAGTGGAAGATACAGATGGAGAGACACTCTGGATTTTGAAATGAGACCTCAGAGCAATCTCGCTTGTTTTTTTTTTTTTTTATTCACAGCCCTTTAAAATAGTGAATCATCCATGAATAGCATCCTTTGCTCTTTGGTGCTGATAAATTTTCTGCAGCTCTGCTTTGAATTGGGCTGTTTTCTTGGAATACCCAGTTTCCAGTTATTCTCTGAACTGTAGGAACTCACCAATGGGCCCTTCCAGTCCAGCCCCGCCCGTGTCTTCCACACCATCTCACCATCCCTCACCATCACCACCTTGTACTTCACGGTCTCACAGCAGCACAGAGTGACCCATAGTTTCTGTTCTTTCTATACACAGAGTACATCTTCTAGACTGTGCTTTTGCTCTTTCCCAGCCTGCTTGCCCGCTCTGGCCCCTGTGACTCCCACTGTCACTTTCCTCTGGCAAGAAGCCTTCTCTGATGCCTCAGACTGGGAGAGGTACCCCTCCACTCCTATCATGCCCCACATGTCACCTTAGAGTTTCGGGTTCCTCCTGTTGGCTCTGAGCTCTGGGAGTCCACTGCGTTCTGTGCCTGGCTTATAGAAGGCTCTCCTTCTAACTGCATGAGCCCTTTGCTCCATGCAAACCAGCTTGCCCTTAGTCCCTGGACTTAGCGTTCTCATGGAGGTCAGTTCCCTTCATTCTCAGAATTACGGTAGCTCTTGTTCTGTGTATTAGTGTTTCTGTGTCTTGCTGTTTATTTCACATCTATTACACCTGCTTCAAAAACTGAATCTTTGGGAGAAAGACAGTACCTTATACATCTCTTTATTCTGAGAACTGTAATTTAAGTCCAACACGTGGAGGTGCTGGATAAATTATTGTCAGTGAGGAAGATGCCAGTTTCTGTCTTCATTCTGGTTCCTGCCCTCCGCCTCCAACATCCCACTCAGTCTGAAGGTCTTTTTCTCCCATGGATTCCCACGGCGTGGACCACTTCTATGTCTCATCAGGACATGTAACCATTCACCTTGTTTACTTTTATTTAACTCCTCTACATGTGCACATCTTGTATCTCATACAAGCTGTTGTTGTTTTTATTTTTTTTTTAATGAAATTGGGTCCCATCTTTTGTAATGCTTCCCTCTCCTACTAGGAAAACTCTTTTTCCTTGTTAACCTCATCAGAATGGGGTGAGCAGGAAAGGAAATGACATATAAGCATGTGAGAGACTTTGCATACATGATTCAGAGAATATGATGTGAGTGTCTGATTGGTTTGGGAACAATAAGGAGAGAGAGGAATTAAAAGCGATTTTTAAAGAACTATATAAAACAATTAGTTGCTTGAATAGTTGTATTCATTATCTTCTAAAAAAAGATTTTATTTATTTGAGAGAGAGAGCAGGAGCAGCAGGGTAGGCGGGTACAAAGGGAGAGGGAGAAGCAGACTTCCCACCAAATAGGGAGCCCGATGCAGACTCGATCCCGGGACCCTGAGATCATGACCTGAGCTGAAGGCAGACACTTAACTGACTGAGCCACCCAGGTGCCCATATATTCATTATCTTACTGAAAATACTGAGAACACTTCTGAAAAGTGGAATGAAAGTGGCAAAGATAAGAAAGAAATAACACGAGTTTGGTTGGAAAGGGAGGAGACACGTGGTGGGCAGAGCTGGGTTTGGCAAGAAGCCATCTGGGTCCATTCCTGCTCCCCCATCCATGGTGGGACCTGGGTAAGTAATGTTTATTTCAAACCTCAGTTCCTTTTCTTGTACAACAGGACAGAGAAGCTACCACATTGAATCATTATGATTGAATGAGCTAATGCATGTAGAATGCATAATCAAGGCTTGGGACAAATGAGCTATTAAAGGTGATGATAAGGATACTGAGTAAGGATAAAGATGCATGAAATTGAAGGGTAAGATAACCTTGTTTGGTAATTAAGGAAGCAGGAGGCCTTTCGTGGGACCTAAGAATGGGCATGAATGAAACTGGAGGCAATGGAGAAAAAAGGTGCATAAAATAGTGAACAGCTACCCACAGAAGGAGCAAGCCCCTGAGGGGGTGACAAATTAGGGGAAAGCAGATCAAGATTGGAAAAGTTAAAGGCAGGGCTTGTTAGAAAGGGGTATAAAGACGAAGGGAAGCTGTAATCATCTGGGGTATGGGAGAACACCTGAAGCACCCTGAACCACACTGCCACTCAGTCAGAAAATATATATTGCCGGTGCTTTGTCCTTTGTCAGGGAGCAGGAAAACCAGCTGATCCACCTGTGAGGTCATGCGACTGGGGCAGGGAGTCACGTTGCTATGGAGACTGTTGCCCCTAGAGGCGTTGAGACAGAGGAGGTCTGACAGGTTATTCAATGTCACCTGGCTCCGCCCTCTTACTTCAAATCTTTGTTCAGTGTATATATAATAAAATTTCTAGACCAGCAATTTGCTCATTAATGCCCAAAGAACTACCATGTGGACGATCCCTCAAATTTTTCAAAGGTTATTATCATGTCTCCAAAAATCTGTGGCATCGCACTCCCTTCCGGCCTTGGGTAATGGTGCTGATGGTCCTAAGCTCTAGACTAGGAAAGCTATCTCCCTCTTTTCTCTCTCCTTCACTTTCCTGGTCTGGCATCTCATCAACTGTGTCTATAGTAACGGGCATCTGTCTTCTTTTTCTCTCTCACATTGAGGCCCTCATTTGTCCTGGAAGAGACTTTATTTCACAGAGGCTCAGAGTACTCTAGTGACTTACCCAGAATCACACAGGCAGTCAGGGGGTCAGTCAGACCAAGAAGCTGAGCCTATGGGGTCAATCAGTTTTTCGTTTGGGCTTTGTTATTGTTGTTGTTGTTAACGCCTGATGTTTGAAAGGCATAGAGTTGGCTGCAGGGCAAAACAGAGTGAGTAAGCTTCAGGGTCTCCAAGGGCAAGCTCACGACTTTAACTTATACCTCTCAGCAAATGACTGCCAGAGGTAGCCTCCAACCTAAACCCTTTTCTAAACTCAGTTTCATGTTTCCTGCCAGACATCTTCAGTTGAATGTACCACCAACACTTAAAACTCAGTATACCTAAGGGGAAACTTCCTTTTCCTCCTCCTCACCCAGAAGGGCGGAAGGTAGTGATGAGTTAGGATCTTGATTTCAGTCTCACCTTTGCCACTTAACTAAGTTAACCTTCTGAAGCCTCAGTCTCTTTAGTTGTAAAATGGAAATAACGATAGTACTTAAACGGGAACCCGTCATGCGGCAGTTGCTCAACAATATTGCTTAATCTCCCGATGAGAAGGCTCAGCATTATCTTCAACTCTTTGTTCTTGCTGCTTAATGTCCGGAAGACCCAGCCCCACCTATAAAGTCCTAGAGACCCCTCCGTCTCTATTCTTACAACCCAAGAGGACAGAGCCTTGGCTATAAATTTTGGATCTACAAGCAATCCTACCTCGAGGGCCACAAAAATAACTCCCCACCACCACCGCATTTTCACCCTCCCTTCCTCTGGTTAGCTCTGGAAGGGCCCAGATTGCTCAGGTGAAAGTCATATGGATTGCATTCCACGTGAATAGCTCACCACGTAGCATGGTAATGACTCTGCACGTGACTGAACGAGTCAGGTCGACTTTTCTGCAAAGGTCCTCTCCTATCGAGGCACAGCCATCCACATTTAATTTGTTACCTAACTGGGATACCTGGGTGGCTCAGTGGGTTGAGCATCTGCCATCGGCCCAGGTCATGATCTCAGGTTCCCGAGACTGAGGCCCACATCGGGCTCCTTTCTCAGTGAGGGAGTCTGCTTCTCCCTCTCCCTCTGTCTGTGGCTCCCCCTGCTTGTCCTCTCCCTCTCTGATAAGTAAGTAAATAAAATCTAAACAAAAACCACAAAACAATTTGTTGCCTTATTTAACACAATCTTTCAGCTCCAAACAAATAAAAAGGTACATTGCCAGTAAAAACAAGTTAGCCGAGCCTGCTTTGCCCCACTCCTCGTTATATGTCAATTGTTTCATTATAGTTTATTTTTTTACAAGGAAGCTGCTGGTATCTAAGATGTAAGACATTCAGAAAAATGTTCAGGCAATGGATTCCTAGTCCCTAGAATCCCCATGACTCAGTTTTCCACAAATGTGCCGTTAGGGGAAATGCTCACAGATCAGCGACTATGCACTTTTGTTGGCAGCACAAAGATTGCTGATGTGGGCAGTTCCAGGCAGCAAGCAGTTTCCCCGAGGACGCGGTGAGAACAGAATCCCAGCACTAAACTGTGGGCGGGAAATTTTTGAGATAACTTAATCTGCCCCTTTGTTTTGGACACGATCCTGCGTTAAACTATTCTGAATAGATAAAAATCCAGGCTCTTTTCTCTTGCTGTCCTTCGAATTATGGAGTAAGTCCTTCTGTATGGCGCAGACAGTCTGGTTGCCTAGCCAAGGGCCTTTGCCCACTTCTCCTATCTTGAAAAGAAACAATTTGAAGGGGTTGCTTGTCTTTTCCCTGTGTGTCAGGGATCAGTCTGAGCTTGCCAGGGATGGGTTTGTAAGGGGCCGGTGACCCAGGGTGACCCAGTTCTATGCAATAAAACATAATGAGATGTCAGCTAGAGGGAGTTTCTGGGAAAGGTTTCCTTGTTCCTAAAAGCAGACTTAGAGGAAAAGTAGCAGTCCGTATTTCTGACTGAGCATGCTACTTGAGCTGTGGAAGAGGACAGCCAAGGACAAATCCATATAGTGATGATGGCAGAAGAGAGATCTGTAAAGAGAGATCTGTAAAGAATCTGGGTCTTTGCTTATATTACTGAGCCACTTCTTCAATCAGCTTGTGGCCAGGCTACCCAGGATTTCTTGTTAAATGAGATAGTATGTTTTCCTTTTGTTTATACATTGATGATTATAAATTGCTGGTTTGATTGTCCAGAATCTTGCCAAAGACTGATTTTCAAATCTCCATATTCATATAGAAGTCATCTCAGAGTATGGAACATTTATATGAAGCATTCAGAGAAGGGAATGGCAAACTATAAGATCTACTTTGGATTCCCTAGGAACAAGTGTGCCAAACTGAAGTCTTTTATTTATTTGTTTATTTTGGATACAGTTAGTAGATTATATAGCAGAGAAAGTCATGGACATCAAGTATTTAATTTCAGCAAACTGTAGATAAAATTGCTTATAATATTTTGTTCAACAAGATGGGAAAATATTGGGGGGGAAGGACCAGATGCTGGAGGAAGATAAAACTGGTCAGCAGGTCTTGACACTTTAAAGCTACTACGACAGGGGCCTGGATGGCTCAGTTGGAAGTGCATCCGATTCTCAATCTTGAGGTCATGAGTTTGAACCCCACACTGGGTACAGAGATTACTAAAAAACTAAGTGGACTTTAAAAACGAATAAAGGTATTGTGACAGGTAACAAGTAAGTGACAGTAAGCCATCAGGTGGTGGAGGTTGATAAGTGTCTCAGACACATGGTGAGGCATACTAAAAGATGGATGGTGTATGGGAATCAGGTGCAAATGATAACTGGAAACCTAAACAAGCAAGAGCTGGCACCGCTGAAAAATTAAAAGGTTACAGGGTTCCCATTTTTGTATTGGGGTTTGGGACCAAAGGGTTGGGAAGGATCTTCGTATGGGGATCTAGGGAGAAGTAAATGAGAAGATCCCAAATTTAACTATATAAAAAAAAAAAAAAAAAAAAAAAGAAGGTCTTACAGCACCTGGGTGACATTGTTGGTTAAGCATTGACTCCTGATCTCAGGGTCATGAATTCAAGCCCTATGTGGGGCTCCACACTGGGTGTGGTGCCTATTTAACTAAACTGAACTAGGGGCACCTGGGTGGCTCAGTCGGTTAAGCCTCTGCCTTTGGCTCAAGTCACAATCCCAGAGTCCTGGGACTGAATCCCAAATTGAGCTCCCTGCTCAGCAGAGAGTTTGCTTCTCCCTCTTCCTTTATCCCTGCCCCCTGCTAGAGCTCTCCCTCTCAAAACAAAAAACACAAACCAACAAATAAATAGGATAATAGGAAGTTAAAAGCAGCTTATCAAGAATGGTCCCACAGCAGAAGCCTAACTGTGTGTTACACCTTGGGGGAGGGCCAGAGCTAGGAGAAAATATGACCCAGTGCTGACTTCTAGAGTTTTGGTCTGGACATTTTCAAATTCGTAGGATTGTTCCGATACAGATGGGGAGGACAAGCCCACAGATGGAAATCAAGTGGCCTCAGGTATAGAGAGAGTAGAGATATAAGGGGAGAGAATAAGGAAGATGCTTTATCCCAAACAGTGTTCATTAATCAATGGATCCATATCAGCTTTGAGGAAAATCTCTTAACTATTTGTCTGAGACCTTTCTTCAAGAGCCTGATCTATTCAAATGTTTTTATTATGAACCTGAATGAAAACCAAAAAGAGATGAAAGTCAAATTTGTGGACAATACAAAGGGAAAATATACTGATGTGTTGGACTCAATAATCAAAAGAAGTCAAGTGTGGTTAAACTGGCATCTGGCTAGCAGCTCCTAATAGGGCTTTTTCCAACTTCATAATAAAATATTTATGAAGACAAAAAAAAAAATCTTGAAAACTCTGAACGTGGTGTACTGGGACCATATATGAGGGCCTACTCATTATGCACCTCAGAGGAGTTTCCATGCATCACGAGGCCAAAAGAAAGTAAATGAAGGAGGTAAGTGGCAAATCTCATGTGCTCATGTGGGGAGCCAACTTGCTTAAAAGGGTTTGTCTTGCCTCTGCTTTTGGCTCTGGATCAGAAGCCCTAGATCAGTTCTAAGCAGAAACATAGACCACGTAGGTCTTTGCTGCGTGCACGCGTGTGTGCGTGTGTGTACATGTGCTTGTGAGGTAGCATTCTAATTTTTGTCCTCTCCATGTGGTGGGCCAGTTCTCTTTTCACACCATTTACCAACCAATATATTTTCTCCCTACCAAGTTGTTTTTGTTTGTTTGTTTGTTTTTGTTTATCGCTACTGAGTCTTGATGTCACCTCTTTCATAGATCAAGATCCTGGGGTCTGTTTCTGGACTCTATTCTGTTCCATTATTTTATTATATGTTCTTGTACTGTTACTAAATCGTGTTTTATTTACCTTGGTTTTATATCTTAATGTACAGTAGGAGAATTTCCCTTCCTCCTGCTCTGTTCTTTTTTTCTGGAAAAAAAAATGTAATTCTTTTCATGTAAATTGAGCAAATATTGAATCCCAAATTTTATTGGGATTTTGGTAGGAATTCTATTAAAATCATAAACTGTTTTGGAGAGAATTAGAGTCTTTACAATGGCTAGTTTTCTCTACATGAGCATGCCTTATATTTCCATTTATTCTTTAACTGTAGCATAGTACTTGAAGTGTGGTCCATGGCCAGTTGCATGAGCCTCACCTGGGAGATTCTGACATGCCAACTCTTAGGCTTTCCCCCCAACTAGAGAATCAAAATCTCCTTTTTAAACAAGATCCCTCAGGTGATTTGCAATACATATAAGTGTTAAAAACAGCACTTTCATAGAATTTTAAGGATTTCTCCAAGATTTTGTACCTATTCATTAGGTTAATTGTAGGTTAATATGGTTGGGGAGGTAGCAAAACCCTTTGCTGAGCTCCATCAACATTTCTCAGTAGTTTTTCTATTGAATCTCTTTGGGTTGTCTGTGATTATTTCTATCATCTATAAAGAAGGACAGCTGAACCTCTTGACTGTCTGCCCTTTCCATTTTTGTACTTTTTTCTTTCTCTTGATTTATTTTGTTGGCCAAGACTTCCAATATCACATGGAAAGTAAGGTGGAGAAAAAGCAACCTAGATTTATTCTCAATCTTAAAGGAAATGCTTCTAATCTTTCTTCAAAAAATATTAAATTTGCTGCTGAGTTTTCCTGGGTAGCCTCATCAGGTCTGGAACTTTTGCTCTATTCCTACTTTTCTAAACAACCTTTTTCAAAAGTTCACAATTGATTTAAATATTATTTTCCGCATATATAAGAGAAAAGCATGTGATTTCTGTCCTTCGGTCCATTAACATGAATTACATTCCTAAAATTTCTGTCTTAGAACCATTCTTACGTTCCTGGAATACATAGTATACTATTATAATTCACCGTTCAGTACTCTCCCTTTTAATAGATAATGTAAAGCATGTAGCTTTTCATATTAATTAAATTACAGGGGTAAAAGTGCATCGAACTTAATTTTGCTGAAAAAGTATGTTCTCATTCTCTGCCTCTTTAGTTAGTCAAAAGGACATGGGCCAGGATGGACACATCACACTTCTCAGGGAGACAAATTCTCTTGTTTGTGAACTCAGTAAATATTTGGAGTGAAAAATGAATACACTTGTTATCTTTTTTTGTTCCATGTGTTTTTGGTTCAATAATCTGGATAAACTTTGAACCTAATCTACAGATGAGTGGCTTCACCCATCCCTCACACGCCCCGAACACCAGCATGTGACAGAGCAGTTACCTGTGGCCAAGTTCTTCCTTTGCTGTTTGTATCAAAAGGTGATGCTCGTAACTTCAGTGGCCATCTCTGTGTAGTTGTGGCAGAGACCCAGGTACGGCCATTTGATAAATTGCTCCTGCAAGAACTTCATAGCTAAAATTTCTGATTCATAAAGCCTGGGATAGTTGACAGTTCTGTAGGGAGTGGACTGAGGTCTCTACTCCAAAAAGCCATCCCAATGTTGATGTAGATGACCAGGCCAGGAGTGTCTGTTTTCTCCATGCAAAGCAGCTGAGCCAGGCCCCTGCCACCAGGCATCCATGGGCTCTTCTCCATTTTCTGATTATAACAGTGCTTAGCCTCTGTTCCCAGTTTACGAGTACCTGCTTTGAGCAGGGGTGCTCTGAAGAATCCATCCACTAGAAGCTCTTGGCAGAAAAGATGGAAAAAAGAAAATAGTCACATTACTTGCAGAAATTCACAGCCATGATTTTGAAGCCATGCTTTGAATAAGGGTCTGCTGTTTCCAGGTTTAAACTCCCAAGGGAGAGCCAGGATCAAGAAAAGGCTGGTAGCACCACAGTGCTGTTGACTTGACTTTCAGTAGAGTCACTCGAAGGAAATGCTCATTTTCCTGACAGTTCCAGTTTTTTAGGAAAGTAGGTCAGGTAACAGGGAAACCGAGTAGCAGCTTGCCAGGGATTTTGTGTTTGTGATGTGGTAAAGTCTGAGCAGTGCAGAGTTGCAAAAGATCGTATCAGGCCCTTTGAGGAATTGTGCTAACAGCCAAAAACACACATGACCTTTTACAGATTTACCTTTGTATAATCTTCTAGAGTATAGTCATCACAGAGTATGCCTAGAAGATTGGGCAAGGACGGTGGGTGACTCTCAGAGCCTTCCCGGACCCGAGTATTAATTCTGCTACAAGTTTCCTGGGCGTTTGTTATATCCTGGTTTATGGCTCTATCCATTCATTTCCACATTCATATGGTCATTAATTTACAAATATTTAATTGATAGGGGCACCTGGGTGGCACAGTCAGTTGAACATCCAACTCTTGGCTTCCACTTGGACCTGATCTTGGGGTCATGAGATCCAGCCCCACATCAAGTCCCGCGCTCAGCATGGAGTCTGCTGGGTTTCTCTCTCTCTCTCCTTCTCCCCTGCCACTCACTTCCGCTCTCTCTCTCTAAATAAATCTTTTAAATACTTTTTAAAAAACCCACACCAATATTTAATTGATAGCACCATAAGTCCAACCAGGCCTGTTCATGGTGAATTTTCATCTCCTCCTTCACCCAGAAATGTACAATGAAAAATGTGTCCCTTGGGGTAAAGATTATTTAAAGAAAAAGGAATATTATTTTCATTTCATTGCCGCAGCAAGTCTTCATTCAGACGAGGAGACAAGGGCTGTAGCAAAGCACAGCAAGGAAGAAAAACAGGACCAGAGGTCTGGCGATTTATTTTTGTGTCTGACATGTGTTGTGGGAAGAATAAAATGACAAAGACATAGTGATTTTACACCTGATCCTAATCTTAGATTTTAGGTCTTGAGGGCTCGTATAAATTTTAAGTGAGACCAAAAAAGTATACAAATGAGAAAGGAAACATCTTTTATTTTGGGAAAAATAATCGAAGTGCCAGAACATATGTCCTCAATTCAATTTTATTTTATTTTTTTTTAAGATTTTATTTATTTATTTGACAGAGAGAAATCACAAGTAGACATAGAGGCAGGCAGAGAGAGAGAGAGAGGGAAGCAGGCTCCCTGCTGAGCAGAGGGCCCGATGCGGGACTCCATCCCAGGACCCCGAGATCATGACCTGAGCCGAAGGCAGCGGCTTAACCCACTGAGCCACCCAGGCGCCCCATCTCAATTCAATTTTAATAAAGCAAATTATAGTTTAATCCAATCCATTTGCTGTTTCAAAGATGTGAAATAATTAAAGCCATTGAATGGGATATTCTACTATTTATAACATAAGGATAGATACTTTAAATTAACTTTAGAACACGTGGTTATTTTATTTGGACTCTGAAAAGTTTGCTTACCCTAGATCCAGAAAAAAAGTACTGCTAGAAACCACAGTTGATTACATAATTAGAAAATCCCAGCAAGGTATGAATCTGATCCTTATTTTGAATTAGTCTTGTTTTGTTTGTCGTTGAATCAAAACCACATGTGATTTTTAAATTAAGACTAACTTCTTCTTTTTTTAATTTTGGTAAGCTATTAAAAACAGTTTTTTCAGGACCAAAATATGAAGGAATCTAAGAAAGGACTGACCTTTTTCTCGTTCTCTAGAACATCTAAGGATGTAAAAATGAGATAGTATTTTAAAGAAGAGAGAGTATATCCTCAGTTAAACTATTAATTGTTACCAGTTGCTAAAATGCAATGCTGTTTACACTGAATTTCTGCAACCATAGGAAGTCTTGACAGGAATAGTTTTTTGCTCTGCGGGAAGCCTGCTTCCTCTGTCTCTCTGCCTGCCTCTCTGCCTACTTGTGATCTCTGTCAAATAAATAAATAAAATCTTAAAAAAAAAAAAAAAAGAATAGTTTTTACATAAGAAAAACGTATGGATTGGAAATGAGGTATAGATTAGAATAATACTATGTATCATTTTCCTTGACCTGCTCTGTCCAATGCTGTAGGTGCCACTATTACTGGGTGCTTGAAATATAAAATATTTAACCTCTTAGGTTCAGTAACTGGAGACCTGTAAAAAAATGAGCAAAAGACAGGTTAGCAGGCTAAAAGGCAACAGAATTTTTATTATGGTTTATATGCACAGGAGTTCATAAAAAGGAAGTGAAACCCAAAGAAGGGGTTAGACCTGGGTGCTTCCTTTTAACAAAGGAAGGTTAGGACTTGAAGGGATGATAAGTCATGGAGAAATGGCAGGCAAATATAGAGGGGAACCAATGGAACAGAAGGGTTATCTTAGGAAGGCCTATTGTTGCAAATTCACCTCCATATCTTCAGCGATAACAGCACAGGGAAGAGGCCATCTTTACAAAAAGAAACGTCTGCCTTGGCTTTTAGGCAGATAAAGAAGAGCAGAGAACAATTCCTGCATCTGTTGATTCCCAACTGCCTTTGGTTCAAAATAATCCCTATACCAAAGTGGCGTATTTTGGAGGGGCAAGCCCTAATTCCCCTCAGCAGCAAAACTGAATCGAGGTGTGCCATCAGTGTAAAATATGCACTAGAAACTTCATATGAAGAAAAAAAAAAGAATGTAAAATATCTCATTAATAATTTTATATCGATTACCTACTGAAGTGATAATAGTTTTGATACACTTGGCTAAATGAAATGTGTTATTAAGTTGATAATTTAATTTCACCTATTTCTACCTTTTTTTTTTTTTTAATGTGGATGCCACTACAACATACAACATTACATATGACACTTGTTTTGCATCATATTAGTATGAGACAGTGCTGTCCTGGACATTAAGTGACTCAGGTTGAGGGTGTAGTCGGATTTTAAGAGAGTGGTCTTAATTGCCAGCCGGACAGAAGCCGTTAGCTCATTCGCTAAAACGACAGCAATTTGTACTCCTTTAAACAATAGGAAGACCTCGTAGGTTGCTCAGAACCATGGAGAGCATTTTTGTTGTGTTTGATGTTTTAAACTTCCAGATGATATATGGGTAGTCTATTTGGGGTGACACTTCTCATGTCCACTTCAAAGACGGTTCTCCATTCTTTAGGATGTAAGACGAGGACAATCAACCCTGAGTGGAATGGTAGGAATGAAATCAAGTTAAACAGGAGGAGGATCTGATGAAATAGAAGTTCATTTAAGAACCATTGCCGATGGCCAACTTGCATACAAAGGATGTGAGCATTTCTATAAACATTAACACAGCAAACATTATCTCCCAGGTCACCTCAACCTGAGACAAGAGTACAAGTTAATGGTAATGAAAAGAAAAACTATTATTTTGCACAGGTTCCTGTCGCCAATTCCTGGAATTCTGGAGAGTCCTTCTTGATGGCTCAAGATGGCCATGAAGAGGGTTGTGAATGAAGCCCAAGAAGTCCTTTTGGTCCCACATTTTCTCTTGGCTCTTTGATTTCTGAAATGACTCCCAATCATTTCGAGGGATTTGGGGGACCAGAGACCAATGATCTATGACTTGCCAGTTCTGCTGCTGCTCCCAGGACATTGGCAGAGCTGATGTCACTCCCCACAGCTCTGCCTCCAGCAAACCATGACAGCCTCTGTATTCCCTTGGGAATAGCAGTCCCCAGTCTTTGACAGCTGCCCCTCTGTGCAAGAAACCAGAACCTTCCTAACTTCCTTTCTTCCCTCTTTCCTATGGCAACACCTACCTTGGACTCAACCAGCTTAGGCCTGAGGATCCTACCCTCACCCTTTGTCCATCTTGTGCTATGTGTGGACCATGCTGAGTTTTACCTGAGGGTTAAGAAAGACCCTCACTCTTTTGTGTCAGGAAAATGGCTTACTGCAAACACCCCTCTCTGTATGACTTACAGAAGACCCAGGAAGCTCTCCCTTGCTTTCCCATCACAAGAGCAGACATAGACCCACCCCTATTCTTGCTCTATGCCTCAGAAATGATTAATTGAGCTTGTCCCCCACTGATCAATCGGGACAAAGTGTTTTTCAACCAAACATTGGTGAAGATTTCCTCCTAACCCCAGGTTCCTGAATTTTGGTCCCCCCTCAGCAAGAGCCAGCAAGCAACGCCTCCTTGAGGGCCCCTCCTTAAATGAGGCTGGCCTCAGGCTGAGGCGTTCTCTGGCCCACTCCCTACCTTTTCCCCACACCTGGCTCTTGTATACCCCTCTGCTAGCAAGAGAGAAACCCTGCTGGACTTGGGGCACTTGCAGACTTTATGCTCAGAGCTTGCTCCCGATTACAATAGTTCCTGTCTTCCCCTTCCCAGTAATCCTTTTGAATAAAGGCTCTCCTTCCCAAATCTGAATTCGTTTTTTGTTGGCCAGTTTTTACAGGCAGAGGACAGATACCTTAGAGGAGGTCTAGCTCTGAGGTTGACTCCTTCCAGAAACCAATGTTTACTTGCCTTTGTTTACCTTGTACTAACACAAACAAAAAACACACAAAAAGAACCAAGGATTTTGCTACATTTGCATACTTTAAAAGGACTGCATAGATGTAACCCATCAGCAGCAGGCGTCCCTAGCTGAGAATGGTGTAGTCAGAAAATCCTGGGCTCCAGGAAGCGCTTGCCTATCACCCGCCACAGCTGTGCAGGGTGGTGACGTCACCTTCCCAAGCCTTATTTTTACTCTGCTACCAGACATAACCAGATGGCAGTCCCTGGGCCAGATTCAGCCCCAGATTTCTTTTATCTGGTCCACATAGCACCGGAAACATTTCTTTTAATTAGTTACCACCATTTTTATTTATTTATTTTAAATCAGGAGACTCCCATCAATCTTCCAGCTTCTCTTGAAAAATAGGAGCTGGAAACATTGTTTGCCTCTCCCCAAAGGGCAACACTGTCTTCTTAACCCACCTGCTTCTTCACTCATTGAAATTACCCTCTGGGTCTGTGGCCTTGAATTGTTAACCCTGATGATGACAGGGAGCAAACAGTACTTGTCTCATTAGTTGTTTTGAGGTCAAAATAAGATAAAGTGCTTCCCAGCAGGACCTCCATAATTGGTCCCTCTCCATCCTTACTTGGTGGTTTCAGCTTATGTAAGGTTTCCATTGGCTTTTAAGCATTTGAATAGATTTTCTAACTTGAATACATGGCTAATGATTAAAAATAACCATGAAAGACAAGGTGGAAGGGGAAAAGAAGTAGACTTCAGAATCTTGAAAAAAAAAAAATGTGTTTGGTAGTTAAACCTTTTTTTTTCTTTTTTTAAGTTTTAAATCTTAGGCTGTAGTTATGCCTTCCAAATGAATCATTCAATCAATGAGATTGCTCACTGGTAAAATAGATGTTTGCCCTACACGGTGCCAAAGAACCGACTTGATTGATTTTACAATTAAATCGAGGGAGGTGGCTGATTATTTTTGCAAACTCATTCCTTGTCCTTTATTGATTTGGTTTAACGTTTATCCATTGAACGTTACAGTAAAGCGACGAGTCCACCTTAAACTAACAAAAGCAAGGACAGTCGCCAATCGAAAGGACCATGCATAATCCATGTGTCACAACTCTACGGATTTTTGAGTCCAACTCTTCCTTGAAAATTTGCATCCGATCCCTGGAATATGAAGGCTAGAATAGCTCTACCTTGAGTTCAGCTCTGGACGCTCAAAGCTGCTTCAACTATTGCTGCTCATCGAGAGGGGCCCAGAAGTTTTCACGAGAACTCACTGGTGGGTTCCATTTCCTTCTCTGAAGACTTCTTGGCAGACCCAAACCTTGAAGGGACTTCTCCGTCCTACCAGGCTTGCCACTAAACCTACTGTGACCAACTACATATTTAAAAAACTCCCAAGTGTTTCTTCCTCCCCCTAATCCTTGCTGAGTACTGAAACCAGTGTCAGTTTCAAGAATGATGTGCTTAGTTCAACAGCTGTCAGAACAACACCTCCCCCCCCCCCCCCCCCCCCCCCCCCCCCCCCCTTACAGAGCCTACAGATACCTCACACCAGGCCCAGAAGTCCCCATTTCTGGGCATGAAGTACAGGGTGGAATTTAGCAGAAACCTAACAGCCTCACCTCCCAGACTTGCAACTTCTCCCAGCCTCAGGTTTCTCCTTCACAACACATACAATATTTTCTTCTAGATGCTTTTCCGGGCCTGGCTTCTCTTCTTTGGTTTGGAAAAAAAAAACCAAAAAAACAAAAAAATGAGGCTGCTTCTTTTCCCCAGAGTGAGTCTTTTCATGGGTAGCTTTCCTTTTTTTCTTAAACTTTGGTTGTGAAGCAAAATGTGACAAATTTAAATGTTTCATTAGCTCTTCCCGAAGCTGCTTCCCAGCTTGCTCTGAAAACTCTCAAGGACCCAGTGAAAAGTTTAGGCACTTATTTTGGTTTTTGGAAGTGATCTAGCACCCTCTATAGGCCGTTTTTTCATAAGTATGAGAAACCCTATCTCAAGTAGAGTGTTAACGTTTCTAATGCCAGTGCCTAAGGCAAAAAATTGCATTTGTAAAATTATCCGTGAAAACCCCTGATATTATCAGCCAACATAGAAGCCAAAACATTGGTTCTTCTGTTTCTCTTTTAATTTGGTGGCTGCCTCCCTCTATCTGGCACAGCAACCCTTCACCAGGGGAAGGAAGATGAGGTTAAATGCAGAGACAGTCTCTCCACCCCTCTTTTTGTCTCTCCTGCCCCCAATTTATTTTAAGAAGCTCGTATTCTTCAACTCCCGTTATATATACTCACTCGGCAACCACTGTTCCAGGCTCTAACGCAGAGAGACCCCCCTGCTGTCGTGAAGCTCACCCTCCAACGATGAGATAAAGAAGATGCACACATGTAGGTTTGGAAAAGAGGTGATTTTCAGAGAGCGCTAAGTCCTCTGACCTTGCCATTTGCCCGGCGTTGCTGCGCGGCACTCCCAGGAAGGCTGCCCTTTCCTCCTTCGCTACTACTCATGGCTGCTTCCGCCTCCCCAGGCTCTGCAGCCTCAGCGGCTGTGGCAGCATCTTTCACACCCAGGACCAGACAGGCAAGGCTTCCTCAGTGGCCGCCTGAAGGACCGTCATAACCTCTCAGAATGATCAGGGAGTAGTCACAGCGCACTGGATGAAACTGACCAGGGAGCGGCAAAAAATCAGAAATTGCTGCCACGTGAATTCCTCTCCTCTCTTACCCCTGCTAGTGCTCCAACGCCTTGCCTACATTGCCTTCACCGGGTAGCTGATTAGAAATGCAGACACTCAAGATGAGGCACAGACCTGGGAATCAAGGCCAGATTTCTTTTCTTTTCTTTTAAGATTTTACTTATTTATTTATTTGACACAGAGAAAGAGATCACAAGTAGGCAGAGAGTGAGGGGGAAACAGGCTCTCTGCTAAGCAGGGAGCCCAACGTGGGGCTCAATCCCAGGATCCTGAGACCATGACTGAGCCGAAGGCAGAGGCTTAACCCTCTGAGCCACCCAGGCGCCCCTCAAGGCCAGATTTTAACAGGATCCCTGGGAGAGGCAATCTAATGTTTGAAATGCATTGCTGTAACACACAGCTGGTCCACACACAAAACAAAACCGGCACCTAGACTCATCCTACTAAGCTACTGAAAACCAAGGATCAAGAGAAATCTCTAAGGCAGCCGGTGGAAAAAAGACATTTTGTGGAGGATCAAAGTATTCCAGCCGTCTTCTCATCAGAAGCGATGGAAGCCAGAGTGCCGCAGAGTGCCATCTTTAATGTACCAAGAGAACAGAACTGTCAAAAATAGCTTTCAAAAATGAAAGATAAATAGAGACTTTTTCCAACAAACACACCCAGAAAGAATGAATTCTAAGCAATCCTGCACTCCTGGAAATCTTAAAGGAATTTCTTCAGACAGAAGTGGTGTTGTACCAGTCAGAAACTTGGATCTGCCCAGAGAGATAGTGTTAGAAATGACATAAATGAAGGTAAATATGAACATTTTTTAAGCTCTATTTTCTCTAAGATGGTAGGTGACTTACTAAAGCAAAAACAGTACCACCTGGGACGCCTGGGTGGCTCAGTTGGTTAAGCAGCTGCCTTCGGCTCAGGTCATGATCCCAGCGTCCTGGGATCGAGTCCCACATTGGGCTCCTTACTTGGCAGGGAGCCTGCTTCTCCCTCTTCCTCTGCCTGCCACTCTGTCTGCCTGTGCTTGCTCTCGCTTCTCTCTCTATGTCAAATAAATAAAATTAAAAATCTTAAAAAAAAAAAAAAACAGTACCACCGTAGAACTGCACGCAGCACATGTAAAGGAAGCACGCAGCTACCACGGTAGCACAAAAGACGGGAGGTGTGAATCGGGAGTATATTGTTACAGGAAATGTTACTATTTGAAGGTAGACTGCACTTAGTTAGAGATCTACCAAATTGACCTAATTGACCTTCTAAAACACTCCCCAAAGAGAATTTTTTAAAAAATATATGATTTTCAGCAATAGCAGAAATAAACCAGACATTAACAACAGAAAGGTATCTGGAAAAACCTTAAATATTTGGAAATTCAACAACACACTTCTTTTTAATTTCTTTTAAATTAAAAAAGAAAAAGTGTGTGTATCTCTGTGTTTTTTTATTTTATTTTAATTGCAGTATAATTAGCATGCCGTGTTATATTAGTTTCAGGTTAAACAACACACTTCTAAATAAGCCGTGGCCAAAAAAATAAGTCATGAGGGAAATTACCAAATACTGTGAGCTAAACAAAAATGAAAAATGTCAGTGACACACAGTTAGTGTTATAGGGAAATGATTAAATTGCAGGGTCCACCCATTTTCTGGCTACCCCTTGTGTCCATTGGTTTCTAGGTCACCGTTTGGGTGCTTCTTTGTTGTAGACAATAAAGGGAATTGGGTAAAGTAAAAAGGAAACTAAAAAATCCAAAGAGGCTCGGTTGATATCCGTAATAGTGAAACGAGGCAAAAAACGAAGAGAACGTGTCAAGTCGAGCTTTCTGAAACAGACAGTGAAGAACGTGAATTTCGGAGAAGCCGCTGCAGAGCACAAAAGAGAACTTCGTGATAAGAAAGGTGTCTGAAGTGTATTTCAAAGAGTTTTGCTGTAGATTAAAAAGCTACCCCAACTTCAATATTTTATCAAAAGACTAAGCGAAGAATGAAATTTCTTTTGATTTTATTTGTCTGGAGGTGGCTGTTTCTTTGAATGTGATTCCAACACAGGACCTCATGAGGCCCTGTGTAGCCAGAAACAGGCCTATCCACTCCCCTCTTCGTCATCCATTTCACCATGGAGTGCTTCCTTCTTCCACATTCTCCTCAAGTCTACAGGTCATTCTTCTGTAATTTATGTTCTTCCTGAATGCCTCTCTGGATGTTCATCTGTTTCCTTTCCTTTACAAGGAAGAGTCTTTGTAAGGAAGAGGCCTTGGGGCACCTGGGTGGCTCAGCTGGTGAAGGGACAGATTCTGTTCTCAGCTACTCAGGTCTTGATCTCAGGGTGGTGAGTTCAAGCCCCACGCTGGGCTTCACACCCAGTGTGGAGCCTACTTACAAACAAACAAACAAAGACGCCTGAGGAATAGGCCTTGTGTACTCCCCTGCCCAGGGAGGAGTGAATCCCTCAAGCCCTGTAGGAATGGCCCTTGAGATCTCACACTTACTTTGAGAATAAATAACCTTTTATTTTTATCAGACATCCGCATGACTTGAGCATTTTGAAGTCCCCTACAACTTCCATTCCCCACCCCAGCAAATGATGGGCACACGATCCAAATGAACCCAGGAATTTCAGTCCAGAATATACAGACACACAGTTGGGAGGTGGCTGGGGTGGAATCGTCTTGCCGGCAGCCTCCAAAATGTCCTATTCCAGGAAGTCCTGGAACGGAGATCCCTGGAGCTGTCCTGGTTTGGTACTTTCTGAGGCTGGCTTTCTTTTTCCAGTTCTGCATTTTCTTCTATTATTCTGGTCATTTCCTTATTGCTTGAGCTAGTTGAAATCTCTTTCTGTTGTTTGCAAGCAAAGGATCATAACAGAGACAACTGACAACATAAAAACGGTGCTGGGGGCTGTGCCAGATTCTGCTGAGTTGATCCTGCTGGTGTGGATGTTGGGCTGGGCAATGACTCAGTGCTCCCACAGTTTCCTCCGCTTACTCTGCTCTGACATCTCTGATCTAAAGTGCCCATGTGTTGGGACGTCACTCGGGCCTGACTTGGTGCAAATACATTATTTACATTCTGAGTTCACATGTATTCTTTATTTATTAGTCTGTGTGTCAAGTAGGGGTAGCCGACACCCTACAAAACCATTCAGGTCATGTAAGTAAATAGCATCCCTCCAGTATAAAGTGGCCATTCAAATGATCCAGAATATGTTTATATTAATTTTTTGACATTATCATTGAAAGGAAAACATGTCACTTAACAAACTTTTAAAAAGCTATTGTGGGGGCGCCTGGGTGGCTCAGTTGGTTAAGCGGCTGCCTTCGGCTTGGGTCATGATCCCAGGGTCCTGGGATGGAGCCCCACATCGGGCTCCCTACTCAGCGGGGAGTCTGCTTCTCCCTCTCCTTCTGCCTGCAGCTCTGCCTACTTGTACTCTCTGTCATATAGATAAACGAAATCTTAAAAAAAAAAAAAAAAGCTATTGTGGTGGCCTTGTACTTCATGTTGTAATTCATAGACCTCATCACTCTCCCTTCGTTCTCAGTGGGTGTCAGGCTCAGCCTTGACATGTATGGTTGCGTACCGTAAACTTAAAAACTTAACATGCACCGACATGAACAGGAAAGTTACAACAAAGGAAACACAGGTGGTCAATAAATATAGGAAAATGTGGTTTTTTAATTTAAGATTTTATTTATTTATTTGAAGGAGAGACAGAGAGAAAGAAAGATCACAAGTGTGGGGGAGGGGTAGAGGGAGAAGCAGACTCCCTACTGAGCAGGGAGCCCCACATGGGGCTCCATCCTAGGACCCTGGGATAATGACCTGAGCCAAAGGCAGACCCTTAACTGGCTAAGCCACCCGGGCACCCCAGGAAAATGTGTTTAATTTCAGTAAGATCAAAGATGTTTAATGCCTTGGTCATGAAAGTCTAGGCAATGCTACAGTAATACTCAGCCCCAAATCACAGTGGCTTTACACAATCAAGGTTTCTTTCTTGCTCATATTTTTTGTGGTCTAGCTGGAGGCTTTGTTCCATGGAACTGATTAACATGGCATGTCCATGTTAATCAATTATTTGAACTGGGCCAGTTTCTGGAATGTTATTGCTGGTAACCAATAGCCCAAGTGAAAGGCAGCTCTGTAGGGTCTCGCGCTGGCAATGAAATCTCAGTCCAGAGTGACAAGTATCACATGTATTCACAGCTCAGTGACCAGAACAGATCACCCAACCTCAAAGGCCAGGAAATTCAGCCCTACTATGGGATTGGGGGTGGGGGTGAGGGAGAGGAGAAAGTCAGAAATATTTGGTATACAGTGTGAACAACTACAACATGTCATCAGAACAGTAATAACCTATTACTTTTCAGCTGTCAGATTGGTCACTTTACAAAGATAACTGAAACCCAGTCTCAGCATGTGTGTGGTAGCAGGTGCTTCCAGAATGAAAGTTTGTACATCGTTTCTGAGGGCAGTTTGTCAGTACACACACACACACACACACACACACACACACACACACACACACCATTGTACATAGACACATAGACTTTACCCTACAATCCCTCTAGGAATTTAACCTAAAGAGAGAGTCACAATTGTGAAAAGACAGGTTTGCAAAAGCATCCATTCCGGCATTGTTGTGTGTTAACAGTGGACAAATGAGAATGACCCACAAAGGCGACAGGATTGTAATGGCTGAACGGTTTATGTTAACTCGGTACCTTACACAATGCTTACAAAAGCTCTATAACTAAGTAGTATCTTTCTTTCCCTTTCTTCTTCTTTTTTTTTTTTTTCTTTTAAGATTTTATTTATTTATTTGTCAGAGAGAGAGAGTGAGCACAAGCAGGGGGAGCGGCGACAGGCAGAGGGAGAAGCAGGCTCCCTGCCAAGCTAGGAGCCCGATGTGGGACTTGATCCTAGGATCCCAGGATTGTGATCAAGCCAAAGGCAGATGCTTAACTGACTGAGCCACCCAGGCCTCCTGTTTCTTTATTTTCTAAGGTTCAATGACAAAGCAGCCTACACACATTCGGTGTAACTTCTCACTGCTCTCTGCCAGAGTTCTTCCTTTCTACCCCTCTGCGATCACAGCTCCTTCTGCAGAGCCTGGATAGCTGCGGTTAGGATCCTAGTTAGGGCTGTTCTTCCATGAGTAACTCTCAGGCTATTTTATAGCTCAACATCCACAGCAGCTATGCTCTCTTTCCCTAGAGGCTTATTCATGCTCAGGACTAGGGAAGACATGGAAGTACAAACTCCTTTCCCAGAGTTCTTTCAGTGGCGTTTTACTTCCCTCCTGCTCTCTAGGGACGAGCGGAACGCCAGATCCCCTGAGATCCTCTGATCCTCTCCCTTCGGTTTCTCCTTCTTCCCCATCCTCTCCTTATTACTTTCCTTTCTTTCCTGTTTCCTTCAAAGGAACATAGTGTCATTTTAAGTTTCAGGCACCGGACCCAGTACTAGGAACACCACAATGAACAACATCCTCTCTCTGCTCCCACGGAGCATTTAATCCATTAAAGAAAAGAAGAAAAAGAGGCAATTGTACTATGTTCCTGGGGTAGGCAGCTCCAAGATGGCCCCAATACTCCCTGCCTGCTGGCACTCAGGCCCTTGTACAATCTGCTCTCCTGAGTGTTGCCTGGACTTGGTGATTCGTTTAAGAAACAGAATAGCTGGGGCGCCTGGGTGGCTCAGTGGGTTAAGCCGCTGCCTTCGGCTCAGGTCATGATCTCAGGGTCCTGGGATCGAGTCCCACATCGGGCTCTTTGCTCAGCAGGAAGCCTGCTTCCTCCTCAATCTCTCTCTGCCTGCCTTTCTGCCTACTTGTGACCTCTCTCTGTCAAATAAATAAATAGAATCTTAAAAACAAAAACAAACAAAAAGAAACACAATCACAAGGAAAGCAGGACAATTCCACTCAATCCTAACAAGAGGAGATCGCCCACGGAAGGCTGTGAGTCCATGACCTCCTTGCTCCTTCTGTCTGCATCACTCCAAAGAACAGATGTCCTCAGACTTCAGTGGTACCCAGCTGGAAGGTTCTCTTTGATATGATCAGGATTGAAGAGGATTGAAAAAGGGATCATGTGGTTTTATTTTTATTTTTATTGTGTTTTTATGTGACGTTAGGTTAGTTACTGCCACATCCGGGTGCCAGTACATGCAACCTTCACCTCTTTTCTGTGACACTTTGTAAACACTGCCTTGAATAAATCAGCCAGGGCCCTCACCGACAAATACAGCTTAGTGCTCCTTAGTTGGCGAAAGCTGTGTCCTTCTTGTTGCTGTTGCTGTTGTCCTATTTTGTTTATTTTTTCTAAATTTATAAGGAGGCTCCACACTCAGCATAGGTCTTGAACCCACAACCCTGAGATTGACAATTACGTGCTCTATAGACTGAGCCAGCTAGGCACCCCAGGGAAAGCCGGATCCAAGGTAATAGTTCTGTACCTGGGTGCCTGGCACAGTGGGGTTCCATGAAGTTTCATGGTGTGTTACCAACTTTTGATCAATATATAAAATTGATCCTCCCCTCCAGCTGAGGATAGAGATTTTCCTGTATGTATGACAGAAGGCTCGGCAAAGTGATTTGGGTATCCCACTCTCCCTACTTTAGAAACATCACCTCTCTGTGGGAATGGAGAATTGGAACAGTAGTCAGGACTGTAACCATGCAAGGCTACGTAGCAATAAAGGGAAACCCAGTGAATAGCAAAATAACTCAGGGAAGTCTTTTCAATTTTCCAAAACTTGCTTTTTGAAAACCATTCACCAGGGGGAGCCTGACTGGCTCAGTCAAAAGAGCATGTGACTCTTTTTTTTTTTTTTAAATGAGCTTGTGACTCTTGACTTCATGGACGTGTGTTCGAGCCCCATACTGGGGGTAGAAATTACTAAAAATAAATACATTAATTAAAAAAAAAAAACCCATTCAGCTTTTAATGCCTTTGAGCACACTGTCTAAACTTCTAGAGTTCAAAGATGTATCTAATCCTCCCATTTTAGGGTTGATCAATCAAGTCAAATGCCAACATTCCTGCAGTACATTGTTGTGCGTTTTTAGGAACGAATACTCCTTTTTTTTTTTAAGATTTTTTTTATTTATCCAAGAGATTTATCCAAGAGATATCCAAGAGAGAGCAATCCCATAACTCTGAGATCATGACCTGAACCTAGGGCAGACGTTTCACTAACTGAGCCACCCTGGTGCCCTAACGGAATGAATACTTCTTATTCATTTTTTCCGTCAAAGCAATAAAATACGACTAGTGATTTCTGATGATAAAATTCTCTCTGAAACACTTCTTTTTTTTTTTTTTTAAGATTTTATTTATTTATTTGAAAGACAGAGACACAATGAGAGAGAGAACAAAAGCAGGGGGACTAGGAGAGGGAAAACAGGCTTCCTGTTGAGGAGGGAGCCCAATGCTGGGCTCCATCCTAGAACCCTGGGATCCTGACCTGAGCCAAAGGCAGACACTTAGCCTACTGAGCCACCCAAGCACCCCTGAAATGCTTCTTACAATGCAACTTGAGGGACGCCTGGGTGGCTCAGTGGGTTGAAGTGTCTGCCTTCGGCTCAGGTCATGATCCCAGGGTCCTGGAAGCGAGCCCCATGTCGGGCTCTCTGCTTAGCCAGGAGCCTGCTTCCTCCTCTCTCTCTGCTTGAGAGAGCTGCCTACTTGTGATTTCTGTCAAATAAATAAATAAAATTTTTTTTAAAAAATGCAACTTGATATTTTTCCTCTAAGATATATTATAAAAAACACTTTGAGTTTATAAATGTTTCATTCCAAGGGACAACAGAAAATAACATTTCCTGGGGTGCCTGGGTGGCTTATTGGTTTAAAGCCTCTCTCTTGGGCTCAGGTCATGATCTTAGGGTCCTGGGATTGAGCCCTACATCGGGGTGTCTGCTCACTAGGGAGCCTGCTTCTCTATCTATCTGTCTGTCTGTCTGTCTACCTCTCTGCCGACTTGTGATCTGTCTGTCAAATAAATAAATAAAAATCTTTGAGAAAATAACATTTCCTAAAAAAACAGTGTTTTTCCTTTCTCAGAATTTTGGAATATGCCTGATGTACTTTTAGACAATTTAGATCAAACAGTATGGTCAGGCCCCAGAAATGCAGGGGTGGGGGAAGAAGAGCTCAGGGCAGCAGCTGGGGGTACAGTTTTGTGCGTAACAACTGAAGAAGGAGGTACAGGGTTAGAGAATTATTATTTCTCCTCCGGTGCAGAACTGGGCCATGTTTGGTTGCCTGTGGTGAGCTTGGCAGAAAGTCACTTGTTTCCTCGAGCTGTTATGTTCACAGGACTTGCTGTCTCCATGACTGTCTTAGGGAATGGCCTATTTTGTAAACTAAATGCCACAGTATTTCCACATACCCAAATCAGAAGAAATCTGCTGACCTAAAAGATGAAAATCTATTGAAATATTGGGCTTGATTATTTTCTTTTTTTTTTTTTAAAGATTTTATTTATTTATTTGACAGAGAGTGATCACAAGCAGGTAGAGAGGCAGGCAGAGAGAGAGAGGAGGAAGCAGGCTCCCCTCTGAGTAGAGAGCCCGAAGTGGGGCTCGATTCCTGGACCCTGGGATCATGACCTGAGCCAAAGACAGAGGCTCAACCCACTGAGCCTCCCAGGTGCCCTGGGCTTGATTATTTTCTTACTGAAATTTTCATAGCCATTCTTGCCTGGCAGCCCCAAAATGATTTTATTTTATTTTTTACAAGATTTTATTTATTTATTTGAGAGAGAAAAAGTGCTGGGGTGGGGGCAGGAAGGGACAGAGGCAGAGAGAGAGAGAGTCTCCAACAGGCTCCCCGCTGAGTGCGGAGCTCCATCCCACCATCCCAAGATCATGACCTGGGCCAAAACCAAGAGTCGGACACTTAACCGACGGAGCCACCCAGACACCCCTAGCATCCCCAGAATGATTTTAAATAAGTATCTAACTTGGATTGAAATGTTTGAGTCCCAGACAGGAAAAAAGTTAAGTCAAGAGGGGAGACTGGAGAGGGGGATTCAGGGTAACACTTCGATCTCTCTTTGTGACTTACCCACTACTATTTTCTGGCCTTGAAGAAGGAGCTTTCACAGAAGCAAAATAAGTTCTATTGGATTAAAAGAACAAATCAATAACAATTCCATTTAATGGGGACATTAATAATGGAAGAGAAAGAACAGAGTTCCATACTCTAGCTGGGCAGCCTCGGGGTGTGCAGGACCACATGTCTGGCTGGTAGGGAGGAAGTGGAGGCTGGAAGCAGGCTCAGGAACAGGATTTGGCCATGGCTCTGACCCCCGCAGATGCTGGCCGGTGGTCCAAGTTAATGTTCAAAGGGGAGGAATAAAAAAATGTAATTGCATCCAATGCTGATACCTAAGGGGGTCCGGGTGACAGGTGGAACATTGTCGGTCTGGCGCTCCATGCACAGGAGACGCTTCAATTTAGGAGGGAAGTAATATTACACTTGTAAATGCTTCATCTTTTTGGAGCAGAACCTCAGCCAGCAACTCAGGGTCAGTAGAGAGTCTCTAAGGCCCTAGAAGAGGAATGGTGAGACTTGGCAATGCTCCAGCAGAGCAGAGCTGGGCTCTCCTTCTCAGGGAAACGAAGGCAAACTAGCCCCACCATAGTGAGATGTAGGTGAGTGTTGTAAGTCAATGGATCCACCAAATGCATCACAGACATTGGGCCGACAGAAAAACAACTATTTTCAGAACCCACCCGCTTGCAAAACTGGGCTTCAGTGAGGCTAACTTGGAAGGTATTAGTATGAGGTCACCAAAGTACTTCACCCTGGGAAGGAGGAGCTTCAGTACTCACTGAAGGTGGGCTGAATGCATAGTCCTGAAAGTGTAAAAGAATTCATAGGATCCCAAATGGCCAATAAACAAATGAAGGATGCCCAACCTCACTAGCAATCAGGGAAAGGCAAGTTAAAACCACAATTAGGAACATTTCGCATCCATCAGGTGTACGTGAGAACAGCCCTGCAGCATCGCAAAGAAATTAAAGAAACCTGAACATTCATCAATAGGATGGATATTTAACTTAGCCACAAATATTTATGGTAATTTGAATTTGGTATTATATTTTGCAATGCAACGCTATAAAAATGCTATGAAGCAGTGAACATGAATGAACATGAGTTAGTAGAGAAAATTGAAAGCACATTCATGAAACAAATAATGTATTTCTAGAGCAACACAAGTTTAAGTTAGAGAAGGTATCTAAATATGTAAATTAATGCAGAAAAGCGCTTTGTTCTTACTTTTAACATAATACTTGCAGATTCTATTGCACATTTTTTAAAAGATTTTATTTATTTGCGAGAGAGAGAGTGAGAGAGAGAGCATGAGTGGTAGGGGCAGAGGGAGAAGCAGACTTCCCACTGAGCAAGGAGCCCGATGCGGGGCTGGATCCCAGGACCTGGAGATCATGACCTGAGCCGAAGGCAGCCACTCAACGGACTGAGCCACCCAGGTGCCCCCCTATTGCACATTTTTATTGCCCAATATGACAGTAAATGTTTTTATTCAAGTATAACTGACAAAAACATTATATTAGTTTCAGGTGTACAACATAATGATCTGATACTTGTATACATTATAAAATGATCACCACAATAAGTCTATTTACACCCATCCCTACACAGAGTTACAGAAAAATATTTTTCTTATGATGAGCACTTTCAAGATCTACTTTCTTAGCAACTTTCAAATGCAATCCAATATTATTGACTATAGTCACCATGCAGTATATAATCTCCCCAGGACTTATTTATTTTATAACAGGAAAGTTGTACCTCTTGATCTGTTTCACCCATTTAGCCCATCCCCCTCCTCTGTAGCAGACACCCTTCTGTTCTCTGTATCTATAAGTTTTGTTTTGTTTTGTTCCTTTGTTTTGGTTTTAGAGTCCACATATAATGGAAGTCATGTGGTCTTTATCTTTCTCTGACTCAGTTCATTTAGGGTATCGTGTTGTTGTAAATGGCAAGATATTTGCAAATTATATATCCAATAATGGGTTAATATCCAAAATATGTAAAGACCTGAAACAACTCAATAACAAGAAAACAATGTTTAAAAAATGGATGGAGGGTCTGAATAGACATTTTTCCAAAGAAGACATACAAATGGCCAATGGGCACATGAACAGATGCTCAGTATCACTCATCATCAGGGAAATCCAAATCAAAACCACAGTAAGATACCACCTCACACCTGTCAGAATAGCTAAAACCAATAATACAGGAAATATCCAGTGTTAGCAAGGATGTGGAGAAACGCAGTGTTGGTAGGAATGTAAGTCGGTGCAGCCATTATGGAAAACAGTATGGAGGTTCCTCAAAAAATTACAAATAGAACTACCCTATGATACAACAATTTCACTACTGGATATCTACCCAAAGAAAAGGAAGATGGTAATTCAAAAGGATATCTTGTGTTCACTGCAGCATTATTTACAATAGTCCAAATATGGAAACAATTTAAGTGTCCAAAGATGGATGAATGGATAAAGAAACTGGGAGATACACACACACATACACACACACACACACCCCACACAACATACAATGGAATACTACTCGGTCATAAAGAAATAAAATCTTGCCATTTACAACAGGAAATTTTTTGAAGACAGGAACCAAGCCGAACGTCTTTGCAGAATGAATACTGAATAATGTTAGTTCAGTGAATTAGTGAGTGAATGAAGAGTGAAAGACGCTAGTTGCTTTGCTCTCATCTCTTAGATCAAGGTCACAGCCATCATGGCTAATCTTTGGCTCCTGCCCTCCTCCTGTCCAACCTGGCCTTTTTCTGGGGCCCCTGACTTTCCCTTCATGCTCTTATTGGATCAGCCAGGGCAAGTTGGCAGAGCAATGATCTGTCCCCATAGTTCCATCCACATTTTCCATCTCAGCTTGGATTGTCTGGATGTCTTTAGGGAAACCTTCCAAATGGACTGTGCTACTTTTATGATATGTATTTGTGTATGTTCGTGTGTTCATGTGTGCATGTGCATAAGACACAGGCTAAATGCAGGGGCCAAATGGTGACCTTTCCCTCTACCATATCACTTCCAGTTTTAGAAACATTCAGAAAAGTCACACTCAGAAAAATAAGTGAACCCTGTGGCTACTCTTAGAGCACCTTGACAGGCCTTTACGTTAAGAGGCATCTCAGGGCCATCTCTAGAATAAATCCAAAGTATAGTGTTTGCTAGCAGGGATGGAGGCCTTTAAATATTCTAAAAAGGACAATAACAAAAAGAATGTCCAAGGAGTATTTAAAGCAGAAAAACAAGAAAAAGAATAAACCTACTGCCAAGGGAACATGAACAGATGGCACAGAGAAAATGGAAAAACCCCACTTTTGCTTTGATTTTCAAAAACAACACTTCTCAAAGTGGGTTCCACAAAATGCTGCTTCTTTAGTACATTTTGCAGGAAGAAGATTTGCATGACCAGACATTTGGGAAACATTGGGAAAATATTCAGATTTCTTTATGTGCAGGATTTTTTTTTTTTTTTTGAATGCTTTAAGATGCTATGGTGTCCTTTAAGACCCCAGGAAAGGGTAGAGTCTTCACTGCTCTTCAGACTTACGTAATAATTGACACTTGTGTTTTGTGGAACATAATTTGGAAAATAGTCTTTAAGGCAAAGAGAGTGGTTTCCAACCCAAACTGGCAGAATCAATAGGGCAAAGACAAAACTGCATTCAGAAACTAGTTTTGTCTCTGAGGCACACCAGAGCCCGAAATACATGCTTTAATCTTAGCATGGCTGAAACACATTTCTTCAGACATCTCCCCCATCCCCTCCTTTCCTCTGCTAAAGACTCTAAGCCCCAGGAGAGGATTTCCACTGCAACCTGCCTCTCAGCCAAGGAAGAGCCGGCCACCGAGAATCCACACAATGGGGAGATGTGTTACCTAAAAGAAAATGAAGGGTTGGTAGGAAAGAGAAAAATGAGTGGTAAGTAGCTGGAAGTCAACTAGCTTCTACTTGGTTTCCCAAGAACGAGTTGTATCCGATTCATCTAACTGCCTGGAGCTGGTAAAACTCTAAAACGGTGTCAAACTGTATCACTGATTTACTGTGTGTATTTAATTCATTCGTTTGTTTGTACATATTCAATACTAACCAGTAAACACAAGGCACATAAGAACACACATCACATTCATCTCCCGCTTAAGCCTTCAGTGGTTTACATTTAGGATAAAATACAAAATCCCTAACGTGGCCTCTAAGACTCCACGGCTTCTTGACCCGGGACCCTCTTCCATCCCTGTGTCCTTGGCCTGGCCACTCCAGCCCCAGGGGCCCCACACTTCCCACACACGGTTGCGTCTCCCTCAAGCCTGAATCACCTGAATCACCGGAGCCATACTGGGCTTCAAGTTAAATGCTTCCTCAGAGAAGCTTTGCTAACCCCCCAGTCAGAGTCTGCCTCTCCTGCTCTTCTTGCCACCGCCCCCCAGCCCCGCACCCTGGATTCTTGCTTCGTAGCATACATCGCCCTCTCCTGTTTTCCCTGTGGATTTATGTAAGGCTCTTCCTCAGAAGATGGTATACCTCCCAAATCCGAAGACAACATCTGTTTTGTTCATTTCTAAACTGTAGTATCTAACACAGATTGGTGTTGGACATGTAGATAGGATTCAGATGTGAGTACGGACTGGTTCTACATGGAGTCTGGGTTCTAGGGATGAGAACTATGATGGCCTCTGAGAAAAGTGTGGTCCTGGAGGGTTCTAGAAAGTACCAAAGGAACACCCTGAGGGAGGGTTACTTTGGCCATGAGGCAATTTCACGTCTCTCCTCAGGTCTTTAAAGGGTTCTCCAAGAGGGTGAAATGGGAGGTAGACAGCACCAAGTAGCCAAAGCAGGGAGTGAGGGAGGAAGGAGAGAGAAGTCTGAGGGGCGTGACCTTCAGGGAGAGGGCACCAGGGAACTGTGGCTATTACTCCCTCCGCAGTCAGGGTCCAAGAGTGGGATGAGGACAGAAAGAATGATTATGAAATCAGCACATGACCCAGACTTCGAATGACTGATATATTACCTTGTCCTGAAATTCTGTTTCATCAGGTCTGCTGTAAAAATGCATTCTACATTACATTCCTTAATGGAACACTCGTTTTTTATTCATTAATAGTGCTTTTGTGTTTAAAAATATTTGTAATTTAATTCAAATGACTTGGAAAAGGGTGTTTTTAAGAGAACAGATCAGTGGCTTGATATTCTGGAATGCTAAGTATGTTAATAAAGTTAATTCATAATGCCAGAGTTAAAAACAAAAACATAAAACCTGAATGTTTAATATTCCTTCCTTTCTCCAACTCCTGTGCTGTCAGCTTTCAGTTGTTACTGTAACATGATTTTTATTAAACTCTTACTTTTTTTTTTCCTCTTTGCGCAGTCAGGCCTAAATTCCATGCTAAGCGCACTATGGAAAGACCATGAACCCATCAATGCTTACTCAGTTGTTAACATGAGGTAATAAAAATGACTTTCCCTTCCACCCTCCATCTTTCCCTCCCTCCCCTGCTTCCTCCCTTTTTCCTGCCTCCTGCCTCCTTCCACAAACATTTATTAAGATCCTAACATGAGCCTGAAACTCTGCTAGGTGCGCACACATGTTGGACATTTAATACTTGGATTCAGGCCTATTTAGCTAGCTGTATCCACGATTAACATGATTGAGTGTGATGAAATGGGCCCATTATACCGCCGTACACCTCCAGAAACTCTCATTCATGTTTAAACTCTTTATTGCAGCCAATTTGATGTAACAGAGTTGCCTCTACACACACACACACACACACACACACACACACATTCATCCATGGACACTGATTCACCAGCATGCTGTTTTTGGTTACTTTATGGTTCACTCCTACTTTGAGAGCAGAATAAAAATGGACTCAGCTGACTCTCCGGTGAGTCAGTAAGCCTTTTTATTTCCTAATTCTAACTCTAGTTAAGGCTGGAATAAGCAGTTCTCCACCCAGCAATTGTAATTAAACCCATTAATTTTTAAAAATACACATAGATCTTCACACACCAGTTAAAATGGTTGTAGGTGTTATCTAATAAAACAGGAATCCAACAAGTACATAGTTCTGAACTATGAACATATTGAACAAGACTGGATGTATTTAATTCGGCCAATGTATCACTGTAGATCTGCTTGCTTGTCCTCTGTGGTTGCCCCTTCCTTGTTTTGTTGTTTTTGGTATTTCATACAACACCCAGGTCTTCTTGAGTAAGGACAGAAGACAAACGTTGTTGGTACTTGTGCTTGACATTCAACAACATCCCGCTGACACATGAGAAAAAATATCCTGGGGAGTAGTATTTAAATTAGAGTTTATGTATTTAAATTAGAGTCTATCTAAATCATTCGTTGTATAATTTTTTTTTTATTTTTTTATTTTTTTTTTTTTAGACAACAGGCAGGGTGGAGGGGGTGGGGAAGAAGGAGAGGAAGAATCTTAAGCAGTCTCCACGCCCAGCCGGGAGCCTGAGGTGGGGCTCCATCTCACAACCCTGAGACTATTACCTGAGCTAAAATCAAGAGTCGGGTGCTTAACTGACTGAGCCACCCAGGCGCCCCTAAATCATTTCATTTAAAACAAAGTAGGAAATTCTGTATCTCTAGCAAAACTACTTTATAAAGTGAAGTTGAGGGTAAATCTTAATAGATTGTATAGATGGAGATGGAGATTTTCCTGTTGATAAAAATTGAAGATAGAGCCACATAGGTGTAGAAGATGAGTGAGAAGCGTTCTCAACTCATGAACACAGGTGTTACTGTGAGAGGGACATTCCAGTCCAGCAACCATCTCTCGCACTCCTGTTATCAGAGAAGGCCAAAGATTCAGTTAGGCAGATGCATCTTTAGGGGGACTTTGCAAGAGGAGAGAGCACAACAACATTTCTTGTGCACCTGGGATATCACTTCTCCTACCAGAGCCAACAGAAGAAGGCCTTGAGAGAACTCCTTAGAGAACTGGGAATGCTAGCCTAGATGGAAAAGAATGCGGGACTCTCACTCCCTGGTCAGATGCTTGCTGGGCTGGGAGAATAGGTACAACTGCCCTGTGCCCGGACAGGAGTGGAAGTCAAGGAGTGCTTTGGGGAGAATCTGACAAGGGTCCCCTGGAGTTTGAGGAGTATAGAGAGATAGTAGACTGGAAGCTGGTTGGGACTGGCCCTGGTGGCTGGATGTGAACAGAAGGTTCTAGCATTCAGCTGGGCCAGAATGCGCTATGTTTCTCATGGACCAAGGGGACAAGGTGGGGAGACACTCTACTAAATGAGATAAAAGGACAGGCCATCCCATAATAAGAGAAATAGTGAGATTTGGATTTAATGAAAATTAAAGTGAATTTAGGTTGAACTGGAATTTTGCATAACTGAAAATGAGACTCTTCTCACATCTGAAAGTGACCCTAAAGGTAAGGGACCTGCCTGAAATGTCACTGGGGGCACAGAAGGGAGATCTTTTAAAAAGGCAGAGGTGAGGGGCCCCCCGGTAGCTCAGTCAGTTAAGCATCTGCCTCTAGCTCAGGTCCTGATCTGAAGGTCCTGGGATTGAGTCTCCCATTGGGCTCCATGCTCAGCTGGGAGTCTGCTTTTCCTTCTGCCTGCCACTCCCCCTGCTTGTGTGGGCATGTGCTCTCTCTCTGACCAAAAAAAAAAAAAAAAAAAGGAGGAGGTGGGAGAGGGTACTGAGTTGGCTCAGTCAGTTGAGCCTGCGACTCTTGATCTTGGGGTTGGAAGTTCAAGTCCCATGTTGGGTGTAGAGATTACTTAAAAAAACTAAAAATTAAACAAAATAAGGGTGCCTGGACTCAGGCAGTTAAGTGTTCAATTCTTGATTTCAGCTCAGGGTTGTGAGATCCAGCCCCATGAGATCAAGCCCCAAGTCAGGCTCTGTGCTGAACATAGAACCTGTTTAAGATTCTCTTTCTTCCTCTCCCTTTGCCCCTCCCCCCAGCTTGTGCTCTAAATAAATAAATAAATAAACAAAATTAAAAAGATAAAATAAAGGCAGAGGTGGGAGAAGAAAAGCTGTTTTCCTAATTTTAGACTGAGCACATTTAATAGAGCAGTTACACCATTTAGTTAAAAAGTAGTTATTACACCTATGGAGTAGTCTTTCCAAAACAAAATAATAATAATAATTTTGAACCTGAATTTACTCAAACCTCTTGAACTAACTGGCAGGTGATGGAAAAGATGGGAGATGGAAGAACTTGCTAATGACACCAGGAGGATGCCATTAGCCAACTCAGAGTATTAGCAATGCCACAAGACAGAACCTTTTGTTGTTCACAGGTGTGATGACTGGGTGTTCAGCCACCAGGTGGAATGTGCCTCCCTCAGACATTGTCACAACATAATTGGTACCTTACCCATCTGATGTGAAAAGCAAAAAAATTCCCCCAGAACAAAATCCCATTTCTCTTCAACAAACACATGGCTTAAAAAAAAAAAAAAGAGAGAGAGAGAAGGAGAATTGTCATAAATTAAGAAACCTAAGAGAATGTCTAAATATGTAATGTGTGCCCCGTATTTGAATTTTTATTAGAACAACTGTAAAAAGATATTTCTGAGACAATCAGGGAAAGGTGAACTTGCATTGGATATTAAATGTATGAAGGAATGTGTATGAATTTGGGAGGGCATGATAATGCTATTATGCTTTTTTTCTAAGTTCTCATACACTAGAGAAACATTGTAAGGCATTTATAGGTGATGAGATAGGATGTCTGGGATTCATTTTTAAATACTGTAAGATAAAGGAAAATGAAGTGTGAATTTGAGGAGAGGATCCATGAAAAAAAAAAAATGGTTGGATGGGAATGATCATTGAAGCTAGGTGATGGGTATGGGGATGCTTCATTACACTATTCTATTCTTACATATGTACAACTTTCTGTGGGGCGCTTGGGTGGCTCTGGTTAAGTGTCTGACTCTTGATTTCAGCTCAGGTCATGATCTTGGGGTCCTGAGACAGAGCCTTGAGTTGGGCTCCCCACTCAGCAGGGAGTTTGCTTCTCTCTCTATCTCTCTCTTCCTCTCCCTCTGCCTTTCCCCCTGCTGGTGCCCTCTCTCTCTAAAACAAATAGATAAATCTTTAACAAAAAATTTCTAAAATAAAAAGTTAGTTAAAAATTAAACTAAGAAGCTCTTTAAATATTTTTTTATTTTTATTATTTTTATTTTTTATTTTATTTTTTTAATATTTTTATTTTTAAATTTTTATTTATTTTTTAAATTCTTTTTTATTTTTATTTTTTTAAGGTCTGTGGTGTGGCAGAATGGTATAAAGTTCAAGTTCAAAAGTTCAAAAAGTTCAAAAAAATATTTTTATTTTTTTAAGGTCTGTGGTATTGCAGAATGGTAAAAAGTTCAAGTGTAGGAGTTAAACTTAGTTTTGAATACTAGCTACAACTGTTTCTAGTTATGGGACCTTAGGCAAGCCACTTAACTTTCTAAGCCCCATTTTCCCCATCTGCAAAATGGGAATAATAAGAATGCCTAATTATTTTTGTTGCAAGCATTTAATGAGATAATACATATAAAACTTAATGAAGCAAAGAGTAGCTGCAAATATTAGAGAAATCAGTAATGTCCACAAGGAGGCACAGAGGAAATGCTAATATTAGCTTAATCAGATTTCATTTTCATTTCTTTCTCTGTTTAAGCTACTGTCTTTGATATTATAGTTGCCTTGTTACTTTTAAGTCTGAAGATTGCAATGCTGAAGTGAAATGTGCTTAGACAGAAATCCACAGGGGTAGGGAACTACTTTTATTTCTCCTCACCTTGAAATCCATCCAGACTTGTCCTTTGATCGGTTGGAGTTCTATGATTGCTAGGCACAGAAAACAATTCTGAATAACTTAAGTGGGGGGAAAAGAAATCTTAGAGCATGCAAGGACAATCTGGATCTGGGAAGACAAGACTTAGGACAAGCTCAGGAACCAGAAAAACTCTGGTAGAGATCTGAATAACATAAAGCCATATGTTTAAATTCCTCAGGTCACTACAATCAGGATGAATGGACTATTTGAAGTCTTTGTATCATTTTGCTCAATATTTCAGTTTCAGAGACAGAATTGCCGAATTTTGGGTCACGTGCCCATCCACAGGTTGGAGTGGGGAAATGGGTTGGGTGCCTCTAGTGACTGTATCTGGTGATGGAGGGATTGTTATCTATGTCAGGCCACTAGTTGTTCCATGATAACCATTTTTCTGTTCTTCCATAGAAATAGGGTTTTAGATGGCCAGCTACCTGCCCAGCCAAATACTCCATTTTCTAGCCTCCCTAGAAGCTCCGTGAGGCCATGTGGCTCAGGGACCATGGGATAAAAGTAGAAATATGTGACATGTCCAGGTTCTGCCCTTAAACTCTCCCTTAGAACTAAAGATATGCTCCTCCTTCCTATGGCTACAGCTGTAGAAAACTACAGCTGGAATAGCCACCTTGCACCAATGACAGGCATAGGGCCACAAGATTTCATAAAAATACAGGATGCCCAATTAAATTTGAATTTCAGATAAGCAAGGAAATCTTTTTTAAAAACTTCCTCTCCCTCTGCCTCCCCCCCTGCTTGTACACTCTCTCTCTAAAACAAATAGATAAATCTTAAAATTCTTTTCTATCATAAAAAGTTAATTAAAAATTAAATTTAAAAGCCCTTTAAATATCAAATATATACATATTTTTAAGGTCTTTGATGTGGCAGAATGGTAAAAAGTTCAAGTATAGGAGCTAAACTTAGTTTTGAATACTACTGTAACATCTGAAGACAGAAGTTCAACATAAACTGTTAAGTGAGAATAGAACAGAGAGCTGAATCGTATGTATGCACTGTGTGTTAATGACCTGTATGCTAGTGTATGTTTAGAAAAGAGTCATTTATGTTAAATATGACCATTCTATTATATGAACAATGACTTAGAGAGGAAGGGGAGGAAGAGAGGCAAGAGATAATGGTGGCGTAGACCAGTTGGCAGCATTAAGAGTGGAAAAGAGCAGACAGTTGGTGGTATATATTGAATATAAATACATGTGTTTTGGGGATATACTAAATCATTACCAGTGGTTTTCACGGAGTGGGCAGAAAGTGAAAAACATGTGGGAATTTCACATTCTAAGTCATATAACTTTAATAGGCAAAATTGATATTTTTTGCTTCCTAGAAATAAGAAAAATTCTATATGTTTTAAAGTACCACAAAAAGCTCAAAGATGAAGGCAAAGTTGGAAAAATCAGTTATAAAATATATCCTGGACAAAGAATTAATATTCCTAATACATTAAGTGCCCCTACAAATGCATAGGACAGAGATTAACATACAAGTAGAAAATGAGCAAAAGACATAAAAAGTCACAAAAGAAATGTGTATTTCCAATCAACTGAAAACATTCTACCTTGCTAATCAGAACAGAAATACATATGATAACTAGATAGTATTTTCTTCCTAAACTGGCTTTTTTTGTTTGTTTGTTTTTGAAAAGAACAATCTCAATATTGGTTATACAATTTCCTTGAGTAAGGTTGTTATCAGAGACTGGAGTCTGGGAGTTCAGTTTATCTGCAATGAAGTAGCTGTGGGTGATGACAAATCCAAAGGTGGTCCTGGGACCTGTGGTGGTCCCGCCACACTTTGTGAAGGATGACTATGGCTGAGGAATTGGGAGATCACCAGATCTGATGGGTTATCAATGTCTGACACAAATCACAGTAACTATCTGTTATTGAGTATTAAAATATGCCAGGCACATGGTAAATGCTCATAAAATCCTACTAATGAAGGTGCCAGTGTCCTTCCTGTCTTACCAGGAAAAAAAACAGGTCTTAGAAATGTTAACCTGCTCACTTTTCTGCATTTACATAGGTGGCATAGGTGAGATTTAAATGACTCAGAGTGTCATCTTTCTTAACCACCATATTGTACTTCATTCACGCACACAGTATTAATTAAACATCAAATATCAGGCAACTGCTTTAGGAAATGTAATTATAGTGAACAGTATTCTTTTTGTGTAGCTGATCAGCTAGAGGGAGACAGAGATAGGTAATAGGGGATTATAATATGGTACCCTGTGCCACCTCTAAGAAACACCTCAACTTGGGAGGAGTCGGGGGTCGGTGGTGGAAGGGCAGTGGTGGTGGTTACTAGGGCTCTTACAGCTCACAAGAGCTGACTATTCCAGCAGCATTTTTCATAATTGCCCCCATGTAGAAACAAAAAATGTTCATCAATTGATAAATGGATAAGTGAACATGCTACAACACATATGGACCTTGAAAACATGTGCTAGGTGAAAGAACACAGACAGACAGACTGACACACACACACACACACACACACACACACACACACAGCATATTGTATGATTCCACTTATGTGACATGTCCAGAAGAGGCAAATCTATAAAGATGGAAAATAAATCAGCAGTTGCCTAGGACAGAAACAGGGGGGATGGTTGGAGGTTAGTGAATGTTAATAATTACAAGGGTTCATTTTGGGCGATGAACATCTTTGAAAATTGAGGGTTGTGGTAGCAGGTGTGTAAATCTGAATATATTAAAACTGATGAACCGTCCATTTCAATGGGTGAATTGTATTATGTGGGAATTATGTTTTAATCGAAGCTATTTTAAAACCAGTTGATTATGAACATTTCTTCCCAACTTTGCAGTCAATGACATGTTGGTGGGAGTAGGACTGCCAGATTTAGCAAGTAAAAATACAGGACAACCAGTTAAATTTGAATTTCAAATAAATAGCAAATACTTTTAAAATACAAGCATGTTCCATGCAATATTTGGGATGTATTTATATAAAAAATGATTCCTTGCTTATCTGAAGTTCAGATTTAACTGGGTGTCCTGCATTTTATCTTGAAACCCAGGGGGGGAGCGTTGGCACAACAGAAACCAGTAAATGCTAGAAATCAGGCTCCACTCCCCTCCCCAGAGAGCTCATTGTTAAGCATCTGCCAGCACACCACTGCCAAAGTCATTAAAAAAAGAGAGAAAGACTAAAAGTCAAAGGATGTAAAAATATATACTAAGCAAATACTAACCAATACTAAGGTAGCATGACTATATTCATATCAGACAATTTAGATTTTTAAAGCAAAAAGCACTACTGTGATAAGGATACACACGTGGATAGAAGATTAGTTTCATTGAGATTTAATAATTCAAGGTCCTATGGGTCTCATAGCACAGCTTTAAAATACGCAAAGTGAAAGTTGCCACGACTGCAAGGAGTCTCAGGAAATCCACTACCATAATGGGGAATTTGATACATCTGTATCAATAATTAATAGGTCAATCATAAAAGATAGCAATGGAAATATAGAAGATCTGAACAGTACAACTAACAAGCTTGATCTAATAAACACATGTAGACTCCCATACCCGACAACTGAATTACTTACATTCCTGGCAGTTTGCCGTAAAACATTTATGTCAAAACTTACCAGGCCAAAAAACAAGTTTGAGAACTTTTTAAAGAACTGGTCTATGCAGGGCCACCTAGGTGGCTCAATCAGTTGAGCATCCAACTCTTGGTTTCAGCTTGGGTCATGATCTTGGGATCATGGGTTCTGGCCCCATGGAGTCAGGTTCCATGTTCCAACTGCAGTCTGCTTGAGATTCTCTCCTTCTCCCTCAGCCCCTCCCTATGTTCACAAACACACATACACACTCTTTCTCTTTCTGAAATAAATAAATAAATAAATAAATAAATAGAAATTTTAAAAGAGCGGAAATAGGGGCGCCTGGGTGGTTCAGTGGGTTGGGCTACTGCCTTCGGCTCGGGTCATGATCTCAGGGTCCTGGGATCAGGTCCCGTGGCGGGCTCTCTGCTTGGCGGGGAGCCTGCTTCCCTCTCTCTCTCTCTGCCTGCCTCTCCGTCTACTTGTGATTTCTCTCTGTCAAATAAATAAATAAAATCTTTAAAAAAAAAAAGAGCAGAAATACACAGATCATATTCTCTAAATACAATGTGATTGAGTTAAGAATGCATGTTAAAAATTTTTTAAAATATTACATGATTGGAAATGTTATAAACATACTTGTTAAAACAACATGGCTCAGAGAAGAAATTGTAAATGGTAATTTTACAATACTTAAATTTGGATGGTAATGAAAATACGTATCAAACATTCTGGAGAGGAATTCTTAGAGGAAAATGCATAATTCACTATGGTTATATTAGAAAGAAAAGTATACCAAAAAGTTAATGAGCTATGCTAATCTCAAATCTATGAGATTGGAAAAGAGATCAAAAGACTGGGTGTCTGGGTGGCTCAGTTGGTTAAGCAACTGCCTTTGGCTCAGGTCATGATCCCAGAGTTCTGGGATTGAGTCCTGCATCAGGCTCCCAGCTCCATTGGAAGTCTGCTTCTCCCTCTGACCTTCTCCCGTCTCATGCTCTCTCTCTCAAATAAATAAATAAGAATCTTAAAAAAGAATATTAAAACAAGGGGCTCTTGGGTGGCACAGTCAGTTGAGTGCCCCACTCTTGGTTTTGGCTCAGGTCATGATCTCAGGGTCATGAGATCAAGCCCTGTGTCACCTCTGCACGGAGTCTGCTTGGGATTCTCTATGCCCCTTCCTCACCCCATCTCTGTCTTTGTGTGTGTGTCTCTCTCTCTCTCAAATAAATAAATAAATCTTTAAAAAAAGAATAAAACCAAAGAGAGTGGGGGAAAAGGGATATAATGTAATATTATATTCAATATTAATTCAATATGTAACTCAATGTTATATTACATATAATAATGAAATAATAAATGATAAGCAGAAATTAAAAGGAAAGAATACACAAATGAACGAATTTAGGGAAAGCGATTAAAATCATAAAAAAATTGAATTGGTATTTTAACATCCTTCCATGCATGAAAGGAAACCTACCAAGGTTACCAATTACCAATTACCATTACAATTTATTAGTGAGTTCTAATACACTTTCAAGGGATAGAGAATGAGGGGAAACAGTCCTTGACTCGTTTTCTGAAGTTTGGTATAATGGTGATATGAAAAATAGACATATTCAGTGTAAGAAATGCAATTTATAAGCCCTTGCACTTAAGAACACAGTTGCCAAAAATCCTAAAACAAAATATTAGCAAACTGAATACCACAAGACATAGATAAAGACCATATAACATTGACAAGTTGATTATAAGACTGCAGGATTGGTTCAACATTAGAAAATCAGCTAGTGTATGGGACACCTGGGTGGCTCAGTCAGTTAAGTGTCCAACTGTTGATTTCAGCTCAGGTTATGATCTCAGGTTTGTAAGCTCAACCCACGACTCACCCCGCTGTCCAGCCCGCACTGCATGTGGAGCCTACTAAGATTCTTTCCCTCTCCCCCCACTCCTCCCACAAAAGAAGAAAAGAAAGAAAATCAGTGTGATTTGCTACATCAAGAGATTAAAGGCAATATGATCATCTCAATAGATATAGAAAAAAATTCAATAACATTACTTTTTTTAAAAAGTTTTTATTTATTTAAGTAATCTCTACACCCAATGTGGGGTTCAAGCTTGTGACCCTGAGATTAAGAGTTGCATACTGTTCCAACTGAGCCAGCCAGGTACCCCTCCTTTAACTTTTTATTTCTTTCTTTTAATTTTATTTACTTATTTGATAGACAGAGATCACAAGCAGGCAGAGAGTCAGGCAGAGAGAGGGAGGGGGAAGCAGGCTCCCCAATGAGCAGAAAGCCCAATACAGGGCTCGATCCCAGGACCCTGAGATCATGGCCTGAGCTTAAGGCAGAGGCTTTAACCCACTGAGCCACCCAGGCGCCCCCTCCTTTAACTTTTTCTTAAAATGTTATGTATATATTTTATATACAGTATGTTGGCAAACCATAGCCTGTGGGTCAGATCTTGCCTGCTGCCTATCTTGTAAGCTAGAAACTAAGCATTGTTTAAACATTAAATAGTTTTTAAAAAAGGAAAAATATCACACATGAAAACTATGTGAAATTCTTATTGCAGTGTCCACAAATAAAGTTTTATTAGAACACAATTATACCAATTTCTTTAGGTATTGTCTATGGCTGTTTCATACATAGCAGAATTGAGTAGCTGACCCAGAGATGATATGACCTGCAAGTCCTAAAATATTTACTATCTGGCCCTTTACAGAAAAAGTTCTTCAGTCCCTGGTATAAAGCTCATAAGTGTATTATAACAACTAGAAATAGAATTCTATCATAGAAATATTAACATTTAAAAAGTTATGGAAGTTATGGGAGTTACTACCTTATTTTAATAGGTGCCTATAGACTAGAAATTTGATTTTACAAGTTTCTATGCTAAGGAGAGAATCAAATACTCTATGTGTGTGGGTTTTTTGAGGATGCAGGGAATCATTTAAGAGACATTTTCTTATTATGGTATGAAGAAAAGTCTAGAGACAACAAAATGTTTATACATAATTGTCAACTTGGAGTTATCTCAATAAATTTCTTTTTTTCATGTAATTATCAAATGTTTTAGACTGACTTGACTTAATATATTACTGATTAAGTGACTTAAGAGATTTAGGCAATAGCCTTAAAAATATGATGTCAAAAATATGACCTGATTTTCACAGTAGATGCCAGCAAGGGGATTTGTGGCCGGAAAATGTAGGAGAGCAAAATTGTTTTTCCTCTACTCTCTTAAGTTCGGTGCCTGGAGTCCTGTAAATTGAAATGACCAAAGATAGATAAACAGGAGAAGGTTTATTTTATATGTGTGTGAGAGTCCTCACAGAAATGAAATGAAGGCCCCAAAGAGAAGATCAGACCCAAAGGCTTATATATCATTTTAACAAAGAGTGATACATTGTGGAGAAGGGACAAGACAAAGGAAAAGGGATCTGAGCTTCTAGAAAGATAGAAGATAAAACATTTTGCAAAGTTTGTCACACAAATTAATCAGGTACCAATCTCGGGTCTGGTAAGAGTCATGCTGTCTCAAGTGATTGAGAGTCCCTGGGATTAAGAGTTGTTTTTCTCTTCCTGGTACAGCAGAAGGAGACATCTTTATGATGGCGAAGTTTGCCCTGCTTTTAGTTATATGGGGGAGGGCAGAGGGCAGAGAGTTTTTTCCCCATGACTGTAGTATCTTAATTGACTTTGATTCAAAATAATCATTATGCAACAGTAGCATATTTTGAGGTGGTATATTCTGGTCATCTTCAACAATGAGTAGCTGCTTGAGGTAGGACTTATCTTGGTGAAATTCACAATCTGGATTAGGTATCCTGGCCAACACCACCCCACACCCCAGCCCTGTTCAGAGAACCTACACAATTCTTTCATCTTGAAAGTGAGGGGCTAATAGATTTTCTACAGATGCTGCTTGTTTTTCTACCTCATCATATGTCATTTCTATTAATCTTTCTATAGACAGTTGGTCAGGAAATTGTCTCTATTTAAGCACCACTATTGAGGGCTTGGGTATCCTTCAGGTAACCACAGTTTAGTTTACTTTTTAATTTACTGTGGGCCCATTTACTTAATATTTTTTCAAATTTTTCTCTTAAAATGGTTTATGTTCTTAAAGCCAAAGTGAACCACATCTTTCTTTGATTTTACTCATTTATTTATTCAACACATATTTTTGAGTATCTTTTGTATGCCGAGCACTGTTTCAGGTATACTATAGTATACAAAAGAGGGAAAATACTCTGCCTTTATATTCTAATGGAGGGAGTAGACCATAAACAAGATAAATATGTAAAATATGTAACATTAGAGTGACAAGTGGCAAAAATGACTGTAAGAATAGATGGTAAATTGTAGAACACCAGACAGTGATTGATGTGAATAATCTGTAAGTGATAGCAATGTAAATAACCTTGTCCCCTAGAGATGCAAATGATTTGTGCCTGGCAGAAGAGATTACAACCCAAAGATTAGACTTATTGTGCTGTGGGGCATTAATCAATTTTTATGTAATTTAGGAAGCTTATTCCAGCATTTTTTTTCCTCAGTGACTAGAAATAATTTGTCTGTCCTATGCCCTATGGTTTATCACCTTTCTGGCTCTTTCATTAATGAGATAAACATCTCTTTGATTCTATATCAGGGTTTTTAACTTTCTGAAAATTTTATATGATCATATAGAATTGATTTACTGAGCTCTGATTTGCCAACCACCTTTAGTGAACAACCAAAAAATAAAATATACAGATATTTCAAAATATGTATGTTAAAAAAATAAAACAAGAACTTAAAAGAAAAACAAACCCTTGTAGATTTTTAAAAATATTCTAATGTTGATGGAATAGTAGGCATTAAAAATGGAGATCAAGGGGCGCCTGGGTGACTCAGTGGGTTAGGCCTCTGCCTTCAACTCAGGTCATGATCTTGGGGTCCTGTGATCAATCACCACATCAGGCTCTCTGCTCAGCGGGGAGCCTTCTTCCCCCTCTCTCACTGCCTGTCTCTCTGCCTACTTGTGATCTGTCAAACAAATAAATAAAAACTTAAAAAAAATAAAAATGGAGATCATGAGGACCATACAGTTATAAGGGATGAAAGGTTATTGAGACTGTTTTATCTATCGATCTATCTATAGAAAGATAGATATACATACATACATACACACACACACGGGGTGCCTGGGTGGCTCAGATGGTTGATTGTCTGCCTTCAGCTCAGCTCGTGATCCCAGAATCCTGGGATCGAGCCCTGTATCAGGCTCCCTCCTCGGCCGGGAGCCTGCTTCTTCCTCTCCTTCTACTGCTCCCCCTGCTTGTGCTCTCTAGCTCTCTCTGTCAAATAAGTAAATTGGGGCACCTGGGTGGCTCAATTGGTTAAGCATCTGACTTTGGCTCAGGTCATGGTCTCTGGGGCCTGGGATCAAGCCCTACCTCAAGCCTTCATCAGCCTCCATGCTCAGCAGGAAGTCTCCTTATTCCTCTCCCTCTGCCTCCCCTCACCTCATGCTCTGTCCCTCTCGCAAATAAATAAATAAATAAATAAATAAATCTTTAAAAAATATATATAGTGTTAAAAGATAAACTGAAGCATGTTAAACTTTTTAAGTTTATTTGAGCAGAAATCCATTTGAATCTGGCAATGTCCAATGAGATGTGGTTGGCAGCACTCCACCCACAGAAGCTGGGGGAAAGACTTCTAGATAAGGTGCTGGGGCAAAGCAAGGGAATGACTTGATTGGCTCTAACCTATACGTTTGCCTTACTTAGAAAAGTCTAGTTGACTGTGATTGGTTGTTCTCAGGTTTTGATTTCTTAATCTTGAAGCATTGCAGGCTTAGGGTTTGGTTTGCTTGGGTGGCATTAAAGCCATCTCATCATTGGCCTCCTTGTTTAACTAGTTTAGCAATAGGTAAATAAATAAAACATTTCAACTTCTCAAACAATATTACCTACTTTACTGGTTGTTATACCCGAGTTTTCGCATCCAAGAGACCACCAAGGAACAAACACCGATGCAATCACACGTGGAGGGTTTATTTGACAAGCTTAGGCTTGGGACCAAGTATACCCCACACAGAGGAGTAGGGACTTGGACCCCGAGCTTAGTTAAGGCAGGGGTATTTATAGGTTCCTGTTACTAAAGCAGGGTGGGGATTCCTGTTACTAAAGCAGGGTGGGGGGTTCTGGAACCAAAGCAAGGTGGAGCTTCCTGTTCCTAAAGCGGGGTAGGGGTCTCTGGAACCAAAGCAGGGTGGGGATCTCTGGAACTAAAGCAGGGTGGGGAAAAGTTCAGCCCTTGGGCACAGCGGTCTGAGATGGCTGCCAGAGCTAAGATGGCTGTACTTATGCTAAGGCTAAACCTGAGGTGGGATGGTCTTGATTTTTCTCGGCCCTCACACTGGTGTTTTATACCAGTCCACTAGGTATTCAAGCATTTGAAATCATTACTAGGTCAAGCTCTGGAGTTAGACTGCCTGCCTGCCTTCAAATCTGGGCTCAACCACTTTTTGGTTTGGAAAAGTTATTTAATCCCTCTCTGTCTCATAGGATTAGTGTGAGGTGCTGTTAAGAAGTTCCCAACATTCTAGTTAAGTGCTCAATACATGTTTTCTGTGAGCTTTCTGTTGAGTTACTTTCTCCTTGCAACAAAAAGTTACAAAACAAAGTAATAATGTAGAATAAGTAAGTAACCATTGCAACTTTATATCATTATGTCAATTACATTAAAAGCAATGCAGGATGTTTGCAGTGTTTAATAGAATGACGTTTCTCACTATTGAAAAATTGTACTTAGCAGAGCTTTTTCAAATCAAAATGGATTCTTACCCACCTATATTTAATCTTTATTCTATAGTATAACAGAACACTTTATGACCACAACTAATTGTTGCTTTCTAGTCAACCTAGGTCTCAAATAGTGCTTTTTTGCTTGAAAAAGAAACTTCCTAAACTAACTGTTAAGAGTGAGTAGTTGGCAATACAAAGATCTGGGAAACATTTCTTTAGAAGATTTATGAGTGAACCCACTTCTGCAAAAAGTTAGCAGTTAATAATTTCCCAAACAATAGAAAAAAAATATGCTCCCTCCAATGAAATACAATAAAATGAAAACAAAAAATAGATACAGTTCCCTTTAAACTGTTGGCACAATGATTCAAGCCAACTTCCTTAGGAGGTTCAGCAAATACTATGCAGGCTTAAAAAATGAATTCATTTTTCCAAGTGTCTTCAACTTTCCAAGTCAGAGCAGAAGATACAATGGATCTCTTTATTCTAGTCTGCCACACAGTGTTTTGAACTCATCAAGATTGTCAACATAGATGGACAGAAATCTTGGTTTACATAACAATACCTTAAACCTTGCAACTTAAAATTACTCCACTAAATTGGTTACATACTATCTTAGAATCTTTCTTCAGTATATAAAAGAATTTAAAGATGGTTTTTGTTACTAATTTCCCACCACAAGATGAAATTATTTATTATGAGCTTTACCTTTGTTAAAAAGAAAAAATGGGCCCAAAACAGGATCACTGTTGCTAGGTCCTGCCAACACTAAATACCTCACCTAATGGTAGTTCCAGCCTCTCCCAGAGGTGGAATTTTAATCCAGTCAGTCTGGAATTTCCTGGGCAGTACTGGTGAGGTAATCTCCATGATGAGATTCCCTGCCTTCCTCTAGGGGAAGGTAAATTTTCCTGGTGTAAGTAATCTGCCCTAAATTTCCTTGTCCCACCTCCCTGCCTTTGGCCCATCAAAAACTTCCATTTTCTACCACTTGTGGAGAGCATCCTTGTCTTTACGAGATAGGCTGCTGCCTGATTCATGACTATTGGATAAAACCAATTAGATCTTTAACATTCAACTTACTTGGCTGAATTTTTTTTTTTAAACAAATTTTATCCTTGGATTTTATAATGCAGTTAATGGAGGAGAGTCAGAAGAAAGGCAGGCAAGGGCTAGTCCCCCAGAGGATACCACCCTTAAAAGGAAAAAGATGCCATCTTGTTATTCTATAACCACTCTTCCCCACTTAAACAACTATCTGATAGGTAGATGAGCACGTGGACAAAAACCTGATTGGTTGGTAGGCAGGGAAAGTTAATCAGATTAAAACAGCCCTCCAACAATCTCTTAAAAAACCCTACACTTAGACCCTCCAAGGCAACCTTCTCGGGTCCACTACCTCTCTGAGACCTTTGTGCTGTTGCCCAATAAACTTTGCCTTACTGCCCAGCACTTTCCGTCTGGTCTACCTCTTCGTTCTTCTAAGCAGCATGACTAAGAACCACAAGCACTGTAGGAAAAGAAATCCTGCAGTGTGCGGTAGTTTCTCGAATGCATGGTAGGGGAGGAAAAAATAACTTTCCTTTTACCCTTCATTGGCTGAGATACCTATAATAAAAGTCAGATGAAGAGAAACAAATAGAAGTGTTTTCACATACATACCTATGTACACAGAGGGGATACCCAGGGAAAAATCAGCAACTCCCCAAAGAAACCGAAGCCAGTTTAAAAAACCATCTTCAGGTAAATATGAAAGAAAAAAAGGCTTGTGTGTTGGTCTGTCGCTGGGAGGTTGGGGGGGCAGTTATGGGAGGTAACCAGGAGGAGTAGTGCCCCCTTCTTCCTAGTACTGAGAGGGGACACTTATAAACAGAGATTTCCTTGCAAAAGGATAACTTACATCCTGTTTCACAGCTTCTGCATCAGCCACTTCTCAAAATAATCAGCTCTAAATAAACCTTATGCCAAAGAGGTGTATATTGGGGTGACATTCTGCAACCCATCAGAACCAAATTCTCATCTGGATTCCAAATGAATTGGGCAATCTAATCATTGTTTTTGAAGGCCCCACTATGCTCTATACCTTGGGAAAGGTGTTTTAGATAGAAGGGGTTCAGACTATGCCACTTGGGCATATTTTGAGCTAAAGGCAATTGAAAAATAGCAGACTGAATCAAGGGCCATTGAAATAAATTTCTGGGCCCAAGACGGAGCTGCTCCTAGGGAGGGCACGGAGGGAAGCTGCCACAAAAGCCTATGAAAGCTTAGATAATCTTTACCATTGGAGCTTGACCAGAAGCACCGTGTACTCAGTCAACCAATCCCCAAAGGCCAAGGAAAGTATGGGACTTCTCACTGAAACTGATGATGTGGACCCTGGCCATCAGGTATTTTCTGTTTGTCTCTTCCTGGCTCTTTATTCTTTATCCTATAAAAGCTTCTTTTTTTTTAGTATATGTGCTGCCGAAGCGAGCACTATCCTATAAAAGCTTCTTGCCTTGTGCTCTGTTTTGGGTGTTGTGTGTGTGTGTGTGTGTGGGTGTGTGTGTATGTTTTGTTTTTAAGTTTTATTTATTTAAGTGATGTCTACACCTAACATGGGGCTTGAACCCACAAACTCAAGATCAAGAGACGCGTGCTCTTATCACCAGGCCAGCCAGGAGCCCCTGCCTACTGCCCCATTTTGCAGTTCTCTGAAAGAAGACTGTCCGCTTCATTTAGTGTTAAATAAAGTTCATCCATAGAACCTAAATGGTCTTCTTAAATCATCTTTATAACAGAGTTGTCTGCCCTCCCTTTTTCTGCCTGAAGGCCAGACACAGACTTCCTTCCCCTGTACCGGGTAAGGAGAGCTATCCTTAGTTCTTGTTACAAGATAAACTAAGACATATTAAAAATTGTAAGAGTTTATTTGAGCAAAGTTGATTAGAATGGGACAGTGCCAAATCAGAAGGGTAAGTTAGCATTCCACCTACCCAGCCAGGGGCAAGACTTCTATTTGCCAGTGCTGGGGAGCAAGAATTCTTCTCTCCTTTAAAGGCCTTCTAGCTGAACTAAGAATCAAATTAACATGAGACAGACTAACAGAAGAAAATCAAATTTAATAGCGTTATATACTTATATATGGGAAAACCACACAGACATGGAAATTCCAAAGACAGGCAAGATGAGGTTTGTCATCCTGAATTAAGAAAGGGGGAGGAGTCTGTGACTTTAAAGGAAGGGACTGCCATTCATAGGAAGATAAAAAAGAGCAAATGTTTGGTAAACAGATGTTTGCCCGGGACTACAGATGGGTCACTCAGATAAAATTTATCTCTGCTAATGACCCTTATTCTGGGAAAGACTTCCAATTTAGATTCTTCTATGTGATTAATGCAGGGGTAAAAGTTTCTATTGAGCCTACAGGGTCTTGATTGCCTTCAGCTCAAAATTATCTGCCTGCCAGAGCGGGCCCCCACACTAGTCACTTTCCCACAGTTATCTGCCGCAGATAACTACACCCTTCCCCTTTGTCTAGTCACTTCTCAACATACCTCTCTTTGTCAAAATGACACATTAGCCTGCAAATCCAACCACTTCTTTGGTTTTTCTCTTCTTTCTCTTCTTTTCCTGCTCTTTCTTTTCTTCCACCTCTTTTTTCTCCTCCTCTTTCTTCTTCTTTGTGATGTCCTTATGCAAATGTAAATACTAAGATCAATAAAAATTGTTTGCCTTTTCACCTGCTAACCTGTCTTCTGTTACTTTAGTTTCCAGATCCCCAGGTACTTAAGCTGAGAGTCAGGTAGAGGACGTTTTTCCTCACCTCCATGGTAAAAGGGAGAGAAAGGAGACTATTTTCCCCCAAGATCTTCTTTAATTTTCTCACTAAATTAATTCATTTGCTTGTCCATTTTATATGTTGACTAAAATCTGTCTAATGAAATATCTTTTGGGATACCAAAGTTTAGTCAACTAACCTGTAACAAGCATTGTCCTTAAAGCATTTTTTAAAGTGTTCCATGTGTTTTTTATGTAATCTTGCCAAGAATGATATTAAATATTTCAATATATTTTTTTAAGATTTTATTTATTTATTTGACAGAGAGAGATCACAGGTAGGTAGAGAGGCTGGTGCAGAGAGAGAGAGAGAGAGGGAAGCAGGCTCCCTGCCGAGCAGAGAGCCCGATGTGGGACTCGATCCCAGGACCCTGAGATCATGACCCGAGCCGAAGGCAGCGGCTTAACCCACTGAGCCACCCAGGCGCCCCTAAATATTTCAATATTATTTAGAAATGATAACATGAATGAGGTGATTGATCTGAGTTATCAGGGAGATTTTTTTCTCTCTTAATAAAGAAAAAAGTTTTTTTCCCCCCCAAAGATTTTTATTATTTATTTATTTGACAGAGAGAGAAACTCCAGCAGAGTTCCCACTGAGTGTGGAGCCCCACACAGGACTCAATCTCACAACCCCGAGATCATGACTTGAGTTGAAACCAAGAGTCAGGAGCTTAAATCCACTGAGCCACTCAGGCACCCTGTTTTTTTTGTTTGTTTGTTTTTTGTTTTCTGTTTTCTTTCTTTCTTTTTAAAATACCAAAAGATATAGAGAAAGTGCTGAAATATTTCTTGTACAATAATAATTTAACTATTAATAATAATAAGTAAAGTACTTTATCATCTTTCATGCCTCACTCATCCCACCATATCTATGGCAAGACATTTTCACATTAGTAAATTATAAAGGACCATTTCTTTGAATCCTGACTATAATATTCTACTTTAGGTTTTCAGGCTATTCTAAAGCTGTCTAAGGGTTTAAGCAATGTAGTGCTGAAATAGATGGCTTCTGGAATGTTCCAGCACTGAGTTCCTATCACATCATAAGAGGGACATGGAAGTGTGGTAGGTCTAAATTCTCTGCAACTCATCATTCTAATTATGCAGCCCAGTGAGGCCAACTGGCTGTCAAGAGACATCAGGAAGTTCATTTACATCGGTAAATTCACTGTGGTACAAGCTCTGAATCTTCGCTTTGCAGGCTCAAAACTTGAACTTTCGTCAGCACACTGAAAGTAAAGTTTTCTCTTGGCAAACTCATATTATCCAAGCTCACCGAGACTGAAATGTCATTTTATTAATTTACAATGGGCAATAAAATATTCATGTGGATTGTTATGCTTGCATCAACAGGACCAGTACATTTCCTCTTTACAGACAAAACTGCCTAGGAAGCCAATTATAATTGAAAAACTGGTGGTGGGGTTGGGGGAGGTCCTGTATTCAGAACAAGTGGAGTTAGTTGAATGATGTAGCTTAGGGACAAACTTGTCCCCTAGCCTAGAGTGTTATGAGTCTGCTGAGGTCTCTTCTCCCCTATAATAGGTTTGAGTACAAAACTGAGGTGCACATAGGTTGTGTAGCTTAGTTGGTGTGTGTGTGTGGGGGGGGGCAGTTAAGAGTTGGGCACGAATTGAAATTGGACAAAGGGAGGATGGATATAGGGAACATTTCAGGAGTATGGAAGAGTATATGTAATGGCTCAGATAAAGGAAAGACTGATGAACCAGAAAAGAGCGATAGTTCACCATGCCTGATTTGTAACAGTACAAAGGAAACAATGTCTGGAGATAAGAACCAGAGGGGTAGCTGGAGCCGGGGCATGTGATGGCCTTGTAAGCCGCAGGACTGGATTTAAATTTTTATCCTCAAGAGGATGGGGAACTCATGAAAAGTTTTAAGCGAGGGAATAATGATGATCAGATTTGTGCTTTAGCAAGCTCACTCCCACTACAGGGTGGAGAATGAACTAGAGAAAGGCAAGACCAAAAGCAGAGGTGAGCTGGCATCTCAGATTAGAATGGAATGACTCAAAAAATGGGATGATGTGAGATAGAATTTATGGGAGTGGGCGATTAATTATACATGGACAAAAGTAAGAAAGGAACAGGTGAAGAGGACGGTTTCTCATTTGGGCATGCTGGTGCCAGCACTGTGAGGGGAACAGTGAGAGTCACAGGGAATCGAGTGAAGGGTGAGCAGAAGAGGCAGACGATGACTCACTTTAGAGTTGAGACATTTCAGATTGAACTTGATGATTCCGTGGTTGAAGTAGATTTATCCAGTAGGCTATTAAATATTTGGGTTTGTTTGTTTGTTTGTTTGTTTATGAGAGAGCATGATCAGGAGGAGGAGCAGAGGGAGAGAGAGAGAAAATCGCAAGGAGAGATTCTCTGACAGAGTCCCTATATGAAGCTTGATCTCATGACTCTTTGAGATCCTCACCTGAGCAGAAATCAAGAGTCTCTTGCTCAACCAACTGAGCCACCCAGGTGCCCTTTGGCTTCGTATTTAAAAGAGAGAGCCAGACTGCAGATTTGGAGATCATCAGCAAATAAATAATTTGTAATAGAAACCATAGAATGTCTGGCGACCCATTGAGAAAGATATGGGAGGTAAGTAATAACAATACCAGTCGCTCTTCTGTGTACCTTCTGGCAGTGTCCTTCCAAAGTTGAGTAGTTCTAGTGCTTGTCTAGAAGCTTCAAGGTCAAGTTCATCACATGATTTCTCAAACAAGACAACTTCTTGGAAGACTTATTGAGCTAACAATTACATAAAACAAACAAAGAAGCAAACATTCCACTTGTATTTGGCAAACACTTTAAACTAGCCTTCGAAGTCATGTAGCAACTATTCATTTGGAGCAAGTTACTAAGTCCTGCCCAGCTTTGTGGGAAGAATTAGAGTCTACCTTTTAATGGAAGGAGTATCAAAGAATTTGCAGATGTTTTTTTTTTTTTTTCAGGCATAATTTTAAATTACCAAGTCAGGGAAAAAGAGACTACATGTTTTGGAGGCTTTACTCAGTAAGTTTGCTACCAACAGGTGGTCTGAAATTCCTTCCTTCCTTTCTTTCTTCCTTCCTTCCCTCTTTCCTTCCATCTTTCAAAACTCATTTACAGATATTGGCTACACATGGTGTCACAATCAATAAATTCCAAATTCAATGCACATATTGTTCTTTAAAAAGACGTTTTTGTGTTTTTTGTTTTTTGTTTTTTTTTTTTTTAACAGTGCAGATTTATTAGTTTACAGTTCTAGGGTGAGATGCTGCTATCAGTTTCACTAAACTTAAGTCAAGGTGTCTTCAGGGGCTGATTCCCTCTGGAGACTAAAGAAGAGAATGTTCCCTGCCTTTTCCAGCTTCTGGAGGCTGGAGGCACTCCTTGGCTCATGACCCCTTCCTTGATTCATTCTGAGACAAGGAAACTGAAGGGACTCCATAAAAAAAGCTTTTTTTTTTTTTTTTCTCTTTGCTTCTTTTCCTGCATCTGTTCTTGCTAGGACCTGTACCCCTGCCTTGCAAAGGCTTTAATGGTTATCCTACCTATAAAGGTCAAGGAGTTAGTGATTCCTCTGGAGTCTTCCAGCACAATAGATGATATCTGGGGACTGACCAGGTGAGGTCATCATGTATGTTTTCTGAGACCACCGACTCCAGACACCTTGATGCGCCAGAGCCTTAGGGACTTATGAAGGACATCAGAACAAGGACTTGTTTGACCAGTTTCTGGATACCTGCAAGGACACGTACACCAGACCATCATCTGCAGTAAAAACCCATACCTCCAGCAAAGATGAGACTCATTCTCCTTTTCCTTTCCAAGACTCCCAGAGGTTCCCTCTGTCTCTGTTCCCTGTGTACATTCTCAATAAACTCTGCTCTCACTTCCTGCTGATTCATGGTTGATTTCCATCCTTAATTTTTATTTGTTTATGTATTTTTAAGTGTGCTCTAGGCCCAGTGTGGGACTTGAAATCATGACCTGAGATCAAGAGTCTCATACTCTACAGCTAAGCCAGTCAGGAGCTTCATGCTGGATTTCTATCCTGCATGTAGCCAAGGACCCTCAGGTGGTCAGGCAGGACCCCTGTTGGGTCCTCAGACCCGGCATGCCAGCATCAATTCCATCCCCTTGCTTCCACTGTCACATCTTTTTTAATTGAGGTGAAATGAACCTAACATAAAATTTTAATTATTTTTAATTATTATTTTCAAATTTTATTTTAATTATTTTTAAGTGGACCCTTCAGTGGCATAATGTACCTTCACAATATTGTACAGCCATTCCCACCATCCATTTCCAGAACTTTCTAATTGAAAAGAGCTTTAAAATGTTGACTGTTGTTTTTCCTTCAGTGTGGTAGATGGAAAGAATCAGCGCTTTGTAGGCGCGGGTAAGTTTCTGACTTTTGAACTTTAGTGAACTCATATATAACATTTAGATAGAGTTGTAGATAGCGTGGATGACATGTCTAGAACCAGGCCAGACTCTTTGCTCTTAATAGTTTAGATCTAGTATATATGAACCTATATAGAATCCAGTTTATTTTCTGACATTTCTTCCAGAGGGAAGGTAGCTCGACTCTTACTTAGCATGAGATCTTAATTGCTCAGCTTCCAAAGGCTGAACTTGATCTGCTCACTCCATTCACAGGCTCCTTTGCTTTTTGGCTCTGAGTTGGGCTGGAACAGTGGGAAACTCCTGCAGAAAATCCAGAAGGTGGAAGGGAGAAAGAGGCCAAGACTTACAGTGCCCTGGTACCCTCCCTTTCATGTCTAAGTGTCTTTTAAATATTCCTCCACTGAAGGTCATGGCTCCTATCCTGTCTCTCTTGCCTAGTTCTCCTTGCATTCTGGCAGCTGCTACCTCCTCTTGCTCCTTTAGGCACTAGTTCAGCTAGATCTGGGGTAACTCCTGCTGTTGCTAACTTAGGGGTGCTTTCCTATTTCTTACTGGTTTTCTTAACTTCTGACCATACAGCAGTTCTCTCCTTTAAAATTTCTTCAATTACATTCTTCCTTCTGGGCTCCTGAGTGATACTTCCCTTTTTTTTTTTTTTTTTTTTGAAACAAACCTTACTCTGAAGTGGAGCCACATTAGCTGATGCGAGGGTGGATAGTGTAGGACCAATTGCTTCCTTCTGCCCACCCACTGCAGTGGCCTCTGAGGACTTAGGATTTTGAGGGACACGTTTAGAAAAACACTGGACTGAGAAAACCCCAGGAAATGCTAGCCCTGCCCAATGCTTGGATGACATCTCTCTACCAACCTTGTGAAATAACTTCACCAGACCTCACATGCACACTTTGGAAATGAGTGAGAACACACCTTCACATATTAGTTCCGTTTCTACGGTGCAGTGACACTATCTCTTATGGAATTCAATGCGTCTTATTTTTAAAAAATATTTTATTTATTCATGAGAGAGAGAGGCAGAGGGAGAGGAAGAAGCAGACTCCCCACTGAGCAGGGAGCCCGATGAGAGACTCGATCCCAGGATCCTGGGATCATGACCAAGCCAAAGGCAGACACTTAATAACTGAGCCACCCAGGTACCCTCCATGTACCTTACTGCATTTGGTGGGCTGTTCAGGTAGGGGGTCTGCAGGCTGCTTTCTCAGTTTGAAGGCTAATAAGAATACTGACTTAGATTTGGCTTCACACTGATTTCACACTGATTTCTTTTCAAATAGGCAATGTAAAGAATATTCACAAGATAAAAAAGATGAGTTATATCCTAGATCCCCATGGCTTGCCTCGTGGCCATCATGTGTGGTTTTGGAAAGCCCATGCAAAATGAGAAGTCTACCAGGTCAGAAATCCCAACCATGCACTTTGGATGGGATGAGCCATCTCAGCACCCATGAGGTCTACCCTGTGATCATTGGTGGGAAGTTTTGTTGTGCCACCTCTGCGTGGTCTATGCTGTACTCCATTAATTTGTGGTTTAAATTAAATAGGCTTGGCCATGGCTTATCACATATAAATTAAGGGCAGTATTCTTTTTCTTTTTTCTCCCTGGTATTTATTTCTTTATTTAATTATTTATTTGCTGGGATTAAAAAAAAAAATTAAATTCAATTAATTAACATATTATTAGTTCCAGAGGTAGACTTCAGTGATTCATCAGTTTTATGTACTACGCAGTGCTCTTTACATCATGAGCCCTCCTTAATGCCCATCACCTAGTTACCCCATCCCCCAACCCCCCTCCTTGCTTTTAGCAACCCACAATTTGTTTCCTGTGATTAAGAGTCTCTTAAGGTTTGTCACCCTCGTTGGTTTCATCTTGTTCTATTTTTCCCTCCATTCCTCTATGCTCCTCTGTTTTGTTTCTTAAATTCAACATATGAGTGAGCTCATGGGATATTAGTCTTTCTTTGATTGACCTATTTCACTTAGCATGATACCTTCCAGTTCTAACCACGTTGTTGCAAATGTCAAGATTTCATTTTTTGATGGCTGAGTAATATTCCATTGTGTATGTATACCACATCTTCTTTATCCATTCATCTGTTGATGGACATCAGGGCTCTTTCCATAGTTCAGCTGTTGTGGACATTGCTGCTATAAACATTGGGGTGCGGGTGCCCTTTCAGATCACTACAGTTATATCTTTGGGGTAAATGCCTAGTAGTGTAATTGTTGGGTCATATAGCTCTATTTTCAAGTTTTTGAGGAATCTCCCAACTGTTTTCCAGAGTGGCTGCACTAGCTCGCATTCCTGGCAACAATGTAAGAGGGTTCCCTTTTCTCCACATCCTCGCCAACATCTGTCATTTCCTGACTTGTTAATTTTAATAAGGGAAGTATTTTAAAAATAGATTTTAAACCATTAACTGTTAATTTGGGATCTTCCCTAAACCATACCTCCAAAGAAAGTCAGTGGAGACCTGATACTTCTTGAGGTTAATCAAGTCAACTAGAGTATTGAGAAAACCAGTAAGGACTTATGGAGAGTTCATGCGTCTCCCCACTGTTTTCAAGTCCTTACCTTTACCTCCCTCTTCAGACTGCCCTCAAGGGATGAAAGAAACACCAAGTTGCTTGATACTAGGCTTCAATTATTTGGCTCAATGCTGCTAATAGAGTGTGTTAAAAGTGAACAATTCAGTTAAATTTAAAAAATCTACTTGAAAAAAAATCTGCTTGATGCCAAATAGCTGGTTAGTAGTACTGTGTATATTTTTTAGAATTCCTAAACTATTGTTGCCTTACATATATACAAAGTCTTTATCTGCACTTTGCTTATTATGTTGTGATTTTTTATGGATTTGCTTCTAATTGCAAATGAATTATTTGGTTGTCACATGTGAAATTAACAAGAAGAAAAATGTTCTAATTTACAGAAGGTCAGGTGTAGGTTGTGGGAAATTTTCAACAGTCAAGCAACACGCATATTAAATGAAAAGCAAAAAGTTCACCAAGTAGGATCAAAAGATTATTGAAAGACTCTCAAGATTGTTGGATTTGGACCATATCTTCACAAGCAGGAAGATAACTAGATTGAGGAACCCAGTAAGACAACTGTTATAAGAATAGTTCTATACCCTTCTATCTTAGCTTGAGCTGCTATAACAAAATTCCACAGATGTTAGAAACTTATTGCTTACAATCCTGGAGACTGGAAGTCTGAGATCAGGGTGCCAGCATGGTTGGATAAGGACCATCTTTTGGACTGCAGACTTATATTATTATCCTTACATGGAGGAAGGATCTAGAAAACGCTATGGTTTCTTTGCTAAGAATACTAATCTCAATCACGAGGGCTCTACCTTCATGATCTAATTACTTCCCAAAGACCCCACCTGCTATCACCACTATCACTTTTGGAACTTAGGATGCAACATATGAATTTGTGGTGGAAGGCACAAACATTCAAACCACAGACCGACCTTCCTTCCTTCCTTCCTCAACAGATTTATTGGGCACTGTTTTAATTATTGAGGATACAGCAGCAAACAAGAATTAAGGTTCTTGTAGTCAGGGAACTTATATTCTTGTTGGAGAGATATAGACAAATAAGAAAAGTCAGAAGTGATAGTTTTCTCTGCTCTGTAGAGAATTAAAATGGGTGATGTAATAGACGGGAGACCACATTAGATGAGATGATCCTTAAAGATATCTCTGAGGATGTGATTTTTTTTAAAGTTTATTTATTTATTTTTTTAGTAATCCCTACACCCAATGTGGGGCTCAAACTCAAGACCCCAAGATCAAGAATCACATGCTCTTTTGACTGAACCAGCTAGGTGCCCCGAGGAGACTTCTGAGGTACAACATGAATGCCATGAAATTAACCACAAGGGCTCAGGGAACAATATTTCCTTTTTTTTTTTTTTTAATAAGTTGTCTTTTATTTCAGGTGATTTAAAAAATTTAAATACAATTAATTAACATACGATGTGTTCTTTGTTTCATGGGTACAGGTCTGTGATTCATCACTCATTATAGCACATACCCTCTCTGATGTCCATCACTCAGCTATCCCATCCCTCCACCCATGCCCTCTCCACTCCAGCAACCCTGTTTGTTTCTTATGATTAAGAGTCTCTTATGGTTTGTTTCCCTCCCTGGTTTCACCTTGTTTCATTTTTTTCTCTCTTCCCCTGCCTTATTTCTTAAATTCCACATATGACTGAGATTATAGGATAATTGTCTTTCTCTGACTGACTTATTTCACTTAGCATAATACCCTCCAATTCCATCCATATCATTGCAAATGTCAAGATTTCTTTTTTTTTGATGGCTGAGTAGTATCTATTGTGTGTGTGTGTGTGTGTGTGTATCATCATATATATATATATCCCACATCATCTTTGTCTATTCATCTATCATTGGACATCAGGGCTCTTTCCATAGTTCGGCTATTGTGGACATTGCTACTATCAACATTGTGGAGCAGGTACCCCTTCAGATCACTACATTTGTATCTTTGGGGTAGAAACCCAGTAGTGGCAATTGCTGGGTCATAGGGTAGCTCTATTTTCAACTTTCTGAGTAACCTCCAAATGGTTTTCCAGAGTGACTGCATCAGCTTGCATTCCCACCAACAGTGTAAGGGGTCCCCCTTCACTGCATCTTCACCAAACACCTGTTGTGTCCTGATTTGTTAATTTTAGCCATTCTCACTGGTGTGAAGTAGTATCTCACTGTGGTTTTGATTTGTATTTCCCTGATGGCAAGTGATGTTGAGCACTTTTTTCATGTGTCTGTTGGCCATTTATGTCTTCTTTGGAGAAATGTCTGTTCATGTCTTCTGCCTGTTTCTTGATTGGATTATTTGTTATTTGAGATTTGAATTGAATAAGTTCTTTAGAGATTTTGTATACTAGCCCTTTATCTGATGCATCATTTGCAAATATCTTCTCTAATTCTGTTGGTTGTCTTTTGGTCTTGTTGACTGTTTCCTTTGCTGTGCAAAAGCTTTTTATCTTGATGAAATCCCAATAGTTCATTTTTGCCTTTGTTTCCCTTGCCTTTGGAGATGTGTCTTGCAAGAAGTTGCTATGGCTAAGGTTGAAGAGGTTGCTGCCTGTGTTCTCCTCTAGGATTTTAATAGATTCCTGTCTTACATTTAGGTCTTTCATCCATTTTGAGTCTATTTTTGTGTATGGTATAAGGAAATGGTCCAGTTTCATTCTTCTGCATGTGGCTGTCCAATTTTCCCAACACCATTTATTGAAGAGGCTCTTTTTTTTCCATTGGACATTCTTTCCTGCTTTGTCGAAGATAAGTTGACCATAAGGTTGAGGGTCCATTTCTGGGTTTTCTAGTCTATTCCATTGACCTATGTGTCTTTTTTGTGCCAGTACCATACTGTCTTGATGATGACAGCTTTGTAATAGAGCTTGAAGTCTGGAATTGTGATACCACCAGCTTTGGTTTTCTTTTTCAGCATTCCTCTGGCTATTTGGGGTCAGTCTTTCTGGTTCTATAGCTCATGGATCCTGGTTCCATATCCTCCAAATTTTGGGATTATTTGTTCTAGTTCTGTGAAAAAAGTTGATGGTATTTTGATAGGGATTTCATCAAATGTGCAGAGTGCTCTAGGTAGCATAGACATTTTAACAATATTTGTTCTTTCAACACATGAGTATGGAACATTTTTCCATTTCTTTGTGTCTTCCTCAATTTCTTTCATGAGTGTTCTATAGTTTTTGGAGTACAGATCCTTTGCCTCTTTGGTTAGGTTTATTCCTAGGTATCTTATGGTTCTGTAAATGGGTTTGGCTCCTTAAGGGAACAACATTTCCTACATAGGAACTGGTTGGCACAAAGGCAGCAACAACCTTAGTGCAACTGAGGAATAAAAGTTCATTGAGGCTGGGGCAGAGTAAACCAAAGGGAGAGTGTTAAAAATGGAAAGCAGAGAAGTGGGCATAGACAGAGCAGAAGGTGTGTGAGCCAGGATAAAGTATTTGGATTTTGTTGTGATTGTGATGGGAAGCTTTAGTTAAAGAGGACAGTGACATTATTTGATATGGATTTTTAAAAGTCATTCTTTGCTTCTGTGCAGTTTGTGGATTATAGGGAAGCCAAAGTAAAACAGGGGGAGCAACCAGGACACTCCTCTGCTGGTCTAGACAGGAGATGAAGATGATGGTGCTATGGACCAGGGGGATAATGGAAAGAAGTGGCAGACTTAGGCTCTGCTTTCGTGGTAGACCTATCAAGATTTTCTGGTGGATTGGCTAGAAGAAAGGGAAGTGATGAGATAAAAGAGAGAAATCAAAGGTAATGCCAAGATTTTTTGTTTGATCCAATGAAGTTCCTAGTAGTAGTAAGTACTGAGACAGGAAAATTGGCAGAGAAGCAGTTTCGAACATAAAAAAAAGGAAAGCTTTGTTTGGGCCATGTTAAGTTAGAGATGCTCATTAGACCTGCAAGGAGAACTGTGTGGCTGGTTTGTTGTGCAGGTCTGGAAATCTGGGAAAAGGTTAATGCCGGAGAGATAGGCTTGGGGGTCTTGGGGGTCTTGGGTAGACGGTTGAAATTTAAAGCCAGGAGACTGGCTGAGATGCCTTCCAGGCTGTGTGGGACAATAACAAGAGGGACCCTAGAACAAAACAGGAGCACTCCAACGTTTAAGTTACGCAATAGAAAAGTCAAAGGAGTTTGAGAAGGAAGGCTCATATGGAGAAAAGCCAGAAAGTGTACTGTCAAAGGAAGCCAAGAGTAGAAAATAATTTGAGGAGAGAATGGCCAACTGTTCTCAATGTAAACAAGAGTCAAAGTCAAACCAATAAGGCTGTTCATTAATTAGGAAACAGGTACGTCATTAACATTAACATTAACATGAGCAGTCTCATTGGAGTAGGTCAGGAGGCTTTTTGGTGAGGGGAAGGAGGTTTGATTACTTGACTGGAGTGGCCTAAGAAGAAAATGCAAGGCAAGACAGCGAAACCACCACGGTGTAAAAGCCATTTTGGACAAAGAAAGACCAGAGAAGAGAAAGCAGACCAGGCAAGGGAAACAGGATGCCTGCAGCCAGTGTTGAGTGCCTCTGTGAGCCTTGTGGTTATTAAGATGAGGTGAGTGCGATTGCCCTAGCTCTACACGGGGTGGGGGTGTGGGGAGGTTGACGGGGCGGGGGAGGGGGGCGCGGGGTTGCTCCAGCGCTGTTTTCCTGCTCCTGCGGGGCACACAGTGGTGAATAGCTGGGTTCCGGTTCTGCTAGATGAAAACAACAGACAAAGAAGAGAGAGAAAGAAATTAAGCATATTCATAAGGGGGAGAGGCCGTAAAGTTGGATCATGGACTTTAAGTTAGGTTTTTTTTTTTAAGATTTTATTTATTTATTTGACAGAAATCACAAGTAGGCAGAGAGGCAGGCAGAGAGAGAGGGGGGAGGCAGGCTCCCTGCCTTTGGGGCTCAATCCCAGGACCCTGGGATCACAACCTGAGCCAAAGGCAGAAGCTTTAACCCACTGAGTACCCAGGCAATCCTTAAGTTAGGTTTTGATGGAAATGAGGATCTAGAAATGGTTGGTAGTACAAAGGTGAGAGGCGCCAATGGACTGGAGGTCTTGGAGTCAAAGAATGAATGGAGTATGCATGGAGAGAGCTCAATAGACAGGGATTAGTGGCCAGGCAGGGTAAGCGGAACAGTTACGTGTAGGAGCTGCTAAATTAGAGACATGAATATCTCACCCATTGCTCATTTTCTTTTGAGCAATTAAGTTCTCTAGGGTATTGTTCCAGTCATATCATAAGCTGCAGGGGAGCACACAAACTTTTGAAGAACCCATCTAGCTGAACAGGTGAGAATGTCTTCTAATATTAGGCAAGAAATTCCACAGGAGAATTCCTGTGTAGAAGGCCTTAGCATGTGACATTAATAAGCAGCTTTAAACTAAATTAACTTTTGAAAAATAAACAAAAGAGAAACAAACTTCACTTAAATGGGAAAAAAGTAAACCCGTTTCCTTTCTCTACTTAGAACACACTTTTTTTAGGATTAGGAAAGATCGTTTAAAAAGATTTTTAGTTATTTATTTGTCAGAAAAAGAGAGGAGAGAGAGTGAGCGCAAGCAGGGGGAGTGGCAGGCAGAACAGGGAGAGGGAGAAGCAAGGAGCCAGAGAAGGGACTCAGTCCCAGGACCCTGGGATCATGAACTGAGCCAAAGGCAGATGCTTCACTGACTGAGCCAGCCAGGTGTGCCCCCCTTTTTATTATTTTATTTATTTATTTATTTATTTTTTTAACCCACTGAGCTACCCAGGCGCCCCTATTTATTTATTTATTTTTTTAAAGATTTTATTTATTTATTCGACAGACAGAGACCACAAGCAGGCAGAGAGGCAGGCAGAGAGAGAGAGAGAGAGAGGGAAGCAGGCTTCCTGCGGAGCAGGGAGCCCGATGCGGGGCTCGATCCCAGGACCCTGAGATCACGACCTGAGCCAAAGGCAGCAGCCCAAACCACTGAGCCACCCAGGCGCCCCTCCCCCCTTTTAATTTTAATTGTTAAGTAATCTCTACATCCAATGTGGGGCTCCACCCACAGCCCCAAGATGAAGAGTCATATGCTTTACCGACTGAACTGGCAGGTGCCCCTACTTAACAACTCTTCTAACACTGACTGTGTGGGGTTTTATTGTACACCAAGTGATTTGCCAATTGTCCGGACACCAACTGGGTGTCCTGCAATTAAATTCAATTCTGATATTAACTACGTGGGGTTAGTGCAGGCCCTCCAAGTTCAGGGCTTAGTCCCACAGGATTGCCCCCCAACATCAGACATCAGTCCCAAGTTCCAGGCTGTCATCTATGCTTTGGACCAATTGGCTATAAATTGAGGGTTCCTGCAACACCCTCCTCATGACTGATTTTTGCTATAACAACTCGCAGAACTTAGGGAAACACTTCACTATGACTGGTTTGTTATAAAAGATGGAAGTCAGGGGCAGCCAAATGGAAGGGATGTATAGGGCAAGATTTGGGGGAAGGGGTGCAGATCTTCCCTGTTCTCTTCTGGCACATCATACCTTGATGTGTTCAGTAACCTGGAAACTCTCCAAATCTCATGGTTTAGGATTTTTATGGAGGTTATATTACACAGTCAGGTTTGATTAAATCAATGACTATTAGTAATTAACTATTTTGGCTCCTCTTCCCTCCTGGAGGTGGGGGGATGATGGACCTGAAATTTGCAACCTGCTAATCCTGCCTTGATCTTTCTGGAGATTAGCCTTCATCCTAAAATTACCTAGCAATCCCCAACCATCAGTCACCTCATTAGCATACAGACACTCTTATCCTTGTGGCTATTCCAAGGGTCTGAGAAGCTTTGGTGTCAGGAATCAGGGTCAAAGATTAAATATTAGAACAAAAGATGCTCCTAGCACCCTTTCAGTCAGGGAATTACCAGGGTCTTAGGAACTCTGTCAGTAACTTGGTGCAGAGACCAGCTATGTATTTATTATGCCACATAGTTTTATCGCCCTATGTTGGTCAAAGTATTTCCCATGTTGTCTGAAAATAAAGTACCTGTGTCTGGGAAGATGGAAAGTGTGTGCTTTGCTATTTTTGTCTGGAAAAACTTAAGTGCGCTATTATCAATAGTACTTAATAATATATTAGTTGTAAACAAGATGGGATTGGGAGGGAGACAAACCATAAGTGACTCTTAATCTCACAAAACAAACTGAGAGTTGCTGGGGGGGAGGGGGGTTGGGAGAAGGGGGGTGGGGTTATGGACATTGGGGAGGGTATGTGCTTTGGTGAGTGCTGTGAAGTGTGTAAACCTGGCGATTCACAGACCTGTACCCCTGGGGATTAAAATATATGTTTATAAAAAATAAAAAATTAAAAAAAATAATATATTAGTTGTAGGTACAACTGTTTTGCTGCACCATGGACACAACACAAAAAACACAATAAAAAACAGAACATGTCTTGAATAGAAACGTATTACACCATGCAATACTTTATAAAACATTTTACATTAACTCATTTGAAAATATTTGCTGCATCTTTTCAAAGAATCTGTAAGCACTTTCCAAAAGGCACTCCATTCATTGCTTGGGTAGATCTCAGGTTTCCCCTCTCCCAGGAAGGTCAATTGCATTATTCTGTCTCTTTCCTTATTTAGACATAAATATTAAAGTCTTCTCTCTTCCTCCCAGGGTAAAACTCCTGAACCTCTTAGCTTGTGAATGTTAGCAGAATGGTAGGACTCCAGAGCTGTGATTTTTTTTTTTTTTAAAGATTTATTTACATGAGAGAGAGAGAGAGAACGTGCACTTGAGGGAGTAGTGGCAGAGGGAGAGCGGGGGAGAGAATCCCAAGCAGATTCCCCGCTGAGCTTGGAGCCCCACGCCGGGCTTGCTCACACCAGCCAGAGATCACGGATGTGAGCCGGAAATCCAGAGTCACACGCGTTAACCCGCTGAGCCACCCAGGCGCCCCCGGAACTGTGATTTTTGAGTTTAAATAATGACGTGGTGTCTGGAAGTCAGTTTGAAGTCCACGTCCTGTTTATCTGGGACCTTATTATTATTATTTATGAAACAGACTCATTCATGTCGATTCACTTTATGACTATTAGCAAAACAGGACTTAATATTTCTTAGGAGAATGGGCCACACAAGGGCTTTAGGAAGAGAATATAACATGTTAGCGACATCAGTCGATTAAATATTGATGCTATGGCCCAAAAAGGACAACCTTAAACTTCTCATGCCAAGTCCAATTCCGGTTTCTTCCTACTCTTTCTTCTGATTCTTTACTTTCTCTTTGGCTGAAATTAGAAGCAAGGGAGCAGAGAAACGAAAGCAGAGGTTGGCCAAGAGGAGGGAAGCCACACAGGTCGTGTCTGCGATTTTATCCTTTGCTTTCACCCAGGGTCTGAGCGCTCCCCGCAGAAACGAGGATCCACTCGAGGGTAGGGTCAAGACCAGGGTCACGGCGACAAATTTTACAAAGCAGCCTGAGCTGCTGCCGCAGGTACCCACCCCCGAACCCCTCCTCCGGCGGAGGTCAGGGACATCCCCTGGCCGGGCCCAGGTCTCCCCACCCACCTCCCCAGCGGGCTCGCGGCCGGCGCGCGGGCACGGCCTCTGACGGAGTGCGGGAGTGCGCTCGGCCGCCGCGCCGTCCTCTAGCCCGCCGGAAGGAGCGGCGGCGCCAGCGTCCTGCCGCCTGTCCGTCACGCAGCCGCCCACGCCGCCGCCGCTTCCGATTGGTCGCAGTTCCGGGCCGGGCCCCTTGAGGCCCCGCCCCTCGCGGATGGACGGGCCGGGAGGGCGTGGCAGCGGCGGGCGGGTCCGCCCAGCTGTCAGTTACGGGGGCGGCCCGGCCGGCGGGCGGGCGCTCGCAGGCTACCTCGTCGCTCGCTGGCGCGCGCTCCCTCTCGCCGCCTGTGGGGAAGTCGGGGCTGCCCGAGCGGCTGCCGCCACCGCCTAGCCCCGACCTCCTCCCCCGTCCCTTCCCGACTCAGTCTCTCCCACTCGCGCACCCCCGAGTAGTGAGTGGTCCCGCGCCGGGTCCGGAGAGTCACCGCGGCGGCCCGGGTGGTGTTTAAACCATGTTTAGGAGGATTTTGCAGAGGGTAAGAGAGTGAAACCGTCTTTCCGGCAGCACGTGAGCGGGAGAGCCCGAGCCCGGGGCTGCGGGCGCCGCCGCCGAGCTGAGGAGCCGAGGCGGCGGCGCGGGTGCCGCTCCTCAGCGCGGGCTCCTTCCTTCTGTAGGCCCCGCAGCCCGGGAGGTGGTTAGGCCTCGGCCGTCCGCCCCGGGGGCGGGCCGCGGGGGCAGGGAGGGCGGATGGGGCGGCGGCGGCGGCGGGGCAGGCAGGCCGGAGCCCCGGCGGGCGCCGAGTCCCCGGCGGCCCCGCGCACCCAGGCCCGGCGCCGCGCTCCCGAGCGCGGGGCTGTCAGTGAGACGGGCGGCGGGGCGGGAGGGTGTGGTGCCGGCGCGTTCCTTCCAGCTCCGGGAATGGCAGCGCAAATGCAGAGTTAGTGCCTCCAGCCGGGTGGAGAGCGCCCCGTGGGAGATTGCGGGGGGCTTGCTCAGCCTCTCCCCCCTCCCCGCCCACCGCGCCCCGCAACTTTGCACGCACCTGCCACACTCGGCTGCGGTTTTGCTGGGGCATGTGAAACCCGGCCTAGCTCGGGCCCAGTCGTGGTACCGACACTTACTGGCAAAATCAGCTGAGAAGGAAGATATTACTCACTGTTGGAAACTTTTCTTTCCCCCAATTAAAAATGCGTTTCTCCCTCTCAGCCCAGTACCTTTTTTGAGCTCTCCAAGAATAAATTCGCAGTAAGCTTTATCCAGTGATAGACACTTACTCCTTCACTTTCTGCCAGTGTGGGAAAGCAGGCAAAACCTTTAAGATATAAAGACAAGAGCGATGGAAAGCTTTATGTGTGTTGTTTAGAAATCAGTTCGTAGGATGATAGAGTATCATTTCCTACAAGAGTTGCTGTACTCAAGGTCTTGTTTTTTGGAGAGCCACCCCTCCCCCCCTTTTTTAACTGATAGGGTGCCACAAAATGTAAATGATTGGGAAGTTGGGGCCAAACTCGGTTGGTTACTAAGGGAGTAGAATAACTCGTTCAAAGGACAAAAGAAATTAGTGAATTTGTAGTATTCAGCCAGGGAGTGTGCCCAAGACAGTTGAGTCATCCACTGTATGGAAAGGGAGGGAGTGTTCTTGGCTCCTGCATAGCTTTGTGAAATGTTCAAGTCATGTGAAACTTGGTCATGTATCAGGGGGAGAAATAGTTAACTTGTGTATCCACCACCCTGTATGACATCTGATGATTTTTTTTTTTTTTGCAGTGGTTTAGTCAGAGTTTTTTTTTTTTTTTTTTTTTTTAAATCTTGATAAGCCGGTGATTTTGGCAATAGCAAGGGCATGCCCTTTACTCTTGCCGTCAGTTCTTGAGTTCAACTGTAAAGACATCTGTGCATGATTTACTCCTTGTATTTGGAGATTTTTCTTCCTTCGGACCTGGAGGAACCGATTACCTCATGCCTCAGACTGTGTTTTTGTCATAGTTCCACATCTGAAAATTAGTTGGCCTATGGTTTGCTTTGAAGTTTATAAATAAAATAAAGTGTTTACTGACTTAGGAGTAGCTCCTGGTAGGGGCGCCTGGCTGGCTCAGTTGGGGGAACATGCGACTCTTGATCTTGGGGTCATGATGTTGATCCTCATGTTGGGTGTAGAGATTACTAACAACAACAACAAAACAAAAAACAAAACTTTGAAAAAAAAAAGTACATTCTGGTAGTTATAGATTAATTTTCAGAAATATGGGATGCTTTCCAGTACTCTTGGTTTAATGTTGTTAGGCATTATCATTGTATAAGGACCGCTTTTATATAAAGACTCTGTGTTGGTGCATACTCAACAGTTACAGAAGTTTCAATTGAAATTGCAGAATTGGAATTGTGATTATTGCTGAGACGTGATATGGGATCATCACAGATGAATAAGTTACTTGACAACTGACTTTCTTAGCCAAGGCACTACTGATGTGTGACTGGATAATTCTTTGTTGTGGGGAGCTGTCCTTTTGCATTCTAAGATGTTCAGCAGCATCCCTCTGGCTTCTACTCACTTCACTCCAGTAGCACCCCTTCCCCCATCCTTTTCCTCTTTTGTGACAACCAAAATTATCTTCATGCTTTACCATATGTTTCCTAAGGACAAAATTGCTCCTGATTGAGAACCACTGTGTTAAATGTGTATACTCTTTTACAGGAAAATTGGATTTGTTTCTCACAGTTACTTAACTTTTTTCCCTTTTGTATTTGTAGTGAGTGTCAGTAAAACCAAACATATGCAAGGGACTGGGAAGCAGTTAATAAGGTGAGGGTCCTCCCTTTAAAACTCATAGCCAGGTAAGGGGAAGTGGACATCTAAAAGTAATTACAATGCTCTGTAATAGAAGAATGAAGAATGCCCAGAGTGCTGCTCTGTGTGGGGATGTTGGGACCATCAGGACAAGCTTCTGGTAGGAGGTCACAAAGAAGGAAGAGGATGTCGGGCAGAGACAGCAGCAAATGCCAAGTCATGAAAGGGGCAGGTAATAGTAGGAAGAATGCGAACAGTTAAGTTTAGAAAGTGAAATGATGTGCAGAGATGAAGCTGCAGGGTAGCTGCAGACTAGATCCTTAGACGACCTGGAGTCTCTTCAGAGGAGTTCAGATTTTGGCTTGCAGATGGGTCAGTGTTAAATCTCAGCGTTTAATAGTGGCATTTTGATCAAAGCCTTAAAGAAATCTGGTGATTTGTGTGGGCATTTTGATGAAAGCTTTAAAGAAATCTGGTGATTTGTATTACTAGTTTAGAACCTACAATTACATTTATTAAGTCCACAGGTGATATTTACTAGCAAGTATAACTAGAATCTTTACATTATGTTATATTACATTATGTTAATGTATAAGATAATCTTATTTCTTAGCAGAGGTAATAAGATACAAGATTAAGATGAAAGTTGCTAATTTATTCGTTTGAAATGGGCTCTGTGCTTTGAAATTATATTGCATTCCTTTAACATTCTGTTTTTAGATGACCTTTTCCTTTTAACTGTTATTTTCTTCTGAATAGTGTTATTTAAAAAGCATTTTTGAAAGAAGTTACAGACAATGTCCTTAACAATCACTTGTAACTCAGAATGTTTGAACATCACCAGTAAGGTCCCAATGGTATTTTACAGAAAATTTGTTTCTGGTTTACTCCTTCTCCTTCTCCTTTTCCTCCTCCTCCTCCTCTCTTTCCCATTAGCTTACTAAGTTGTATTTCTGAGGCTTGAAACGGTCTGAATTAGAAAAAAAAAATTTAAGGTAGCTCCAATATGTATGTATTGACTGTTTTGCTTAATGGTCCTTTGAAGAGAACTATGAATTTAAAGTGCTTGATGACCCTGGGGCGCCTGGCTGGGCCATCCTGGAGCATGTGACTCTTGGTCTGGGGAGGAGGGAGTTTAGGTTCCAGCCCCACACTGAAAGTGGAGATTACTTAAAAATAAAATCTTTGAAAGAAAGAACAAATAAAGTGCTTGATGATCAGAAGAATAGATGATCAGTATTTAGTACTTTAGGCAGTTTATAAACTTTACTGCTATTTCTTTCTTAAAAAATTTATTGTTTTAGATTTCCTGTTTCACTGGTACATTTTAGCAATGTTATTACATTGCTAAAGAAAAAAATGTGTTTAATCTAGAATTGTAGAAATAAAAGGCTTTTTTTTTTTTTTTAGTGGTTAAGAGGTCTTACCTGATTTTAAAAAGGAGGAAGCAAAAACAGATAAACTGATTTATGTAGGGCAACACAGTAGATGTTAAAACTGAGACAAGAGCCAGATTTTCCCAGCACAGTCCATTTCCCTTTTTTCTGGCACCTTGTTGCCCTTTCTCCCACTATTGAAATTGATATGGTTAGCACTGTGCTAATCACTGTGGAAGATAGGGGAAAATATGAGACCTAACTTCTTCCTGAAGGATATAATTAAGTCTCAAAGAAAATGATAAAGAAAATGAAGCCTGTAGTAGGACAGAGGAGGAAAGATCAGAACCAGCCTGTGTGAGCAGGGAGTCTTCTTGGAGAAAATGAACATGAGATGGGGTTTTGAAGAATGTGTGTGTTTAAGAGATGTCCTAGAAAGTTTCTTTTTAGGAAGGACTAACAGTATAAGCAAAGATGTGGAGATGGGAACAACTTCATTCTTCCTGCCCTCCCTCCTTCCTTTGCATTTAGCCTTTTTTTTTTTTAAAGATTTTATTCATTTATTTGACAGACAGAGATCACAAGTAGGCAGAGAGGCCAGCAGAGAGAGAGAGGAGGAAGCAGGCTCCCTGCGGAGCAGAGAGCCTGTTGTGGGGCCCGATCCCAGGACCCTGAGATCATGACCGAGGTGAAGGCAGAGGCTTTAACCCACTGAACCTTTTAATAAACACATTTATAACACCTGGTATATGCTAGAAACTGGGGATACAGCAATGAATAAGATACAGTCCTTGCTGTCAGGTAGCTTAAACAAAGTGACTTTTAGAGATAAGAAATGTGTTCAGAGCAGAAAGAAATTGAGAAGGACATTTACAAAGATAATGTGGCACCCCATTGTGGAGATTCTTGATTGTCTAGCTCAGCCTTGTTCAATGCAAATGTGAGTTACATACATAATTTAAAGTCTCTCTCAAATAAATAAATAAATAAATCTTTAAAAACAGTAAAACAGGGGGCACCTGGGTGGCTCAGTCTGTCCAGCTGCCAACTCTTGGTTTCTGCTCAGGTCATGATCTCAGGATCTTGGGATCCAGCCCTACATTGGGCTCTGTGCCCAGCACGGAGTCTGCTTGTGATTCTCCCTTTTCTCCCCCACCCCATTGCTCACAGCTCTCTCTCTCTCAAATAAATAAAGTTTCTAGTAGCTACATTTGTGAAAGTAATTTTTTAAATATGTATTTTTTCACCCAATACATCTAAAATATTCAACATGTAATCAATATAAAAACTATTAATCAGATATCTTAAATTCCTTTTTTTTTTTTTTTTTGATTAAGTCTCTGAAATCTGGTGTATGTTTTGCATGAGCAGCATGTCTCAATTTGGACTAACCATATTTCAACTCTTCTACAGCCCCATGTCACTAGTGGCTGTTGTATTGGATGGTGCAGGTCTAGTTGAATTCATACATAACTTTTAACTTTTTGTTTGGAACTAGTTTCAAACTTGTAAAAAGTTGGAAAAATAAAATAATAGAAGGGACAGTTCTCACTTCTCTCTTCTCTTGCTCTCTGTATGTGTCATTCCCCACCCCCTTGATTCATTTGAAGATCAGTTATTGTCTTTTATATCTGAATACTTCAGTGAAGAATAGGTATTCATTTACATAAGCACAGTATAGTGGTCAACTTGGTAAATTTATATTCGTTCAGTTACTATCTATAATTCTAGTTTTTTTTTTTTTTTTTTTTTTTAAAGATTTTATTTATTTATTTGACAGAGAGAAATTACAAGTACACTGAGAGGCAGGCAGAGAGAGAGAGAAGGAAGCAGGCTCCCTGCTGAGCAGAGAGCCCGATGCGGGACTCGATCCCAGGACCCTGAGATCATGACCTGAGCCAAAGGCAGTGGCTGAGCTACTGAGCCACCCAGGCGCCCTATAATTCTAGTTTTGACAGTTGATCTGATAATGTCCTTTGTAGCATTTCCCCTCCACCAGTTTAGGGTCTAGTTAAGATTAGGTATTATATTTAGTTGTTAAAAGTTGTTATTTAGTTGTTTAGTAGTCCTTCCTTCCTTCCTTTTTTTTTTTTTTTTAAGGTTTTATTTATTTATTTGACAGAGATAGACACAGCAAGAGAGGGAACACAAGCAAGGAGAGTGGGAGCTGGAGAAGCAGGCTTCCTGCTGAGCAGGGAGCCTGATATGGGGTTCAGTCCCAGGACCCTGAGATTATGACCTGAGCCGAAGGTGGACGTCCAATGACTGAGCCACCCAGGTGCCCCTAGCCACTTTTCATCACAACATATTTTTGGATTTATGAAGAGTACAGATCCCCTCCTACTTTTTTTTTTTTTCCTACACTGTTTTTCATGTTATGTTTACCTGATATTTTGTTGTGATTAGATTGAGATTATGCATTCTGGGCCAGAATGTTGCCTAGAAGATGTGGGCTTCTCAGGTTATTACATCTGGAGGCCTATGATGTCTTTCAGTCCTTCATAGGTCCTGTTAGTTTTGATTATCTTGTCAAAGGTCAAGGTATAGACCAACTTTTTGACTGTATAATATTATTTTTTTCTTCTTTTTGCAGTTAATAGACATTTACCTATAAGACCATGCAAATATCTTGTTCCTTATCAAAAATTTCCCCTAAATTTTGTATCCATTGTTGATTCTTGCCTGATCTATCTTAATGACTGCAAAATGATCATTTTCCCACTTTGGCATTCCCTTCACCTTTACCAGTTTGGTCATTGGCTTTCCTGTTCTTGCTTCCCTCTCTCCCTCCATCTCTCCCTTTCCTCTTTCTGACCTTCCTTTTTTCTTTCCTATTGGCATGGACTCATAATTTCAATTTTTAAAAATGGTTTATAACTCATCACTGTACTTAATTATTTTGGTGGTTAAACTGTCAGATTTGAATAGTGGGAGCCCCTTTTGTGTGGCCCCTTTGTCTTTTTGACATGGTTCTATGTATTTTTTTTTTTTTTTTTAAGCTTTCCTTCCTTTCTGGCCTACTAGGGCATTTTAAGCTCATTGATTACTCTTTCTTAGCCCTGAAACTGGCCATTTCTCTGAGGACCCCTATTTCTTTTAGTAGGGAATGGTATTAGAAACCCAGGTCTGGGGTGGCTTTCCTTCTCATTTATTTCAGCAGACAAATTTGACATTTTGAACTTTATTCTGTAGGCATTAGGAAATCAGTAAGATTTTATTAAGCAGTGAAATATATTTTGTATGCAGGAGAAGCAGAATTTTTCTTTACCTTCTTTGGGTGTCTGGCTGGGCCTAAGAATTAAACTGACATAAGGCAGATTAACAGGAGAAAAGGGTACAAATTTTATGAAATTTTTACATGTACATGGGCAGCTTCACAAGAGAATGAGGACCCCAGTAAGTGTCAGAACAGGTATTTATACCTTTTAGACAAAGGGACAATGCATTTGTGAAGAATTAACAAGACAGAGGGGTTTGGGTTAGGGATAGTATATGGTGAAGAAGTAGCCAAGAAGATAGGGGTCAGTTTAATAAGGTTTGTTTATACAGATTTCTCAGCCCCAAGTTCTCTGTCTCTGGTGATGAGAATGTCTTTTCTCCTCCTGGTACAGTGAGGGTGCCTTTGACGTGAGAGTTTTATCTTCTGCTTTCAGGAAGAAAAGAGGGTCAGAGTGTTCTTGTGTACCTGCTGTTTAGTGCCTTTAATTAAAGATAATTAGTATGCCAAAGTGGCATATTTTGGGGTGACATCCTGTTTTTCTTCAGGCACAAAGTAGGAGTTAATAATGTTTACTGAATGAGTATTGAAAGGAATGTTTTAGGAAGGTTAATTTGTCAGTGCTGTGTGTGATATATTAAAGCTATAGGGGAGTCTTGGCAGAGATCAGATAGGAGAGATTTTAATATTTTAGTCACTAAGAAATTACGATTTGCATTAGAGTGATGACAATGTGAGCAGAAAAAAGGGTGATGAATAGAGAAGGCTTTTTTTTTTTTTTTTCCCAAAGATTTATTTATTTGGGAGAGAGAGTGCATGTGCACGAGCAGGGGGAAGGACAGAGGGAGAAGAAGAGAGATCTTCAAGCCGACTGCATTCTGAGTCTGGAGCCTGACTTCATTCTGAGCTCAGAGCCTGAAGTGGGGTTCAATCTCATGACCCTGAGGTTGTGACGTGAGCCCAGATCAAGAATTGGACACCTAACTGAGCTACCCAGATGCTCTGGGAAGACCTTTTGAACATATCTGTTCTTCAGATGTCTAGTGTGGGCCTACTGTGTTCTGTGGACACACTAATGAGTAAAAGAGACATGAACCACTGTAGAGGAACTGTTCAAAGAATCCCATAGCTTTTTTGTCACATGGATGGGTCTTAGGAAGGAAAAACACAGGGATCCCCAAGAGCATACAGCAAGAGGTCCCTGATCCAAACTGAGATGTTAGGGAAGGCTTCCCAGATTGGTTACGTGTTTAAGTTTGATGCAGTTACTACTAATTTATTAAACAAAATTTAATAAGTGGAGTTATTTTCTCTCTGTGTAGATTTATTTTTAGTGTATTAAGAATAGAGATTGAGATCTCAGAGAACCAGGGCTAGAACTGAGTTTTCTCTTCTTATCCTGGTGGTCTTTTGCTTGTGCTAAAGAGACAGTTTAAGTCATGGTTAACAGGCTGAACTCGGGGGCCAGACTGCCTGGTGTGATATTTGTATCCCATTTACCAGCTGAGTAGCTTTGGGCAAGTTACTTGATTTCTCTCTGTCTCATTAAAATGATCATAGTAATAGTATCTGTCTCATAGGACTGTTGTAAGGGCTAACTGAATTAATATACGTAAAGGACTTTGACAGTATCTGGGACATAGCTCTCTGTAAATGTTAGCTGATGCTAGTGTTGGATTATTATTATTATTATTATTATTATTATTATTATATACTCCAAACTTCTTCAAGGAACACATTTCTTATTCCAACTCCCTTTAAAAATATTTATTTATTTATTTGACAGAGAGCTATGAGAGTAAAAGTAGGCAGAGCTTTAGGCAGAGGGAGAAGGAGAAGCAAGACTCCCTGCTGAGCAGGGAGCCCTATGTGGCTCTATCCCAGGACCCTGGGATCATGACCTGAGCCAAAGGCAGACACTTAACAACTGAGCCACCCAGGCGCCCCATCACTCCCTTTTTTTAAAATTGTGTGGATATGGGTGTGTAGACATTCATCATACTATTAGGCATTAATTTTTTGCTAATTACTTTGCTGGGTTTGGGAATTAAAAACTCTTGAGGAGTTTTAAAGTAATGTGGTAAGTGTTGATAGATACACAGAAGAAGAATTTGTGAGGACAAAAGAAAAAGAACAAATCCTGTAAAGAAGGGTTGGAGAAGAAGGAAGGGAGAAGACAAGGAATGGAGATTGTTGAAGGCCTTGCAGAGGCTAAAAATGAAAGGCAAAGAGGAGGAAGGGAGAGAAGCCATCTTTAGAGAAAGGGACCAAGCAAATGCAAGAGCATGAAACAGCCTAGCACAGCATTACGGGAGTTATGAGTTTATCTGCATGTGGATGGGGGTCGCTGTAAGAGGTAAGACTGGAAAGGGTTTTGGGCTTTATACTAAAGACAATAAGGAGCCATGGAAAGATTTTAAATGATCAAATTTGTAATAACGAAAACCCTCTAAAAGTATTTTTCCTAGGTAATCTTTATATAAAGTAAATTGGGTAAATCACTCATCTAAAATATGTTGGTAACTAATTAGTGCCCATAGGAGGTGTCTAAACTCTTTACCTTGGCACACAAGGCCATAATGCTCTGGTTCTTTTATCCAATTTCAGGCTCATATCCACGTGCCTCTCTCTGCACATGGTCTTGACCTTGCCATTCTCAGTAATTATGTTTCACATAACTTACCCTGTTATTTCATCCCTTCATACCTCTGTAGAAGTTTTTTTTTCTGCTCAGGCTGTTCTACCATTACTTGTAGACACTGATCATTTCAAGTGACACTGGGAGTTTTTTGCTTACTTTTTTTTCTTCTTCTCCCCAAACATCCCATACTAATTAGAATAGGCTTTTGGTATTAGGCCATCATTTAAACCCTGGGCTCCTCCACTCCTGAGGGTAAGATCTTGTACAAAATTTCAGGCTGAGACCCAGTTGCTTTATCTGTAAATTGAGGATATTATATACCTCACAGTGTTGAAGGATTAAATGAAATTAAATGAAATAATGTTCACGAAGTACACACCACAGTATCCAGCATTCAAGAAACATGTATTATATAGGAGGTATTCCACTTTAGATATCTAGAAAATTTTTGTAATTTGTTTACTTGACTATTTCCTACTAGACTTAAGCTCCTTTAGGGTAGGGATTTTGTTTTCTTTTTTAGTGTGTAGGATCTAACTTAATGTTTGATGCTTGATGTTTTTTCAGTAATATATGTTGACAGCTTGTTGGCCGTGTAAAGAGGATGGCTCCATTAGGGGAGAGACTGGCTAGAAAGTAATGACTTTTTAGTTCTAAAATTGTTCATATTCGAATCATTTGGAATTCTTTAAAAAAAAAAAAAAAAGATTCCCTTGGGACGCCTGGGTGGGTCAGTTGGTTAAGCAGCTGCCTTCAGCTCAGATCATGATCCCAGCGTCCTGGGATCGAGTCCCACATCGGGCTCCTTGCTCCACAAGGAGCCTGCTTCTCCCTCTGACTCTGCCTGCCACTCTGTCTGCCTGTGCTCACTCTCACTCGCTCTCTCTCTGACAAATAAATAAATAAAATCTTTAAAAAAAAAAAAAAAAGATTCCCAAGTCCCTCCATTTTATTGGAATTTCTGGATCTCTATATACTTTTGTTTCCGCTCTTGGCTCATTTTCTCACCCTCTAGTTTTCAGTTCAGGAGATGATGAAAGCTTGAATTTAAACAGTGGCTTTAGGGACAGAGAAAGAATGATTTTCAAGAAAATTTAAGAAAATAAAATTGATAGGGCTTATTGACTTGTGAGTAGTTTGGGTACCTGAGAGGATAGTGGAATGGACTAATATGCTGAATAAAGGAAGAAGAAGAGCAGATTTGGGGAGGAAGGTGAATGTGAACTAGAGGTGTGGCCATCCCAATGGAGATGTTCACAAGGAGGGTGAAAATATAGGCCCAGCACTCTGGAGACAAGTGGAAGCAAGTATTAGATATGTATAAATACATACCTTGAAGAGAAGTCAAATAAATACTGAAAAGTGTCCACTGAATGGAACAGTTGAGTTGTACTTAGTTCAATTTCAGGAAGGTCATAAAGATAAATTGGGAAGTAAGAGAGTAGAATCTGGAAGCACTTTCGGAGGAATATGGAGTAGAGGAAGCGGAAACTAAATATTAAATGCAGGAATGAAATTTGCCATCCTTGGACAATATTCTAACAAATGATTTTTATTTTCAAGGTTTATAAACTTCCTTAACTCAGTTTAAGTTGAAAGGGGGATTTATTGGAAGGTTTCAAAGTGATCCATGAAGAAGAATTGCTGTGCAGTTAATCCTCATGTTAATGGTGTACGGGATAGAGGCACTTTTTCTCTTTGTCTTACTCTCTCATGGACCACTGGCATCTTATCTGTCTCTCTCTGTGTCCAACCTCCTTGTTTCTGTTTACTCAGTGTGTTCAAGATCCCAGATGGACTTCTGACCACTCAATTCTATGTACTTCTTTGTGTAGTTGGCTGGCCCAGTGTCTCAGTTTCCAAACCCAAGAGAAGACTTCAGAATGTCCTCTGCATCTTTTTTCATTGGGTCATGCATAGTTCTCTGGCTGGCCAGAGGTGTTCATTGATGGTTTAGTCAACTGAGGTTGGAAGTGGAGCATGGTCATATAATACTTAAGACTATTCCTTCTAGGAGTTGTGTTACTATGAAACAGATAATTTGCACATCATTTTTCTAGAAATGAGCTTTACCATGGTTCTGAAGTAGTGATAATAGTTATCTGATTAAGTTCATTTGGCTCTAGGAATAAAAGATCCATCAGGTTAGCTCAAAAATAGCATAATAGTCATTCATAAGGATGCACTTGGCAATAAGAAAGATGGAATTTCATGAAAATTCAAAATCAAACATTTAATATGGGGCTGAGCCTCTCAGATGTTTTTACAAGGCTTTGAAGGCTCCGAGGTAGGGCTATTAGGGACTTTCATGTTAAAGTACTCAGTGACTCTTAATGTTTAATGTATCTGTGTCCTCTGTATTATATACTTTTGTTTCCACTCTTGGCTCATTTTGTCACCCTCTAGTGTAGTTTCTTTTCTTCATGACTTCTGCATACTCAGAGTCTATAGTCTTTTCAAACTTTGGTTTGGTTATAGCTTTGATTTGCTGACATCTTTCATGTACTCTGACTTTACCTCATGACTACGATGTTTATCTGTTTAGTGCCAGTTTGTGTGGCTAATTAATAATTTCTCTTTCTAGTTTGCCATTCAGAGTCCTAAGCATGGAACTCAGCAGTATTTGTTCTTGGCTTTGGGCTCTTTCTTTCTTTCCTTTTTGTTTTCTTTTTCTTTTATTTATTTATTTATTTGACACTGGGCCATGTTATGGGCTGCTAGCTAGCTTGTGAATACCTGGTGTTTGGTCCAGGTGATCACATCTTTGGTCAATTGGCAACAGACACGGGGTCATATAACCTGGCTACCTTGGACTATGTTCTCAACGTGGTCTATGGTAGGATAGTTTGCTTTAGGATGGAAGCACGGCTGTCACCTGCATTATGATTGATTGACATATTGAATACAAGAACATGAATAATTTAGTTGCATTGGCATCTGTTTAAGTGTTGCATAGACTACTGCAGTAGTTGAAATTTAAAACCACCCTTTTCCCCCTCATTTCAGTCTCTAATATCAGAGACTATGGCTAAGTGTTACATAACTGTGCTAATATAAAAGTTTTTAGAGTCTCAGTGATACTTTATTTGGACTTTAATATTTGGAAAATGTTTTAAAAATTTATATTTTTATGTGCTATGCCAAAATACATTGTTGTGTGGGGTGAATTAAGTGGGAAGTCATACTGAGTTAGATATCTGATAAGGAGGTATGAATTTATTTTGTTCTGTGAGACTTTTATTTTTTGACATAACCTCCTATCTCTTTGCAGCTTTTACATATTTTATGCAATAATATAGTTTTAAAAAATATTTGAGGGGCACCTGGGTGGCTCAGTGGGTTAAAACCTCTGCCTTCGGCTCAGGTCATGATCTCAGGGTCCTGGGATCGAGCCCTACATCAGGCTCTCTCCTCAGCAGGGAGCATGCTTCCCTTCCTCTCTCTCTGCCTGCCTCTCTGCCTACTTGTGATCTCTGTCAAATAAATAAATAAAATCTTTAAAAAAATTTTGAAAATAACATGTTTCTGGTTATGAAAATAAACCATGTATGTCATAGAAATTTGAGTAGATCAGAAAAGGAAAATCGAGAAGAAGCACAGGGCTGTAGTATAGTGGATGGTTTAACATTAAGAGCACAAGCTTTGAAGTCAGATTGAGGCCCAGCTTTTTGCATTACATTTGTAATCTTAGCTAACAACTTATTTAGCTTCTTTAACCGTATTTTTCCCCATTGGTTACATGGGAGCAATCCCTTTGACTTTATTCAAAGGATTGTTATAAGCATTAAATGACATAATGTAGACAAAGTGCTTGGCTTCATGCCCATCATAGAGGTTGTATGTTAGCTATTATTTTTAATAGAAAGATAGAATATTTCATTTAGCCCGACTACCAATTGGCATTTCTTTAACTAGAATAAAACTCAAGTTTCTTATGTTTATGATTTTGAAAATGCAAATGACCTAGAAGAAATTGGTATTGAGTTTTAAAATAAGATTCATGCCTCAGGATTATTTTATTTTATTTTATTAAGTTTTTGAGTATAAAGTCACCAAAGTAAGTAGAGAAATCACTGAATTTGGAAGCAAGAGACTTGAGTTCATGTCTTAGGCAAATCATTGAGTATTTCTTGGCTTCACTTTCCTTTTCTGTCCACTGAGCATACCACCCACGTGATTTCTGAAGTGCCGTTAGGGTAAAACTATTATTTGAAAACCATCATTTGCCACACTAAAGGAGCATTTTATTTATTTTTTTTTTTAAAGATTTTATTTATTTATTTGACAGACAGAGATCACAAGCAGGCAGAGAGGCAGGCAGAGAGAGAGGAGGAAGCAAGCTCCCTGCTGAGCAGAGAGCCCGATGTGGGGCTCGATCCCAGGACTCTGAGATCATGACCTGAGCCGAAGGCAGCGGCTTAACCCACTGAGCCACCCAGGCGCCCCTAAAGGAGCATTTTAAATATGTTATATAATACGTGCAGATTACTTTTTCCCTGTTTTCTAGCGTCTTTGCTGAGAAAAAACTGTCTATAGGAAACAAGGATTCAGTGATAGAATTTGATAACTCATGTAAGACGACTGTCACAGGACCTGCCATACATGTAGTAGGTTCCAGAAGATAGTATGTCTTTTCCTTCTTTACCAAGATATCCACTGTCTCCCCCCACTCCGCCATGTATAGCCCTTTATGAGTATCTCAAATGCAAGTAAGGTGCATTTGTTGCAGTGGGTACTTTGATGTGGCACTTAGGTCTTCCTTCAGACAGAGACACATTACCCTAGCTGCCTAGAGTCATGGTTGCTGATGGCTCATAGCTGTGTCCTTCTGTGGGAGTTACCCTAATAGAAAGAAGCTTCCTCACCCAAGATTATGTCCCTTTCCTGGAATCAGCCTCATTGCTGGCTGATGTAGGGAATACAAAGAATCATCCTCCTGCCTTGATTTGGGATTTTTGTGAAGGGCCATCAGCTTCAGGACTCTTGGGAGGATTAACTGAGGCTGCTGTTGCAACTGCTTCTCATCAGTACTGTTTATCTTCACCCTCTGCCCAGTCATGCTTCCCTTGTGTCTGCAGAGGTGTTCTTCAGAGCACTCCCCAGTAAGCAAGCTTGCAGATTTCAGAGTGTCGGAGTCTGTTTCCTTGGGAACTCAAATTATAAGTCATCTGCTGTTGAGATAGTCTTTCTTAGGGATTTTTGTATCATAAAAGATGATTATATATATATTAATTTTTTGAACTTTATGTTCTACTTCTTTGAAACTGATATTCTACATATTACTTACAATAGGAATCCATAGCCAGTAGATGAAAATTTGTTAGATTCTAAAGTACTGTGTACTTTCCCTGCTTTTGTCCTTTCCTCTTTAGCTCTCTCAAATAAATAAAATCTTAAAAAAATAATACTCTAAATTTCCATCAAATATGTAGCTCAATTTTAACTACATGTTAGATATTTAATTATATGTTAGATTTTTTGTAAGGATTTATTTATCTATTTATTTGTCAGAGAGAGGGGGAGAGAGAGAGAGCGCGCCAGAGTGCACATACAAGCAGTGGGAGCTGCAGGCAGAAGTTCTGAGAAGCAGGTTCCCTGCTGAGGAAGGAGCCCAATGTGGGGCTCGATCCCAGGACTCTGAAATCATGACCTGAGCCAAAGGCAGATGTTTAACTGATTGAGCTACCCAGGCATCCTTATGTTAGATATTTTAAAAATATGTTAAATATTTTAAAAACCCTTAAACGTTGACTTAATTGTGTGCAGTCTGCAAACTCAGTTTAGTTACTAATAATGTAATTTTAATAATCTCAGTTTCTTACTGACTTGGCTGCCCCTTTCTTCCTTCCTTTCTTCCTTTCTTGATTTGGCTTCTTTTGAGAGGTAAAATTACTTTTATGTAACCATTAGCAAAGTACATATTGAGACTGGAAATATAGTTGACTGTTTATAGGGACATACTTTTAAGTTAGCCAGTTTAGGACCCAGATAAATCATAGAACGAGAATTTTAGTGCTGGAAGGATCCTTACTCATGATTCACCATCTGTCCCTGTAATTTATCACTGAAGAGATTGAGATTAGAGAAATTAAGTGTCTTGATGGGTATTGACAGGTGATCAAGAAATATTTTGGTTAGTAGAGAGAATATTGAATTAGGACCTGGGAAGACTAAGTTTTAATTGCACCTTTACCACTAGATAGCAGAGTGATATCAGGTAAGCCAGTTGTACTTTCTAGGGGCTTAGTTTCATCATCTATGAAGTGATAAAATTGGAACATAATTTCTGAGATGCTCTCCAACTTTTAAAGTTTGATTCAAGTCTTAATATGATGAGTGACTATTATTTATAATGTATCTATCAAATGTTAGGCACTGGTTTAAACATTTTAAATGTATTATTTCATTTAATTCTTACAACCTGTAGGTTGTAGGGCTGTAGGGCTGACATTATTAGTTCTACTTTACAAATGTGAATTTGGGCTTAGAGAAGTTAAATAAATCTACAGAACTTCTAAGTGGGTAAACTGGAAGTTGAATACAGGTCTGCGTGATTCCAACTTCTATATTTTGAATCACTCTTCCTAGTTTTAGGTGGACTTCTGTTTTTGGAACACTTGACAGACCCTGCTGAAAACAAGAGCCAGTCCTTCAGTAAGAATATGCTTCTGGGGCACCTGGGTGGCTCAGTGGGTTAAGCCGCTGCCTTCGGCTTGGGTCATGATCTCGGGGTCCTGGGGTCGAGTCCCGCATCTGGCTCTCTGCTCAGCGGGGAGCCTGCTTCCCCTCTCTCTCTCTGTCTGCCTCTCCGTCTACTTGTGATTTCTCTCTGTCAGGTAAATAAAATCTTTAAAAAAAAAAAAAAAAGAATATGCTTCTGACCCCCTTCTCTGGCATAGTGTAGTATTGTGTATCAGTAGGTCAGCAGGAGAGTCTTAGGATGCAGAAGTATATTGTGTGTTAGCACTTGAGAAATTTTGGAAAGGGTTGGAATTAGATGCAACAGGGGGCGTAGCCTTAGAAGCCACTTGGAAAGGCAAATTGAACAAGAAGTGGACTCTATTTAGCCTCAGTAGTTTAACAACATGGGTGGCTGTATTTGCTTGCTCATTAAAGTTATAGAATGGCTCTAGTTAGGTGGAATTGCTCACATTTCAAGAAATAGGAATTGTTCTCAGCTGATACAAATGAGTTAGAGTTAAATGTGTGATATATTGGTAAAGAAGCTTACTGTTGGTTTTTTTTTTTTTTTTTTTTTGGGTTTTAAATTATTTATTTATTTATTTTAAGTAACCCTACCCAACATGGGGCTTGAACTCCGGATCCGGACATCAAGAGTCTGCCTATCATGTGCTACCTGTTGGGCCAGCCAAGTGCCCCAAGAAGCTTACTGTTATTGTATATGGTTGTATGATGGATAGAGAATCATCTGTGGAGTTATTTGGTACCATAAATTTTCAGGTCATATTATTGCAAAAATCTGAGTAACCTTCTACTTTAATATGGATCAGGATATATTCAGTTTTAAGAAGGCAGAGAAATAAGGAACTCTAAGGACAAAAAAAAGTAATTAGTGAAAATGAATTATGAGACAAGTTTAAATGGTAGAATTATAATGGAGATTAGTGAAGAGTGTTAGTGACCATTTTCAAGGTTGAAGACTTAGAAGCAAGCAGAAAGGACTTGAAACAAATTTTATATGAGGTTTGAGGCTGACAACCAGGAGTTAGAATTGGGAATACAGAAGGTATAAAATGAAAAGTAGAAGGTCCCTGCCTCAGTAATCCTTGCTAGTAGTTTCTTTCTGTTTTTTTCACAATTTTCTGATATATATATCCATTAATATTATTCAAATATGATATTCTTCATGAGTTTGATTTTTTTTGCACTTAATATACTTTGGACATCTTTTAGTACCACCACTTCCAGAACTACCTTTACTTTTTGAGAGAGAGTGTGAGCGGGTGGGGCAGGGGGTAGAGGCTCAGAAGGGGAGGGAGAGAGAGTATGGAGCCCCAGATGGGGCTTGATCTCATGACCCTGAGATCATGCCAAAATCAAAAATAGGACACTTAACTGACTGAGCCACCCAGGTGCCCCAAATAAAACAATATTATTTGTTTATTTTTAATAGCTATATTATAGTCTATGGATTATCAAAATTTAAGTAGTCCCCTGTTGAAGGACATTTTAGTTTTGTTTTCAGTTTTGCTGTTATAAACAATACCACAGTGAACATGCTTATACATATATAGGGGGTAGTTTTGTCCACTGAGTAATTTCCTAAGCATTAAGTCAGAGAGTATGTACCTTTTTTTTTTTTTTTTAAAGATTTTATTTATTTATTTGACAGAGATCACAGTAGACAGAGAGGCAGGCAGAGAGAGAGAGAGAGGGAAGCAAGCTCCCTGCTGAGCAGGGAGCCCGATGCGGGACTCGATCCCAGGACCCTGAGATCATGACCTGAGCCAAAGGCAGCGGCTTAACCCACTGAGCCACCCAGGTGCCCCGAGTATGTACCTTTTTTACGTTTAGTTATACTGCCACTAACCAGGTATGAAAGGGGTGGTTTTCCAACATTCTTTCCACCAATAACTATTGTCAAAGAATAAAAACATCTTGATTTTACTCAAATACCCTGAAAACTAGATTGACAGTTTTGTTTAATTTTACGGTTTCTTGTTTAACTTGAACAGTTAAAAAAGAAAAGATGGAAAACAAAATGAAATATGGAGTAGTTATATTAATCCTTTTTTAAAAATGTACTAAAACTGTTGTATGTCCCATTAAATTCAGGTGGACACTTTTATTGTGACCTTATTAGGAAATGTGAATACCTCATTCTATTTAGGGGATTAGCCTCAATAAGGTTCCTTTTCTATTTTGTGGAGAAGAGACCACATTATATCTACTGTATCTAGTTGTATCTATCGCAAATAAACCATCCTCAAACTTTGGCTTAACTTAAAACAACCACCATTTTGTTTGCTCTAGATTTTGTGGGTCAGCAATTTGGGTTAGGTCTGGCTGAGTGGTTCTTCTGGTGGACTCTCTTGAAGTTATTCTTATAGCTGGGGTTATTTGTCAGTTTGATTCAGTGGATAGTCTAAAGTACTTACTCAGATGGCTGAATATATTCGATGGGCCATATAAGTCTAAGGCTAGCCTGGGCTTATATTGTAGCAGAGGAGTTTCCATCAATAAGAGAGCAAATCCCATTGTGCAAAAACTTTTCAAGTCTGTGTTTGTATCTCATTTGCTACTCTACCATTAGCCAAGGCAAGTCTCATGGCCAGTCCAGAGTCCATGTGGGAGAGGATTACACAAGATAATTAGAAGAGCATTAAGATATAGGTGTGATTCATTGAGGGTCATTATCGAAACAATTTCACACAGACATAACTTTCTTCTTCCTTATATTATGATTAAGTGTTAAAAGAATATAAGTAAGAGACCTGATAGAATTTAAAGGTCAGAATATTTCTTATTTGAAGAGGGAGATTCAGGAGAGGTTTTATGTCACTGAAGTTGAGAATACTGATTTTTTCTAAATCTTTCATTCCTTCTGCATACATTAGCTGACATTTTTCTGTAAAGAACTTTAAACATCAAGCGGGCTGTTTGGTTGCCATGAATTTCAGTGTATACTGGAAGGACAGAGTAAATGCTTAATTCTTTTTTTTTTCTTTTAAAGATTTTATTTATTTATTTGACAGAGAGAGAGAGAGAGAGAGAGAGAGCGCGAGCATAAGCAAGGGCAGTGGCAGGCAGAAGGAGGGAGAAGCAGGATCTCTGCAGAGCAGGGGAAGCCTGATATGGGCCTCGATCCTAGGACTCGGGGATCATGACCTGAGTCATGAAGGCAGTGGCTTAACCAACTGAGCCATCCAGGAGCCCCAGTTATTTCTTTCTTTTTTTTTTTAATTTAATTTTATTTTTTCAGTGTTTCCAGATTCATTGTTTATGCACCATACCCAGTGCTCTATGCAATATGTGCCCTCCTTAATACCTACCACCAGGCTCATAAAACCCCCCAACTCCCTCCCCTCCAAAACTCTGTTTGTTTCTCAGAGTCCACAGTCTCTCATGGTTTGTCTCCCCCTCTGATTTCTCCCAACTCACTTCTGCTCTCCTTCTCCCAACGTCCACTGTGTTATTCCTTATGCTCTACAAGTAAGTGAAAACATATGATAATTGACTCTCTCTGCTTGACTTATTTCACTCAACATAATCTCTTCCAGTTCTGTCCATGTTGATACAAAAGTTGGGTATTCATCCTTTCTGATGGAGGTATAATACTCCATTGTATATATGGACCACATCTTCCTTATCTATTCGTCCATTGAAGGGTATCTTGGCTGTTCCTTCTGGCGACTATGGCCATTGCTACTATGAACATTGGGGTAAAGATGGCCCTTCTTCTCACTACATCTGTATCTTTGGGGTAAATGCCTGTAGGTGCAATTGCAGGGTCATAGGGTAGCTCTATTTTTAATTTTTTGAGGAATCTCCACACTGTTTTCCAGAGTGACTGCACCAACTTGCATTCCCACCAACACTGTAAGAGGGTTCCTCTTTCTCTATATCCTCTTCAATACTTGTTGTTCACTGTCTTGTTAATTTTGGCCATTCTAACTGGTGTAAGCTGGTGTCTCAATGTGGTTTTGACTTGAATCTCTCTGATGGCTAATGATGATGAACATTTTTTCATGTGTCTGTTAGCCATTTGTATGTCTTCTTTGGAGAAGTGTCTGTTCATGTCTTCTGCCCATTTTTTGACATGATTATCTGTTTTATATGTGTTGAGTTTGAGGAGTTCTTTATAGATCTTGGATATCAGCCCTTTGTCTGTATTGTCATTTGTGAATATCTTTTCCCATTCTGTGGGTTGCCTCTTTGTTTTATTGACTGTTTCCTTTGCTGTGAACAAGCTTTTGATCTTGATGAAGTCCCAAAAGTTCATTTTCACTTTTATCTCCTTTGCCTTTGGAGACCTGTCTTGAAAGAAGTTGCTGTGGCCAATGTCAAAGAGGTTACTCCTATGTTCTCTAGGGTTTTGATAGATTCCTGCCTCACATTGAGGTCTTTTATCCATTTCAAGTTTATCTTTGTGTATGGTGTAAGAAAATGGTCGAGTTTCATTCTTCTATACATAGCTGTCCAATTTTCCCAGCATCATTTATTGAAGAGACTGTCTTTTTCTACTGTATGTTTTTTCCTAGTTTGTCAAAGATTATTTGACCATAGAGTTGTGGGTCCATATCTGGGCTCTCTACTCTTTTCCACTGGTCTATGTGTCTGTTTTTGTGCCAGTACCATGCTGTCTTGGTGATCACAGCTTTGTAGTAAAGTTTGAAATCAGGCAATGTGATGTCCCCAGTTTTGTTTTTCTTTTTCAACATTTTTTTCACAATTCGGGGTCTCTTCTGGCTCCATATAAATTTTACGGTTGTTCTAGCACTTTGAAAATTGCCAGTGGAATTTTGATCAGGATGGCATTGAAAGTATAGATTGCTCTAGGCAGTACAGACATTTTAACAATGTTTATTCTTCCGATCCATGAGCATGGAATGCTTTTCCATCTTCTTGTTCTTCTGTTTCTTTCATGAGTGTTCTGTAGTTCCTTGAGTGCATATCCTTTACTTTTTTGGTTAGGTTTATTCCCAGGTATCTTATGGTTCGTGGTGCTATAGTAAATGGAATCGATTCTCTAATTTCTGTATTTTCATTGTTAGTGTATAAGGAAGCAACTGATTTCTGTACATTGATTTTGTATCCTGCCACATTACTGAATTGCTGTATGAGTTCTAGTAGTTTGGGGGTGGAGTCTTTCTTTCTTTAATTACTAATTTTCAGAATAAGAGTTGGTACATACACTAGCAGTGATGAATGAGCCTTGCTTGTCTTTTGACTTTTTCTGTCCTTGAAGTAAGAGAGCTTGTGGATTTTAAATGAACTCACAGATTTATATATATTTGGTAGATTTCAATCAATTGAAGTCATTGGGACGTTTTTGATGTGAACATTGCCCCAGCTTTAACTAATGGAAGTGCTTTCAAAGTGACTTGTCATTTTGACAGGACCCGACTAGTGTTGGCTAGTTCCTTTTGACACAATAGTATGTCCCAGGTTCATCTTGTAATATTTCTCCTCCCGGCTGAAATCAGTCATTTCTCTTTAGAGCCCTGGTTCCTTTCAGTAGGGAATGCTATTTAGATACAATTGTTTGGGCACTAAGGGTGCTCATTGCTTCTGGGTTGTCATTGATAAGTTTTTAAGTGATAAGAACTAGGAATATTTATATCCCTATATATATGGCAAAACAAAACATGAGTTCAAATTTAAGAGTATAAAATAGTTTTTACTACGAGTTTATATTTATATCTCTTTAGTCTTATACTGAATATCTTGGTTCCTAACATTTACATAGATATTTTTTCAAAAAAATATATAAATAGCTTTAACAAAACAGTACCAATATTACCATTTATAAGATTACTGAATGCGGGGCGCCTGGGTGGCTCAGTGGGTTAAAGCCTTTGCCTTCGGCTCGGGTCATGGTCTCGGGGTCCTGGGATCGAGCCCCGCATCGGGCTCACTGCTCAGCGGGGAGCCTGCTTCCTCATCTTTCTCTCTCTGCCTGCCTCTCTGACTACTTCTGATCTTTCAAATAAATAAATAAAAATAATTTAAAAAAAATTAAAAAAAAAGATTACTGAATGAATTTTGGTGTTTTTTTAAAAGGAGTTATTTTTGTCCTTAAACTATGTATCTCACTAAGTCTGTGTAGTTCTTTAACAAACAAAAAAAAATATTTCAGAGAGAGAGAAAGCACAAGCAAGGAGAGGGGCAGAGGGAGAGGGAGAAACAGACTCCCCACTGAGTAGGGAGCCTCATGCAGGACTCTGTCCAGGATCCTGGGATCATGACTAGAGCCAAAGGCAGATGTTTAACCAACTGAACCACCCAGGCACCCCCATGTAGTTCTTAAATCACTTGAAATAGCTATTTTCCAGGTGGTTGGTTTAACAGCAACTTGAGATTCAGCTATGCGATCTGAAGAGAAACCAGAGTATAAAATTTTCCATTTTACTTTACTTTATTTTATTTTATTTTTAAATATTTTATTTCTTTATTTGACAGAGAGCACAAGTAGAGGGAGAAGCAGGCTCTTCACTGAACAGGGAACCCAGGGCAGGGCTCGATCCTAGGACTCTGGGATCATGACCTTCGCCAAAGGCAGATGCTTAACTGACTGAGCCACCTAGGCACCCCTAAAATTTTCCATTTTTAAAATGTACAATTCAGTGGCATTAAGTACATTCATATTTTTCTGCATCCATCAGAACTATCTGTCTCTAGGTTTTATCATCCCACACTGAAACTGTACCATTCAACAGTAACTTCTTATTTCCTGTACCTCCTACCCTCTGGTAACTATTCTTCTACTTTCTGTCTGTATGAATTTGGTTTTTCTAGGTACCTCATTTAAATGAAGCTGTACATACTAGTCCATTTGTGTCTTTGGCTTATTTCACCTAGCATAAAACCCGTCTTCCTAGGTTTATTCATATTGTATGTAGCATGTATTAAAATTTCCTTCCTTTTAAATGTTGGTAATATTCCATTGTATGTGTATACCACATTTTGTTTATCCATTTACCCATCAATGAACATTGGGGTGTTCCCATCTTTTAGCTATTGTGAATAATGCTGGTATGAACTTTGGTGTGCAAATTTCTATTCTGGTTCACATCGATTTTAACTGAGGTTTTATTTTATTTTATTTTTATTTTATTTTTTTTGACAGAGAGAGAGAGATAGATCACAAGTAGATAGAGAGGCAGGCAGAGCGGGAGGGGGAAGCAGGCTCCCTGCAGAGCAGAGGGCCCGATGCGGGGCTTGATCCCAGGACACTGAGATCATGACCTGAGCTGAAGGCAGAGGCTTAACCCACTAAGCCACTCAGGTGCCCCTAATTGAGCTTTTAATAAAAGTATTATTATTAACTATGCTGGAGAACATAGGAGGAAAAGAAAACTTTTCCTTTGGGATGGTAAAGGGTTGAGACAAATGAAGGGTTTAATTTTGGATATGATTCATTTGAGGTGTTTAGGGAAAGCAATTGGAAATGTGAGTATAGAAGTATAGAGTGCTAAATTAGGTCTCTCTTTTATAGTCTAGGTGAGAGATGATGGCATCTTGAACTAAAGTAATGGCAAAGGAGTTGGAGAAAGGATAGATTCAGAATTTATGTAGATGATTGGATATGAAGGTTAAGGAAGAGGGAAGTTAAGGGTAACAATGGTTTGGATTTAGGCAAGGTGGCTGTGTGCTGTTTCTGTTATTTGCGGTAGAGAATGCAAATAGTGAAAGAATTATGAAAAAAGGTAATTTGGTTTTGAATATGCTGGCTTTGGTGTGCTTTCAGGGCATTCAGGTAGAGATATTTATGGAACAGGAAAATAAGAATTTGAAGTTCAGCAGAGATCTGGATTAGATTTACAGGTTTTTTTTTTTGTTTTGTTTTGTTTTTTTTTTGAGAAAGAGAGAGAGAGAGCATGAATAGGGGTGGGAGGAGGTCTGGGGGAGAGGGAGAGAGAAAATCTTAAACCGACTCCTTGTCCAATATGGAGCCCAATGTGGGGCTCTATCTCATGACTGTGAAATCATGACCTGCACTGAAATCAAGAGTCAGATGCTCAACTGACTGAGCCACCCAGGCGCCCCTAGAGTTTTATTTTTTGTTAACATTGGGGTTAATTAAAATTAAGGAAGTAGATGATATCATCTAGAGAGTATGTGGTAAACTAAGAGGTTGAGCCTGAAAACTCCCTTGGGAAGCCTTGAAATGCTTTTCATGAAATTTAAACACCCTCCCCCCCCCAAGGAATAGTATTTGTCTTTTGCAAATGTACCTTTTCACTTCATCTGTATGTGGTAAGTTCTTAGCTCTCAATAGTATGGGAGTGGTACTGAGGGGCCTAAGATATAATTGGGTTATCCAATTGTAGCACAAGGATCAGGTTATGTATTTAAAGCACTCTTGTCAAGGTGATCTGCATGTTTGCAGCTGGCTTGTCAAACTTTGAATTTGTGAAAATCTTCCTAATTGGTTTTTGTGGTAGACCAAGGGTGAAATAGAGTAACACAATCAATGCTGAAAGTTACATTTTATAAGAAATATTTCTAGATGTCTGATAAATCCCCAAGATTTTGAGGTTGTCTGTTACTTAATTTCTAATACTAGTATTCTTTCCAGTTTCAGAACTAATTTTGCTAAGTATAAAAAGTATGCATAGTATCATATAGCAATGTTTTCTTCAAATTTTTTGCAAAAGCATTTATTTTTAGTCAACTCAGGTTCTTCTGCAAATTAATCTATTATTAACTCAGATTTTGCTGGTTTGCCTTCTTTTTTACCTGGTTTTAGCTAGAGTGGTATGGGTTGTGCATTTGCTTATTCATTTATTACATCTCTTCTACCTGCAGAGACTGTTCTACTTAAAATTTTAGTCAGTTTTAGTGCTTTTTTTTTTTTTTTTAAAGATTTTATTTATTTATTTGTCAGAGAGAGAGCGCGAGCGAAAGCGAGCACAGGTAGACAGAGTGGAAGGCAGAGTCAGAGGGAGAAGCAGGCTCCCTGCGCAGCAAGGAGCCCGATGTGGGACTCGGTCCCAGGACGCTGGGATCATGACCCGAGCCGAAGGCAGCTGCTCAACCAACTGAGCCACCCAGGCGTCCCAGTTTTAGTGCTTTGCAGGTAGGTAGGATTTAGAGGTGGGTTCATTATCTTTAGAAGCAATTAGGTTGGGAACCTGATTTATTTTACCAATGAAATTTTTGTTCTCTTCCTATTTGATCTTAGAGTAAAATCAAATGTAGAGTTGGTGGGATAGGGAGAGTATATTGGGAGTTTGGAAACTTTGACCTGGCATATCACTAGTATTAGTGAAACTTTTGTTGTTCATCTAAAAAATAGTTCTATGGGGCACCTGGGTGGCTCATTTGTTAAGTGCCTGCCTTTGGCTTAGGTCATGATCCCAGGGCCCTGGAATGAGTCCCCACATCAGCCTCTCTGCTCAGTGGAAAGCCTGTTTCTCTCTCTTCCTCTGCTGCTCCTCCTGCTTGTGTGCTCTCCCTCTCTTTGTCAAATAAATAAATAAAATCTTAAAAAAATAATAAAAAAATAAAAAACAGTTGTTTCTTATGTGCTACTAGATGCTGGTTTTGGCTCTATTTTTCTTTGTTATTAGATAAAGATTTTTAGTGACAGTGGAAGATACAGCTGCTGTTTGCTTTGTATTATAGCAGTGCAATAAGGATTTTCACATAGATTATTTAAATTGTATTAAATAAACAACTGGTCTGAAGTCAGATATGTATTTAAAAGATTTTATTTATTTGAGAGAGAGAGAATGAGAGAGCGAGTGCATAGAGGAGAGAGGGCAGATGGAGAAGCAGACTCCCTGCCGAGCAGGGAGCCCGTTGTGGGGCTCGATCCTGTCACTCCAGGATCATGACCTGAGCAGAAGGCAGTTGCTTAATGAACTGAGCCACCCAGGTTCCCCAGATAAGTATTTCAAAGAAACTTCATATTGTTAAAACTTCTAGGAAAGTGATATTGTCTTCCATGGTATTGTGTACAGTAAACAATGATAACTTTTTTCTTTCTCCAGTGAAGTTCTCTGTTCTTTCATCAAAGGCCTATATTTAATTCTTCAGTAGCAGTTTTTGCAGAGATTAATGCTGCTTTATATTGATTTTATAATTATTGGTAGTAGGAATCAATTTTTATACTACCAATAATGTAGAGTAGCCTATATATTGCAGGCATCAACTCTTACTTGGTTGAAATTTATAAACTTTCCCCCTGTATGTTCAAATGCTGATCACTTTGGGCAAAGCAACTAAACATTAATGAAGGGTGTTAGACTGTAGTTATCTGGATCTTTTTGCAACCCCAAATATTTTTTTTAAATTTAATTTTTTTAAAAATTGAGAAATTAAATAGTATGAAAAAAAACTAATGAAATTTTTTTGGGGGAGGCGGGTTGGTGCTTAACAAAACCCATCAATACAAATCTCATCCTTTTATTTAATTACTTAATCAATTTTAAAAAAGATTTATTTATTTTAGAGAGAGAATAAGGGGAGGGGCAGAGGGAGAGGGAGAGAGAAAATCTCAAGCAGACTCTGCACTGAGCAGGGAGCCCATCATGGGGCTTGACCTCACAACCCTGAGATCATAACCTGAACTGAGATCAAGAGTCATATACTTAACCAACTGGGACACCCAGGCGCCCCATCATTATCCTTTTAATTACATAAGGAAAAAATAGTAACAACAACAAAAATAGCCCTAACATAAAACTCATCAGTCTTATATGAACTTTCAGTTTCTTTGTGTTTATATTTTTATATAATCAAAGTTGTAATATATCTAAACTTTGTACTTTGCCTCTTACAAATTTAACATTGTATCACATGCATTATCATTTTTCTAGTAAACCTCATACTTGTCAGATTTGTTGAGTGTCATAATTTAGTTAACCATTTCTTTGTTTTGAATATACAGATTACATATAATTTTTCACTTTCATAAATAACACTTTGCTTATTTACCTATTTACCTATTTATCCCTGCCTATAAAAGTTTTGATCAGGGGCACCTGGGTGGTTCAGTGGGTTAAAGCCTCTGCCTTTGGCTCAGGTCATGATCCCAAGGTCCTGGGATCGAGCCCCCTGTTGTGCTCTCTGCTCAGTGGGGAGCCTGTGTCCCCACCTCTCTCTCTGCCTGTCTCCTGCCTACTTGTGATCTCTGTCTGTCAAATAAATAATAAATAAAATCTTTTAAAAAAAAAGTTTTGATCAGACATCAAGCCCAGATATAGGGCTTGATGGAATTTATACCCTTTAAAAATTTTTCTGTTCATGGCAAGAGCTGTAGCTGTGTTCCACTTTCTGAGTTCCCATAGTGGGTCAAGCTTCTTGATGCCTAGCAGATGTGGGGCATTTTGGTCCCTTTTATCCTGTAAGAATTTGGTTGCCTCTACCCATTTTAGGTCCCAGAACTCTATACTCTATACTCTGTGTATTTCTGTTTTATTTTTTTGGTCTCCTGAGATACTTACCTTGTTTTTGAACATGGTTCTACCTCTGTAATACTTAAAAATTCTTTATCTGTTATTGATCTTTGGAACTGAGGCAGCTTGGTGTCTGTGTTAACTGCAAGTGCTGTCTGGACCCGAGTTGTGGCCATTCTCTGTTTACCATGGTGTATTTAAGTGTTTTATATCCCCTACCCATTCTGTATTATTAGTCTAATGTATTTAATATTTGTGTGTGTGTGTGTATGTATATAACTTTCTGTCCAACACATTTATTTACTTTTCTTTAAATACAGTGTTCTTATTGAGGTGCTGGGGTGGCTCAGTCAGTTGAATGTCCAACACTTGATTTCAACTCAGGTCATGATCTCAGGGTTGTAAGATCGAGCCCCTTTGGCGGGTTCCTTGCTCAGCAGGGAGTCTGTGGGAGATTCTCTCTCCTTTGTCCCTGTCCCTCCCCCTCCCTTCTCTCTTTCTCTAAAATAAATAAATCTTTTTAAAAAAATCAGTGTTCTTTTTTCTGTATTCTCTGCTTTTGTGTATTTTTAAATTTTGTCTAATTGGAATGATTGTTACTTAAGTAAATTTAACTTTTCCTTCAAGGAATTAATTTTTTTTTTATTAAATTGATTTATTTATTTTCAGAAAAACAGTATTCATTATTTTTTCACCACACCCAGTTCTCCATGCAATCTGTGCCCTCTATAATACCCACCACCTGGTACCCCAACCTCCCACCCCCCCATTAATTTTTTTTTCCAGATATCAGAACTAGCATTATCTATTTTTTTCTCAGAACTCTACTTGCATTCACACCTCTTCCATTTAGCATTTAATTTTTTTCAAGTTTTTTCCTACCTCTTTTTGTTTACATGCCCTAGGGCATGGTCCTTGTTTCTGTTATGCTGTCCCCATTCCTTTTGACATCCAGAGCCTTCCAGAATGCTGGATGCTTCATGGGAGATGAATAGATGTGTTACATACTTTTGGGTTACTGTAAAATATACCTAAATTTAGGTAATACTTTTATATAAAAGCATAATTTGGAAGATATTTATCTCCCTGTTACTTTAAATTTTTAGCATAAATTCTTCCTTTTTAAAAAAAAGATTTTATTTATTTGACAGAGAGAGAGAAAGAGAGAGAGAGAGAGTGTGTGTGTGTGTGTGTGTAAGAGAGTACAAGCAGGAGGAGTGGCAGAGGGAGAGGAAGAAGCAGGCTCAGCCTAACACCACCGAGGGGCAGGCTCCATCCCAGGACCCTGGCTGGGATCATGATCTGAGCTGAAGATAGATGCTTAACTGACTGAGCCACTCAGGCATCCCTACTAGAAATTATTCTGTTGTTTTTCACAAAGTAAAATTTATAGAAGTAGAAAAATTAGAATACTTCATATTCATGTTCATGTTTCTTCAGGATCATCATTACTGTAATTGGACTTCTCATTAAAATAATAGGATTTTGGCAACCTAAGAGCTGAACAAGAAGTTCTTAGACAGTTTGGCGATAATTAGGGGGAATGTGTTTAAAATACGGGTATGAAAAAGTGTCAATAGTTTCTCTCGTTTTTCCTTTTACTTCCCATGCCTCTTGGGCTTACTTAGGTCTGTTTATTAGGACTACTTTAGGCAAATTTAAGAAAAAATATTTTTAGTGGCAGTAATAGGAGTGTATAGATATATCTTTGAATTGCTTACTTCACAGGGAAGGTAAATCTCAGATGAAAAGTCACGTGTACTTTGGAAAAGTAAATGATAGAGAAATGGGGAAAATATAAACTCTTGGGAGACACAGCTTTAGTTTCCGGTCCATTTGAGGATGGGGTCACTAGTTTTACAAACCATTATGGTGTGAAGCTATTGAAATGTTGATGGGTCAAAAATGAATTTCTAGTTTTTTTTTTTAAAAGATTTTATTTATTTACATGACAGACAGAGATCACAAGTAGGCAGAGAGGCAGTCAGAGAGAGAGGGGGAAGCAGGCCCCCCGCCGAGCAGAGAACCTGATGTGGGGCTCTATCCTCGGATCGGGATCATGACCTGAGCCGAAGGCAGAGGCTTCAACGCGCTGAGCCACCCAGGCGCCCCTGAATTTCTAGTTTTATATAATTCTTTATATTCAGTATGTAATTAAAGGGTCTTTTCACCACTGAGCTACCTTTCTGCCAGATGCATAAGTATCATCAAATCTAGATAGCTGGCTTTTATTTATTTATAAATTCGTGTCTCAAGCATACCATTTTAGGAAAGAATCTTACTTTGTTTTTAACCAACTGAGCCACCCAGGCGTCCCAGAATCTTACTTTGTTTTTTAGAGGAGGATAGCTGATAGAAGAGTTAAAAATAAGAATTTTATGAATTTTAAATGAACACAAGTAAGTCATACTCTGGGTAAGTTTACAAAGTTTTAGAAGGTTACATTTTGGGAAAATATGACAGGAATGTGGATCATCCAATTTGGAGAGGTCTGCTTTTTTTTTCTTATTTTTAATGACAAGAAAAATTTCAGTTTAAAGGTAATTTAACTATGGATCTAGAATTCTTTAAAAAAAAAAAAGAGCCAAACCAAAACCTGAAGACCTAAAATCCAATATATCCATAACTGTGTCTTGCTACAGAAATCATTTGTATTTTGGGATATATATCCCTTGAATCTCTTACATAGTTTTTATACATAATTAGAGTGTGTATGTTTTGTCATTTTTCTATGCAGCTTTTTTTTTTTTTTTTAAAGATTTTATTTATTTGACAGAGGGAAAGAGAGCACAAGTAGGGGGAGCGGCAGAGGAAGAGGGAGAAACAGACTTCTTACTGAGCGGGAGCCTGCCAAAGGGCTGGATCCTGAGACGCTGAGATCATGACCTGAGCTGAGGTTCCCCTCAGTGCAGCTTTCGTAATCATTTTTATTGATGAATTTCAAAGTGGTAGCATTTCCTTCTTATTTGGCATTTATGTTGAGTATTTAATAGTGATGAATAGGGTGTTTGCGTGTTGAGACAAGTACAGTGAATTGCACTCAGTCTTGGGTGCTTGAGGTGGTGCATCTCAGCAGAAAAGCAGTATGGTTTAGTGATTATGAGCCAGACTACTCAAATTAAAAACCTTTCTCCCATTGATTAGTCATGTGATTTTGGGCAAATTACTTAAGTTTTCATACCTCAGTTCTCTTTTGTGTGAAGTGAGAATAATGATGTTATGTACCATAAATGTTTTTTGCTAAGGATTATTAAGTTAGTTGTTGTGTTCTAAGAATCTTTCTTGCCCAGTGTTTTACTAGATTTTCAGTTCCTTTAAGGTAACACCTAGGTATTAATGAATGATAATGTTAGAGGATAAGTGTTGCAAGAGAAAAAGAAAAAGACCTTTGATCCTCCAAACTATATATATTTTTGGTGATGAAATATCAAGTATTGGAGATAGATTGCTAATGATTGGCATGAATAGGCTGTGTTGATCTGTTTAGCTACCCTCAAATTATTATAGTTTAGTTGGTACGGTAGAGAGAGCAATGCAAGGGGAATTAGAAGGTCAGCATTTTAGTTCTTTCTGATTTTTTTTTTAACAGTACAATCTTGAGAAATCTTTTAGCCACTTCGAATCTGTTTTCTCATCTATAGAGGTAGCATCTGTCCTGCCTCTTTTGGAGGTGTCATTATGATTAAATAAGCTTTTTTTGTGAAAGTTGCAGACTATAGGCACTATATATAAAAATAAGCTTTTTATTAATTTTAAAAGACTTTTAAAAATGAGAGAATGCAGGCAGAGATCTTGATACAGTACTAGGCACAGTCTTCGGTAAAGGATAGCTGCTCGTGCTGTTTGTTATTTTTATTGAGAGGACATCTACATTTATGTATAAGGCTAGCCCTGATTACTGTTTAGGTTGTTAAATAATTTATGAGTATATTATTAATATCTAATTTTTCCTCTCTCTTTGTTTCAGACTCCTGGGAGAGTTGGCTCTCAAGGTTCTGATTTAGATTCATCAGCAGCTCCTATAAACACAGTGGATGTCAATAATGAAAGCTCTTCAGAGGTATGGAAATAATAATTTCACAATAAAATTTAGTACTATTTAAGGGAAAATGGGCAGGTGTTTGGAGTAATGATCAGTAATTTAAACTTTTGCAGGAAAGGCTCTCATTCTTATAAACTGGAATGTGACTTTTGAATCACACTTATAGAAAAATCCTGGTGTTTAGTTTTAAGACTGAGAAAGTGTGTATTAAGACAGAATTAATATTGTTAATTTGTCTTCAGTGCTAATGTTATCTCAACATAATGGAAGATCTTAAATCTATTTATAAAAATTACCAATTAATTAGTGTTTGCTCTGTCATGAACTATTGAACTAATGAAAAATTAGGTTATCCATAAAGTCTGTACATTATTTGCTATCTTCATTTACAACTTTGTAAGAACTATTATCTTTCATAGTTTATTAAAAATTAATGGGGAAAGTAAATAAAATTTAAGAAGGAACTCAAATTTTTGAAGAAATCAGCCTTAGTAGTTGCTTTATTATTACTATTTTTAATGAACAATATTTGCTCATTATAGAAAAAGGGGAAAGGAAAGAGAAGAGCATAAAAACCATCAATAATCTTGTTTTTAAGACATCGACATACTCACATTCTGCTCTGACAGTTTCTGTCAGTTGCCCCTTTCTGGGCCCAAGTGTATTGCCTACCCAGTCCCCTTTTCTGTGATCCCCACTTTTGCACCTCTTGGTTGGTGAGTCTGTCTTCTGTCTTGTGTATTTCTGGATTTATCTCTCTATCTATTCATTTCCCTGTTTTGTCTCTTTCTGGTCATCTGATTTCATGTATATGGATATTAACCATGATGTGATGTAACAAGACCATGAGAGTGAGGAGAAAAGTATCAGTTGAATTTTTTTTTTTAAGATTTTATTTATTTATTTGACAGAGAGAGATCACTAGTAGACAGAGAGGCAGGCAGAGAGAGAGAGAGAGAGGGAAGCAGGCTCCCTGCTGAGCAGAGAGCCCGATGCGGGCCTGGATTCCAGGACCCTGAGATCATGACCTGAGCCGAAGGCAGTGGCTTAACCCACTGAGCCACCCAGGCACCCTATCAGTTGAATTTTAAGAGCAAGTTTAATTGTTGACCTCGGTCAGACCACAATAAATAAGTAAATAAATAAGTAAATAAATAAATAGAAATCTCCAGTGGGTAGTGAGCAGTGCCTGCTATAGTTTCTTATTAGTGTCATTTTCCTACTCTCTGATATAGTTTTACTCTCTTCTTTATCCTCATATTTCTCCTAAGTCTTACCCAATCCCACCTTCCCTCAGGCACGTTTTATATCATTGGGAAAATAGGAGCTATTAGGTGAATGTCCTCATTTTGTTATCAAAATGGAAGACAGTTTTCTTTTCTTATCAGATTTCAATCTTTTCTCTTGTATTCTGGATTCCATTCTGTCCTACATTCTTATCTTATTCTTTCTTCCTCCTGCCACTTTAGTTTTTACCTATGTCATGAGTTATTCCTATTGGCAGACAAATACTGCTCTAGATGTTCATATGCCCAGTGCTGGGGTATATACTTGTTAAGGTCTTGGATGATATGTCTGCGTGTCTGTCAGTCTCTCTCTAAGGTTTGTTTCCCTTTTATCTTAAGGTTGGCATCCCACTTTGAACAAATTATAGGTTTGAGCTTTGTTCCCTTAGTGGCTGTCTATATGGAATTTGAAATACAGTCTCCAGGACTTTATTTTTTTTTAATTAATTAATTTTTTAGGGCTTGAACTCATTACCCTCAGATCAAGACCTGAGCCGAGATCAAGAGTCAGACACTTAACTGACTGAGCCACCTTTTCACCTGGGTCTCCAGGACTCTAAAGAAATAGAAATAAAGCAATACCTTGCTTTATTTATGTTATATTTTATAAAAATTACTTTGTTATTTTTTATGTTTATTATTTATGTTATATTTTATCTTATGTAATAATGTATATATAATATTGTCTTAGTATGGGTTGTTCTAACAAAAGTACTATAGACTGAGTGACTTAAACAACCAACGTTTATTTCTCAGAGCTCTGGAGCCTGGGACGTTCAAGATCAAGGTGTGTCTGCTGAAGGCCTGGTTCTGGTTTTATAGAAGGCCATCTTCAAATGGCTGAAGGGGCAAGAGAACTGTCTGAGGCTTCTTTTATAAAGGCACTAGCCCTATTCATGAAGGCTCCACCCTCATGACCTAATCACCTCCCAAGGCTCACCTCCTAATACTATCACACTGGGGGTTAGGATTTCAACATAAGAATTTTGAAGTTACATGTTCAGTTTATATCAAACAAATAATATGTAATGTAAAAATGATTTTTTATATATATATTTTTTTAAAGATTTATTTTTTGGGGCACCTGGGTGGCTCTGTCAGTTAAGCATCTGACTCTTGGTCTCAAGTCGTGATCTCAGGTTCCTGGGGTTGAGCTTCATGTCAGGCCTTGTGCTCAGTGTAGAGTCTGCTTATCCATCTCCTTCCACCTCCCCACCCCCACCTCGTACTCTCTCTTGTTTTCTAAGAAAATTAAATAATGAAAAAATATTTTAAAAAAGATTTGTTTATTTATTTGAAAGAGAGAGAGGGAGCACAGTGTGGGAAGGGGCAGAGGGAGATGGAGAGGGAGAATTCTGGGGAGAGAGAATTTCATGCAGACTGCCCTCTGAGCACTTAGCCTGATGTGGGAGGCTGGATCTTAGGACCCTGAGATCATGATCTGAGCCAAAATCAAGTCTGACACTTAACCAGCTGAACTATGGAGCGGGCCCAAGCTTTTATATTCTTCAGTTGTTATCATTAGGATGGTTGTTCAGACTCTTTAGTATAATGTGTTGCCAGAAACAAACATCTTTGTTCACCCTTTATCCCTTTCTAGTCTGCCTTACATTCTTAGTACCCACTGAATTTTCCTGGTCCTTTGGGTCGAGAAGGAAGGCTTTTTTTTAAGTGTCCATTGAAGTTTCTAGGTTGCCAGCTTCTTCAGCCCCCAGTCTGGAAAATATGAGGCAAAAGAAAACCCAGAGTATTTATCACTGTGTCAGTCCTTGATCCTGAGTCTCCCTTCTCATTACTTTTCAGAATTTTCTTATGTTTGTTTTATATATAATGTCTAGGGATGTTAGGTATACTTAGCAGGAGAAATTGGGAAAAGCATATCTATTCCATTTTGTCTGCATCAGGAAATCTGACCATTTTAAAAGTTGGATTATTTATCTTTTTATTATTGAACTGTAAGAATTTTTTTTTTTTAGTCTATTCTGTGTACAAGTCCTTTGTCAGAATATTGATTGCCTCCTTTTTATCCTATTGGTTAAGGAAGGTTTCCTGTCTTAGGCTTATAGGAATTGCTGAACATAAAATTAACCTGACACTGGACAGGTTGAAATCAACAGCAGTTTTTTAGTCACATATTCTCATGGCCCAGGAAGACACTGTATGCCTTGAAGGGCCATATGAGGATTGAACTTGGGAACAAAACTAACAACTATGGGCTGTGAGAGGCATGGTTTATGATACCAAGAGGGTGAGGTGCAGGAGATTATGGTTCCTGCAGGAGATTATGACTGGCTTGTTTGAATTATTCTCTGGGCTGGCAGGGAACTGAAACCTGCTACTTAAGGATAAGCAGGCTCTGTGAAGAGGAGGGCATTTTCTTTTTGTTTTTTTAAGATTTTATTTTTTAAGAAATCTCTACATCTGAAGTAGGGCTTGAACTCACAATCTCAAGATCAAGAGTTGTATGCTCTACTGACCGAGCCAGTGAGGCGCTCCAAGAAGACGATTATTTGAGTAGAAGATTCTGTCTGTGGGAGTAGAGTGGGAAGGGTACTTGCAGTTAGGCTATTTGAAGCTCTCCCATCACCGGTCAACAAAGCGGTGTGTAATATTGGGCCATAGTTTTCGACTTTACACCTCAATCAGATATATGTAGTGTGTATATTTTTTCTCAGTCTGTGGCTTGCTTTTCATTTTGTTAATGGTGTCTTCCAAAGAGAAGAAGTTTTTAATTTTCTTAAAATCCAGTTTGTCAGCCTTTTCTCTTATGGTTATTGCGTTTTGGGTCGTTCTACAATTTTTTATTTTTTTGCCTACCCCAAGATTGCAAAGACTTTCTGCTACGCTTACCTCTGATATTTTGGTGTGTGTGTCTAAGTCTATTATTTATTTTAAAATATTGTATGTGATATGAGATAGTGGTTGAGGTTTTTTTTTTTCATACGGATATCGAAACCAGTTCTGTATATGGTTGTTTCAGTATGATTAGTTGAAAATGTTCCCTTTCCCCATTGAATTAAATTTTTTCTTTTTGTGAGATACCAATTGATCTTATATGTGTGGTTGTATTTCTTTACGGTCTTTGATCCAGGAATACAGAAGTCGTGCTTTTAAGGTGTGACAAGTTTGTTCTTATGTCTGGACTTCTGCATGCTGATCCCCAAGCCTTACCTGCTCTTTTTTACTTTTTTTTTGGCCTGGTTAATATCTGGTTGTCCTTTTATTTACCTCTTTACAGATAATTACTTTTTCAGTAAACTTACTTGACTCACATGTGGAATAGATGCTTCTTCCATGTGCTTCTGGGGGATTGTATTTTCTATCTTTTTGGTAATGATTATTATTCCAAGACTCCTTTATTTATCCAATATGTATTGTCAGACACTATTCTGGATGCTGGAGATATGGCAGTGAGTAAAATAGTCAAGAATTTTTGTCATTGTAGAACTTACATCCTAGTAGGTGCAAAGGCAAAAAGCCCAAAACATACTAGAAGTGGACGGAGGGAAATAATTGGTGTTATTGAGAAAAATAAAATAGGGAAGGAGTCATAGAAAGTGTTTTGGGTGCTTGCAGTTTCAAATAGGATTGTCAGGGAAGACTTCTCTGAGAAGGGAATAGCTCAGGAAGGACTGAAGGAAGTGAGGAAATGAGTCATGTAGGTTTCTGGAACAACCATGTTCTATTTGTCTGGAACAAGTAGAAAGTCTCCGAGGTGGAAGCCTTCCGAGCGTGTCAGAAAAGGAGCGGGGGACTAGTGTGGCTCCAGCGCAGTGAGTGAGGAGAGGTTGGATCTGGGAGGTAATTAAGCCACCTCATGCAGGGCCTTCTAGGCCTGCCTTCTAGGTCTTTGTACAGACTTCGGTTTTTTACTCCTGGTGAGATGGGAAGCCCTTGGAGAATTTTGACAAGGAAAGTGACAAAATTTATTTACATTTTTATAGGATACGATCTTGCTGCTCTGTGGAGAATAAAGTGTTGGTGAGGTAAGGGTAAAAGCAGAGAGGCTGTTGGAAGGCTGTTGCAGTCATCCATGTGCAGTGTGGGAGTGGCTTGGGTCAGAGTGGTAGTAGTGAAGTCCTAGGGTTCTAAAGGTTTCAAGGTAGTTCTAGTAGGATTTCTGATTAGTGGGGTATAAAATGTAATTATTTTCTTTCGCAACTTTTTCAAGAAGCCTGTAAGCTTCCTGAGGGTAGGATTTTGCCTTATTTACCATTGTGTTCTCAGCAGTGTAGCATAATGGCTAGAACATAGTAATCACACTCAGTACATACTTTTTGAATGAATCATTAAGTGATTGTATGTGGAAGCTTATAGTGAAGAAACCAGTGAAGTGAGAGGCAACGTAAATCTATCATGGCAAAAAAAATGCAATGATGCAGTCTTTTAAGTAACTATTCTATAGCTCCAGCAGTTTGGAATGTGGTTGCCTGAACATAACTCTTTCATTAGTAAAAAGAAAAAATAAAAAGAATTCATGTTCCTTACTTTCATCCCCTTGCTAACCTCTTAAGGGTTGTTAACAAAAGGAATAATGATATTAATGATAACTAACATTGATTGTTTTATTTGTATCAGATGCTATGATAAACACCTAGCATCTATTATCTCATTTAATTATCAGGATTTCCCTCCCCACCCCCATATGAAGTAGGTGTTACTGTTACATTTCACAGATGAGGAAATTGAAGGTCCTATAAGCTACTAAGAGTGGTGTGAATCAAGGATTCAAGCCCAAGCCTAGTTCGTAACTGCTTTCCTGCCTTGCCTCCCACTTTGGGAATTTCTTTATAGTCCTTGTCTCCTTTGCTATTACCCCAAGTGGCATTAGTGACTCAAGGGACATCCTAACTTCCCAGTTCTTGATGTTTGCAATTCTAGTGATCTTTATTCTTTTCTAGCTTCTCAAGTTCATGGTAATACTTTTCACTTTATTATTGGGCAGAATAGTTTGACTTGAGATGTTAAAACTGAATGTTCCCATTCCTTACAACTACTTACCCTCTCAAAAACTTTCTCATAGTCTTACTACTACTTTGGCCTTGCTGAAAATTTCAGATTTTTAATTCCTGTCTTTTCTTCTGCTCTTTCAGCCTTTCCTGGCTTCATTTTCTTTCCTCTCTAACCATGTATCTAGTGACAGAATTTTTATTGAGCACTTAGAGGTATCCACTAAGCCTCTTATCTAGAGGAATAGGTGCTAACATTAACCCCATTTTGTAGATGAGGAAACCGGCATTTAGCAAAATAGAGTGATTTCCTTAAGGTCATAGAGTCAGCATTGGTTGGATCTCAAATCCACATCTATTTTTGACACAAAAACTCCTGGCGTTTATAACCTATTATCCTTCACTACAGTCTTCATTTTATTTACTTCAAACCATAGATAGTGTGGTAGCCCCCATTTTAAAGTATAGATATTGTTAGGTGTTGGGTATTAGGGAGATTGATTTAAAATGATTTTATTTGGCTCATGAATTTAGAAGGAAGGATCCCCTATTGAGAATTATGGGTGTGGGCAAAAATGGGATCTTAGGCTAGTGGAATATGGTGAAGATTAAAAATTGCTTTCATTTTAAGTACTCCTTTTGTTGAGAATATTATCTCACATAAAACTGTTTGTTGTAACTGTCAGTCATTTCTTGATCTAAAATTAAAGTTAACTTGCCAGTAATGGCTCTCAGATAAATAAGGGCAAGGTGTCCTAAACAAAAAGAGTAATTAATATTGCAAGTAAAGCAACTGGTAATTATAATAAAATTGAACCAGTGGGAATTTCCAGCATAAGGATGGAAGCTGCTTTTAGTCATCCTACTTTGGATAGATCTTTCCCTTTTTGTATATAGTTACTATGAAAATTTTCCTTACATATACTGTAAAGAGATATATTAATTATTTTCCTGTTGTGTTATATTTTGATTTATAAATAACTTTTTATGTGTATCCTCCTAAAAGTTGTTATTTCACAGGGTTTCATCTGTCCATTATGTTTGAAAAGATGTATAACTGCTATTGATTTGTCGGAGCATTACCAGCAAGTGCACACTGAAAATCGGACAAGAGGACAGGAACTTCTTAATGACTCCAGTGTTACTGTGGGTCCTGTATATTTTGCTTTGGCAGCTTGGTTATGGGTTGCTCAAAATAGTTTTGTTTTTCCTTGCCTCGGTGTTGCTTAACTTTTTATGCTACAGAGGGAATATGGATTGCTTTAATTATGCATGCTTCAAAGAGGTTCAATAAGGAAAACAGGCTCTTGGGAAGTTGGGTTGGTTGCCCTTACTCTCTGCAGCTGTCTTTTTGTGAATCTGTAAACAAATATAAAAGCTTAAGTTAATATTTTTGTATAAATTTTGCCATGAAATTTGAAATGTAAAGTGAATGATACTTGATTTCAACATCTATAGGTTATATCTTTATTATTTAGTTAATGCTAATGAATGTTTTAAGATGTTTTAGGTTAAACTGCTTTTACTCTTATATAGAAAGAGGATTTAGCATATTGTTACTGTTTTTTTTTTTGAGATCAAATAGGGCATTAGAATTTGGATCTACCATTGTTTCAGTCTTTGTTTTGACACCCTGGACTTGAGGAAAGTGACAGAATGGCACAAACTCCTCATTAATACTGGATCACCCACATGTTTCTCTGTCCTGGGTGGGACTGGTGTATGTCTATGACTGAGGGTGGAAGCCGGTGAGGGGAACTGTTGTCTGTTTGCAGGCTGGCAAAAGTTTCTTAGTGATCTTAATATCTCTGTTTCCTTTGAAAATTACTGCAATATTCTAAAAATAAAAAGAAACATGGCCTTTTCCCCTCCATTCCTTTGCAAATCTTATAAAAGAAGGAAACTTTTTGTACCCAGAAAGACCAAAAAAAAAAAAAAAAAGATGTTTGTATTTCTGTCTGGCTGTTATATATATAAGAAAAGGATTTCATCAAATATTTATGTATTTAGCATATTAATAGAGTACTTCTTATGTACCATGTATTTTGGTAAGTAAAGGAGATAAAAAGGTAAATAAGTTATGCTCTCTACCTCAGGAAATTTCTCTGATGAATATTATTTGCAAAAAGAGTGCAGTGGTGATTCAAGTTGAGGGGAACCCAGAAAAACTTCATTGGGAAACAGTTAAACCAGACATTTTTTAGGGTGGTGGGGAAGATGGGTACATTATAGGAGGATACCAGTTAAACTAGATAACTGGTGCCAGCAAAGAAAGAGGCATAAAAGATTCTTAGAGCTCTCCTTAGAACTTTACCAGTTGTCTTCCTTGCAGAAAATCTGTGTCAGCTTTTTTTCTTTATGGGTTAACCAAAGTGAAAAGACCCAATATCACCTACTTATCACTTAATTAAGAACTTTCTTTTTAATTGAAAGAACTCTTAGTATAGCAGGGATACCGTAAGTATCAAGTTAGGGAAAGTTCTTAGCTGCAGTGTGTCTGAGAAAGGATTAGAGATAACTGAAACTTAAGAGTAGGGGACTTACTGTTTTTAATCTTAAGTACACTGTGTGTGTGTGTGTGTGTGTGTGTGTGTGTGTGTGTGTGTGTGGTGTCTGTGTGTGTTTGGAAGTTTGGAAGGATCAAAGGAAATAAATGTAGCTGGTTGTTTTTAGTATTTTATTGTTTACTAACAGTATTTTTATGGAAGTTATTGACCTAGTTAACTTCAGTTCCCTTGAAGGTGGTTGAGAAAAAATAGAGAAGCAGTCTTGTAATATCCAGAATTAGTATTACAGGGTCCATTAACTAAAGATCATGTATTCTGTTCATGAGACATTCCTCAGATACTCACTCTGAGCTTATATTACTGTCATTTTAAAGATTTTATTTATTTATTTGACAAAGATCACAAGTAGGCAGAGAGGCAGGCAGAGAGAAGGGGAAGCAGGCTCCCTGCCGAGCAGTAAATAGTGTCATTTTATTTTTTTTTATTTTTTTATTTTTTTAAATTTTTTATTTTTTATAAACATATATTTTTATCCCCAGGGGTACAGGTCTGTGAATCACCAGGTTTACACACTTCACAGCACTCACCAAATCACATACCCTCCCCAATGTCCATAATCCCACCCCCTTCTCCCAAACCCCCTCCCAATAGTGTCATTTTAAATGAGTGATGTGGTTTTAATAAACTTTTTTCTTTATCCTTCCCATCTGTATCAGGCTAACATTATTAGATATAGCATGTGAATAATTTTAAGAAATGATTGTGAAAAGTCAAAACAGGCTATAGGAAAAAACTATAAAATGTTGGGTACAGAAATGAAAGAGGCTAGAATTAATAAAGTCACCCACCCATTCAGTGAAGAATACTTATGTCTCTGAGACATCAAACAAGTTTAATATCATCTATTTAAGAAGATGAGAAAGTATATGTATTTTAGAAAGATTTATTTTTACTATAAATGTCTCAAAGTTAAAGTGTTATTTAAGCATGGGAAATTCACTTAGGTGAATCATCTGGAGAATTCACTTAGGTGGGGTTATTTCTATAATTAAATATATATTACTGAATTTCTAAAATTTCTCTTTAGGGATGAATCAGTTCTTTCTGGAGTATTAACCTGGTAATATTTAGAAGCTTTAAGAAGGTATGGCATACCTTAATGTGATCATTAGCTTTCTTGAATCCTTAGATATCTAGATGCAAAATCTGGAAGTAGAGACAGTACTCAAAAAGCCAAAGTTACAAAGATTAAATAGTGTAATTGGTATGTGGATTCTCCGGGGAACATTCTAATTTGTCTTCTGATTACTAGTAAAAGCTGAGATGCAAAAGAGAAATGACGGACTAAATAGTATGGAGGTTGATATTCTATTGCACTAAAGGCATGTTAATTACAAGTTCTGTAATGTTAATTACAGAAGTTATAAGAATGACAAATTAGGCATAATGTGGAGCTTTATGAAACATGATGGTAGATAATAGATGGTTTTTAAAGAAAGAGCATAACATCAGCTAGATTAGCACATAGACCAGGAACATTCATTCATTTAAAGACAGTGCTGAGCATCAAATATCTCTGCAGCCTCAGGGCATCATTCAGATGTCCAAAGGTGCATCATTAATACTGCTCTTTTTGCTCATTTCAGGAGTTTCATAGGAGATCATTGTGTTCATTTACCTGTTGTGCCTCTGCCCCTCACTCTGGCTCTGTGATCAGGACACACCTCTGTTTCCCAATTGCAGCACAACTGTTCAAACCTCTTTCCATACCTTTGTTAGAATGCCTTTCTTTTATTTCTGACAAGTAACTCCTACTCATTCTTTAGTACCAAATTCCAGTGTCCAGTGTCTAGTGTGTATACACATATACATAATATATACGAGTATCTGTGCATTTTTTGTAAAGCAGTAACTCCTGCCACAGGCAGATTTGAATGCCTCTTTTCCTGTGTTCCTGTAGTTCTTTATATCTACTTGTATTGTACCATTGTCTGGTAATATTTGTCTATGTATCAGTATCCTCAGTATACAAGCCTTGGTCCTGCCACACAGCATACATAAATGAGAAATGACGATATGCTGTTTTTGTAGCATCCAGAGAAGGAGAAGTTTTTAATTAATTTTTTGGTTTTTACTTGTTTCAGAGTATTTATTACTTTACTCAGGCTATCCCTTGGAAAGTTTTGTAATTGGCAAGGTGTTAAAGCTCTTCTTTTTTTTTTTCTTTTTTAATAGAGACTTTTATTGATTTGAGTGTGTGAGAGAGAACGAGCAGGGAGGAAGGGTAGAGGAAGAGGGAGAAGCAGATTTCCTGCTGAACAGGGAGTCAGATCAAGTGGGACTTGATCTGCTCATAACCTGTGGAAGTTATGAGCTTAACTTATGAGTGGAAGGTAGACGCTTAACCCACTGAGCTACCTAGGTACCCCTCTTCTGTTTTTGTTTTTGTTTCTGTTTTTTGCCAAATTCTGCCCTGTCAGGTTCATTCATACTTTTATTACTTATTTATTTATGTTTAAAGTAGGCTCCATACCCTAGGTTCAAGTTGGGGCTTGAACTCATAACCTTGAAGAGTTGCATGCTCTAATGGCTGAGTTTGCTGGTTGTTATTTTATTTTATTAAATAAATATTCAGTGTAGAAAATACAGAGTATGTTCAGAAATACTACACTAGCCATTATGGAAAAATGGATGAAAATCTTCAGTGTGTGTTGTTTATTTAGTGAAAGTAGAAACTTGATGAGCTACTAAGCATAGTGCTGGGGCGAGAAAGCAATATATGCAAAGAAATGTGGGATACCATGGTGTGTTCAGAGAATATAAGTAAGTCAGAATAGTTGAAAATGTCAGTAGAGTTGTACAGAGTGAGAGATGTTCAGGCATCAGAGTGATTAGGTCATTGAGGGAATACTCATACTGGACCTTGTATGCCTTAGTCATATAATTCTGAGATTGTTTATAAGCGTTTAATATTTTATGGGACTATTAACTTTAGGCTTTTACAGTGTTAATCTTAGGTTAGCAAGGAATTTACAGTATATACAGTAGTACTACAATACTTCTCAATCATTATAGATATTCTGTGATAATTATAAATTATTTACTATATTACCTTTTTCCTTTAGTGATCATAATACTTTGTTTTTAGTTTTTTTGTTATCATCATTCCTATGAAGTAGATTAGGGCAGATATTATTTTACTAAGGGGCATATCTAGAAAGAGAGAGAGAGGACATGATGGTAGATCTTCTCAACTAGTCTTCTAGATTAGAACTATATTCTCAAATTAGAATTCTGTATTCTAGCCATCAATTTATTCAACCTAAAAGATGGTTTTAAGGGTTTTTTTCATATTTCATAAACTTCAACCAGAATAGACAGTGATGTACATTTACACAATACCAGATTTTGGGCTTAATGTCATAAATTACAGTCTACTAATGGCACCATTGGTATAATATTTGACTGTATTTCATAATATACAAATTGCTGTCTTCCAGTATTAAACAGAATTTTGTAAACTTTTTCTGCCTCTTTCTACAGGGTTTCATATGTCCCCAGTGTATGAAATCCCTTGGATCTGCTGATGAACTTTTCAAACACTATGAGGTAGTTCATGATGCTGGTAATGACTCAAGTCATGGAGGAGAGGCTCTTGCTCTGAAGCGGTACAGTACAATCGCTTTGAAGTATATGATGTTATGAGTGCATGTGATATTATCTGTTTTGTGTGGTAGGGCCCAAGTAGTGTGCTCACTGTTCTTTGTCAGACTGTCTCTGAGGGAAGGGCAATAGAATATGAGAAGGTTTGATAGGACTCAAGGAACAGAAAGAAGCCAGAGTTGCCTGAGCTGAGGGAATGAGGAGGAGGGTATTAAGGCAGGGTCTCTACTGTCCAGATTGTATAGTCCTTGTTAATGAGTTCAGATTTTATCCTAACTGCAATAGGAAGCTATTAATACTTATTATTGGGAAATTAATGGGAGTTATTTTGTTTCTGGCTCAGGCACTTAATAATTATATCATTTCAGTGGTAAGGTGTTTTTCCATTCATAAACAGTGACCTTTCAGAATAAAATTATTTTTCTAAGGGGTATACATAAAATTCTATGTGTAAAATTCTAAAACCTTTTTTTTTAATTGAGAAAACTAGAATATTAATGTATAGTCACTAGCCATGATTTATTAAGAGACCAGGTTATTAGAGGACGTTAACTATTAATTCCTTTTTTCCCCCAATTTATGTTTAGAGATGATATAACACTACTTAGACAAGAGGTCCAAGACCTTCAGGCTTCACTTAAGGTAACAATAAAAATGATTATATTTGTTTATTTACAGTGTTTCAGATAATAAATCTTTTGAAATTTACTAAATTAAAATATATACTTTTTTCTTCTTAGGAAGAAAAATGGTACTCAGAAGAATTAAAGAAAGAATTAGAAAAATTTCAAGGGCTGCAGCAGCAAGTAAATGCTTTTAAATACTTAAAGTGTGTTTATTAGTTGTTTATTTTCATTGTTGAAAATAAGCATTTTGGGGACCCCTGGGTGGCTCAGTTGGTTAAGCAGCTGCCTTCGGCTCGGGTCATGATCCTAGCGTCCTGGGATCAAGCCCCACATCGGGCTCCTTGCTCCGCAGGGAGCCTGCTTCTCCCTCTGCCTCTGCCTTCCTCTCTGCCTGTGCTCGCTCTCACTCTCTCTCTCTCTCTGACAAATAAATAAATAAAATCTTAAAAAAAAAAAAAAAGAAAATAAGCATTTTGTTAGCAGGTGACCTGTAATAAATAACTTCTTCTAATTTGTTTATCTATATTTATAGCCTTGAGTGTATATCTTTTGTAATTCTAGTGAAAGCAAACACATAATTGGGAAGCTAAGATGTAGTTTCTTAAAGATGTTTCATTAAGAATCAGTTACCTGTGGATTTTTTTTTATACCAGGCTGCATTATTCTAATTTTCTGACAATATACCTAAATTACTGAAAAATACAGGTTCAGACAATAGTGAAATTCTTCAGAGCATTTGTGTTGTGACAAATTAGAAATCACTAAATTGTCTGTTAGTAGGGAAAGAACTATTATTTACTTTTTTGTTTACATTTATGCAGATTATTTGAAAATGTAGGGGAATGGTTGTATTAACAATTTTAGTTTTTTTAAAAACTAGTGTTATTTTTAAAAAACAATAAAAATATTTTTATATATATGTACACACATACACGCACATATACACACTGCTTTATATAAAAGTAATGCATAGAAAAAAACCCAAAATCATTGGTATCAAAAGTGGTTACTTTGGAGTGAGATTCTGTTGATATATTGTTTAATGTATTTTCTAAATAAATGTCTTGGGGCGCCTGGGTGGCTCAGTGGGGGTTCCAGCTCTGCATCGGGCTCTCTGCTCAGCAGGGAGCCTGCTTCCCCCTCTCTCTCTGCCTGCCTCTCTGCCTACTTGTGATCTCTGTCTGTCAAATAAATAAATAAAATCTTAAATAAATAAATATCTTAACCAATTATGATTTTTATATTAAAATTATATTGGCTTTTGGGACACCTGGATAGCTCGGTCAATTAAGTATCTGCTTTGGGCTCAGGTCATGGACCAAGTCCTGCATCAGGCTCCCTGCTCAACTGGGAGTTTGCTTCTCCCTCTAACCCTTCCCCTACTTGTGATCTCTCTCTCACTCTCTCAAATAAGTAAATAAAATCTTAAAAAAATAAAATTATATTGGCTTCTGTATTACAGTTACATAAAGAATCATAGAATAATGAATTTTACCAAATATAGTTCTTATTTGTAAGAATAAAGTGGATACCCTTCAACAATAGTTCTCATTTTATTAAGTAATTAGTGATCCCTTTGCATATTAGTACATTGTGACTCTTACTGCCTTTTTTCAAGATTTTATTTATTTATATGAGGGAGAGAGAGTGCGTGAGCAAGAGGGCACAAGCAGGAAGAGCAGCAGAGGGAGAGGGAGAAGCAGACTTTCCACTGGGCAAGGAACCTGATGCAGGGCTCCATCTCAGAACTCTGAGATCATGAACTGAGCTCAAGGCAGACACTTAACTGACTGAACCACCCAGGTGCCCCTCTTTTTGCCTTTTTGTTTTTTCACCAAAAATTTCGATATGGACTAAAAAAAATGCAAATAAACGAATAGCAAGGTATCAGTCTTATTACTTCTCACTTCTGCATTTGAGGTAGGAAAGACGTTTTTAGTAATCTTTCAGTTCATTTACTCATGTTTTACAGAGATGCCATTAACAATTCACAAAACATGTGCTGTATTTTTTTTTTTGTACCTGAGAACAGAGGAAACTGTTTACTATATTTGAGATGACTTTTTCACATTTAATAAATAAATTCTTCACATTGCAAGATGAAATTGCCTTGATTTAGGAAATTTACTTTTGGAGGCAATGTATTTAAAATATTGATGATTTTTAGCACTAGTATGTCTAAATCTAATGTACAGGAAAATAAAAAGTCAGATATACATTGAGATGCCTTATTAAACTCTTTCAGATATATATACTTTTTTAGAAATGTGAAAATAATGACTAGGCAATATAGTGTTTTATTTGTAATGCACATAATAAGTTAAACCTTATGGAATATATTCTTTATTTCTGTTTTTTAAAATGATGATTTATAATTCCAAATTAAAAATTTGTGCTTTTAATGCTAAACTTTTTAGTAATGATAGCTTCATGGCATATATTAGTTTATGCAAAATTTTATGTTATATGATTGAATCTTTTTTATATTTTTAAAGATTTATTTATTGGGTGTGTGGGTGGCTCAGTTGGTTAGACATATGCCTTTGGCTTGGGTTATGATCCCAGGGTTCCGAGATTGAGCCTGCACTGGGCTCCCTGCTCAGCGGGGAGCCTTCCTTTTCCTTCTCCCTCTGTCTACTGCTCTGCCCACTTGCTCTCTCTCTCTCTGTAAGATAAATAAATCTTTTAAAAAGGAAGAGATTTGTTTATTTATTATTTATTTGAGAGAGAGAGAGAGAGATCAGAGCTGGTGGGGTTAAGGAGGGGGGACAGAAAATCTCAAGCAGACTCCACACTGAGCAAGGAGCCTGACATGGGGCTCTGTCCCAAGACCCTGAGACCATGAGCTGAGCCAAAACCGAGAGTCTAATGCTTAACTGACAGCCACCCGGGCGCCCCTATTGAGATTATGAATCTTATCTGCTGACTTAAGTATTGGTTTTATAATCTATGTTTATAAAGATAATAATTTATGTTATTTTTAAATCTTTACTGGTGTGTCTGGGTGGCTCAGTCAAGCATCTAGCTCTTGATCTTAGCTCAGGTCTTGATCTCAGTGTTGTGAGTTCAAGCCCAGCAGGGAGCCTGCATTAAAAAAAAAGTATTTTTACTGAATTTATGGAATTTAAGATGCTATCTTATTGCAGGATCCATTAGAACTAGTGACTGCAAGTAGATAATTATGCCAGTCTGCCTAATGGTACTTTAGAGATCTGGAAGATTGTGAACAGGCCAGAATGTTATCAAAATCTTGCTACTTACCTCACAGAATGTGGCTTTTAGAGATTTTTTGTTTTTTCACATTGACAATGGTAATAGTATTTTCTTTTCATTTTAATGTGTTTGTTTATGTCTTATTTTCATTGAGGAATCTAAGCCTGATGGAATGGTGGCAGACTCAGCAGCAGGTAACTTTACTTAAAGCAGATGTTTTTTCATTTTTCTTTTTCTCCTTGCTTATTCTTCTTTTTTACTTTTTACCTTTTCTCTGATGTCTGCTACATAAATTTGTATAATGGTTATACTTTCTGGCTCTGAAATAGTGAAGAGAATAGTCACATTTTAGATTTAGAATATTGCCTTTGAAGTTCATAATTTAATCAGCCAACAAAAATCTTAAGTGTTTTCTTAATTCGTTATATTCTGTAGTTATAAATAAACTCCTAGAATATTACATGAATATAGTTTAAAGAAAAGTTAAAACTATTTTAAAGAGTGATGTACTCCTTTTCTCTTGGAATAAAATGATGAAACTAGCATCTTTATAATTGACTTTAACTAGAGGAATGCTCAATGAATAATCAAAATTATATTTTGAGGTTAGCTGTTCTATTTACTTTCCCTCTGAAATCTTTTTATGAGAATGAAGTATTAGGAGTTGACTGTATATTTTAATTGATTCTTTTATTTTGTATAAGACCTTGATTTTTAACCATTTCTAACTTCATTTCTCATTATAATAAATTTTAGAGAGGCAGAATATATTCTGCTTCGGTTAGTTGATGGTCATAGGAAAATAACAAATGTGAAATCAAAGTAATCTTGAAACAAATATTTATGGATTATTTGGGCATGATGCTAAATATTCTTTTCATTTGTTTTATATGTTTATAAATTATGAATTTATGAATGAATTAAATGAATTCGATATGCTTAATTCTTGAAATGTTGACATATTCTATTTGCAATTAGATGATAGACTCCTGTTGATTGTCTTTTTTTTTATGTTGATTATCTTTCCTATAATGATTAGGATATAAGTAATAACAATTTAGGAAATATAACTAGTATTAATTATGTATTTGAATAACTGTGATACTTTTTTTTGTAGAACTACAGTCTTTGGAACAACAATTAGAAGAAGCCCAAACAGAAAATTTTAATATTAAGCAAATGAAAGACTTATTTGAACAGAAAGCAGCCCAACTTGCCACTGAAATCGCAGGTAAACTGAATCAGATTTTTTTAGCTAGTACATCAGCCTTCTTAACCTTTTTACCATTATAGAGCCTAGAAATAAGGCATTAATTGTGTGTTAGTGTGAGAAGGCATTTGTTATATACTATGGTGGTGATTACTAGAATTTAATAGTAGAATTGCTATAAAAATTAATTTGTCCTCTTACCTCCTTTCAAAGGACTGATTTTCTCTGTAGAATTCTTGAAATTTAGAGAAGGTGAATTTTCTTTTGGGGTATGCTTAAAGATTAATAGGTAACATTTTGAAGAAAAATAATATAGATGTAATATTTGGTTATACTATCAATTAGCATATTGATACATTAACAAGCTAATTCGTAATAGTGTTGTGCTATATGGAATTTATGTAGACAGAAACATTTGATTATTTTAAGTTCATCATTTCATGTAATCAGAAGTTAAAGTTACTGTATGTGTTTATGGTTATGTAAGGAATGTGAATTTGAATTAATGATATATAGGTATGCATTGTGTAATATGCAGGAATTTATAAATATATAGGACTTCATAAAACTGTCCTTTCCTAGAGTTAATGTCATAAAACTAATATTTATAACTCTTTTAAATTAGATATAAAGTCAAAATATGATGAAGAAAGGAGTCTTCGAGAAGCTGCTGACCAAAAAGTGGCACATCTGACAGAAGAATTAAACAAAGAAACAACTATAATTCAAGATCTGAAGACTGAACTGGTAATTTAGAAACCACTTATTGGAATGTACTTTTATAATTTTCCAAATTAAAAATGATATATATACTCTGGTGAAAAATTTTAAAAGCATAGCTTGTCTAAAATCGAAGAAATAAAAATTCCATATATTAATAGGATTTTTTACATAGAAATGGAATCTAGGATGCAAAATTTATTACCTTAATATTTTTGCTTTTCTATCTTAATATTATCTTTTTGCTTAGCATTTTCGCTGTTTCTATCTTAATGTTATCCATCTTTTTGCTCTTTCCTATCTGCATCTCTGATCCTGACCTTTCTTTGCACTTTGGTTTTATAAATCGACCTACTTTTAGGATACTCCTGATTGCATTTCTAGCTTTCATTTCAAATTCAACAAATGTAACATCAAGTCATCATGTTTCCTCCTCAGCTATGTTTCTGTCATTGGTATTACACATCTTCAACAGTCTCCCAAGGTTTAAAAAGCTTGAATCTGCCCTTGACTCCTTTCTGTCCTTTATTTAGGGTTCAATAAATATATCAATAAAATCAACCATATCCAGTCTGCAACAAACCCTAATTATGCTTACATCAGCTCCTTTATTTTTATTACCAGTTTTCTAGGATAGAAGATGAGGCATTTATGCTTCAAAATGTGACATTTATCAAGTGATTGTTATGATCATTGGGTGTAGTTTGTGAAGGAAAAGAAAGCAAATAAAGCACTTAGAATAATTGTGAATTTGCCGTTTTGCGCCTTGAGTGGTAATACTATTAAATAGGACATATGTTTTGGGACGAGGAGAGGCTTGTTGGTGGAAAGATCAGTGGTCAATGTTTGCAATCCAATAGTTGATATCAAAGATTATTTTCATTTTGATGTCTTTGTAGTAAAACTATATAAAAATGTGTGTTCTTTTAGTTTTCTTACCTTATTTTTTAATGAAAATGTGCTCTACAGCTTCAGAGACCTGGTATAGAAGATGTTGCTGTGCTAAAGAAAGAACTGGTACAAGTTCAAACACTAATGGACAACATGACATTGGAATGTGAGAAAGAATCTGAAAAACTCAAAGATGAGTGCAAAAAGTTACAGGCAGAATATGCCAACTCAGAGGTAAATAAGTTCAGTATGCCCAAATGTGACTTTTGTTAACTTGTTTAGTGTATACTATTGAGTAAAGACAACATTTGAGATTTTCCTGAGTGATCTGTCAAAACAGTATTTGACTTTCATTTGCTCTGATGATATTTGTATGTAATCAGTCTAATCTGAGAGACAGTATTTAACTTTGCTTTATGTAGCTAGACATGTAGAGAAGAATGTGTAAGAGTATTGTTTTATTTAATAAATGATATATAATGTGGAGAGATAATATTTAAAGTTAAATTTGATCCAAGCTAGTCAATAAGTGGTAATTGAGTTTACATCAGCTTGGTAGAGGTAAAGGAAGTATGATTTCATTTTTTACCTTTTTTACCTTTACATTTTTTACCTTTTTACCTTTTCTGAACAACCAGAGTTGTTCAGAAAAAATATTTAGGAAAAACTTATTTTCTTGTAGGTTTGTTTCTCACTTACCAATTATTGAATTATGTTGTTGAAAGAAATCTTAAAAATCAGCTAAGTCTAACACTTTGCCCAGTATTCCCCTCTATAAATAGCATCTGATAAGTGATACTTACTTGTTAGGTATTCTAGGAGGTGCATATTTCTTTGTAGGTCAGTTGTTCTGTTGAGTTGACATTTATTTTACTGTAATTTACATGCACTGGGTCCAGTTCTCCTTAGGAATTACACAGAATAAATTGTTCCTTTTTTTCCACATGAGATATTTGAAGACTGTTCATATTTACTGAGTTCTTTCTCTTCCAGGATAAACATTTTCAGTTCTTTTACTATATGTCACATGACTTGACTTTGGCCTTTGAGATACATAATTATGTCAGTATATGACAAGCTCTAGGATATGTAATAAATATATTTGCTTAAAAATGCTAGCCTTTTCCCCTTATACTGTATTATAGAGGATTTTTAAAAATCTATTAATAGTCTATTAATTGTTTTTAGTTCTTAAGCTCTCTTATGTGGAGCTCTGTTTTTCATATTTTCAGTTTAAAAAGTTGAGTTATAGTGACATTTCAGTTTGCGTTTCTTTCTTGGAATTTTAAAGCTAGTGATCTAAAAGCCACTCTGTTCACAATTAGTAATACAACGATCTATGGAGTATAAATATTATAGATAACCATGTCATCCTTTTTCTTCCTCCTAATGGGAGGAAAGTTTATGGGTATTACATGCATAGGCATATGAAACTTTATGATGATTAGTACTTTAGACTTTAAAGCTGCAGATTTCCTAAAAGTGATCTTGTAGCCCAGTGACATACAACGCCACAGTTTTTAAAACAATTTCAGGGGGTTCATGAACTTACTGAAGCCAGTTAAACGGTTCTACTATGTAATCAAGGAGATGCTGAATCAAAGAAGTCTCATGAGGAAAAATCCCATTCAGATAATGTGAAAGCAGAAATGCTTGAATTTGGGTGAATTGAGTCATTTATTTCTGTGTTTCAGTAAGAATTATTTTTATTAAATCTGCCTTCCCACTAGTATTTCTCAAATTTTTAAAAAATTATATTCTCTTTTTGATTGAAAACATTCCTTTAATGTTGTTTGAAGTTTCCAAACAAATATAGTAGGGTGACTAAAATTGAATCATAGTAATGACACTATTATGATATCTATTTTAAAGTACAATCTTCTCTGACCTTTTCCAGCTGAGAATTATGGAGTTACTTATTTACAAGTTCTTATTTACAAGTTACATATTTACTTGCTAGACAAGTAGAATTTGAACAGGGAGAAGAAATTTATATATTTACTTGCATTTTGGGAAAAATGTATGTGGGAAAATATTTCTGAGTAATATTTTATTTAATAATTTGTTTAATATGTAAGATTTTTGTACATTTTCATTTTTATTCATGTAGATTAAATTATCTTTATATGTTATGAGGAGGTCATTTAAGATGAAAAAGCATAACTAGAATTATATAAGATTTGGGAGAAAAGGATTTAGTGTCTTCCTGTACTGTCCTTCTGTCAACAAGGTTGATTGTGGGAAACAATGATTTTTTTTTTCTCTCAGAAAGATGTTTCTGGAGAAGAAAAATGGCATAGAAATCCATTCTGCACATTTTCATGAAATTTTTTTTTAAAATGTTTTGAAATAAATTTTAAAATAAATTTATTCTTGCTGAATAGCGACTTAACATTTCATCATATTTTTAGTAAAACAAGGATAATATTTACTTTCTACATAATTAGCAAATAGGTTTGCAATGATTGAGACCTTGCATTATACTGAAGTCTTTAGAACAACTTTAGGAAATGGTAGACAAAGAGTCAGCGTAATATTATTATTGGAAACAAACTCTTAACTTTTTGAGTACTGCTAGGTTTTTGATACTATGCCAGGTACTTTAAATATATGGTCTTGTTTGTTTCTTTTAACCTATAAATGAAGTATTATGTTTTGTTTTTATGGAAGGAATCTGAGGTTCAGTGAAGGTAAATAAATTATTTAAGTGCATGCACTTCATGTAAGGAAGCTTAGAACTCAGGTCTTCTCCAAAGCCTGCAGTCTTTCTTTATCATTTTCTCTCATTTTGGGTGGTCTGATAATTGCCTTATAAGTAAATCTGTGCTATTAATCTTGACCTAATACTTACTGTTATTACTTTTTATATTTTGCCATATTGTATGTTATAATATTTATATTGAATACAACTTAAAATACTTTTGAATATGTCTCATACCATTTTCATATTAAAAAATTAATGTCTAGGTAGTCCATCTCATTTATTTATTCTTATCTTTTTATCTATAACTCCATTTGTTTTTATCTTCTGCTTACTTTTTAAATATATGACATGTATTTTACTGATCTAATAAAATTCAATCCTATTCTCCAATTTGTTGGTGGATTGTAACACTTAATGAAAAAAATTATTTTATATATTACTACTTCACAGAGCCTATATACTGTGTCTGAAACAAAATACATTAAAAGGAATTAAAGAAGCCAAAAATAATGATTTCTTTGGTATTTCTAATTGAGGTGGAAGACATAATCTAACATGTAATATTAAGTATGTTCTTATGTTCCATTACTTTCATTTATATATACCTTATGAATCATTGACAATTTTTTTTTTTTGGTCTAGATATTTTAGAAAAATAACTTATTCTAAAGCATTTGAAAATACTGTTATAGATCAGAAATTGAGGATTTAAGGGTTAAACCACATTATTTAAAAAAATATACATTATTGAAAATATCAAAGCTGTAATGAACTTATATTTGGTGTGGTCTTTAATGGAAATGATCTTTTAGGAATCTTAATGTATTCCAAATAAACTCATTTTAAAAGCTAAAATATTTATAAAGATGGAATAAAAATGATTATACTCATGCATAGTTATTAAAGAGAATACTTATTTGTCTTTTAAAAGTATGTAAATATCAGAGGTCAGATCTAACAGTATGTTCAGACATTTGTATGTTCATTGTGTACTTTTGTCAGTCTTGTCTTCCACCTTTCATCCATCATTTTATTATTTTTTTTTCTGCTTTCTAATGGAGATGCTTAAACTTGAGGTAATGTGTTTTTTGGAGGGCTTTTAATTTTAGTAATACATAGCACCTTCTATTGTCATATGGCAATTTTGTGTTTTAAGGCAATCTCAGAACTTCAAAGATACTCATTTTTTTTAATAAGCAAATTTATAACCATCTTTAAATGATTATTTACTAATAGTAATATAGTATTAGAATAGTAATTATAATTCTAAAGCATTAGCTTTATCTTTCCTCAATTATATCTTAAATAATACCTTAAATACTTTCTTTCCTTAATTATTTTTTAATTTAAGATTTTTAGTAAAAATCCAGTGTTGAATTCAATAACATGGCTCCAAGGAAATGCAGACTATTTTATTGGGTCTGATATTGGGACCAAAAATTTATTAACTCCTTGGAGACAAATCACTCATTTCTTTAGTGAGTATTTTTTGAATATCTAGGGTCATCAACTATTTTAGGTGTAGGGAATACAATAGTGAGTAAGACAGAGTGCCTGCTCTCATACAGTTATATTTCTTTGTGGAAGCCAGACAGTATGTAAGTAAACCAAATCATGATAGAAAGTCAGTTAATGCTAAGTGCTATAAAGAAAAATAAAGCAGGAAAATTAACAAGTCAGGAAATGACAGATGTTGGCAAGGATGCAGAGAAAGGGGAACCCTCCCACACTGTTGATGGGAATGCAAGCTGGTGAAGTCACTCTGAAAACAGTATAGACATCATCAAAAAGTTGAAAATAGAGCTTCACTACTACCCAGCAATTGCACTACTACGTATTTACCCCAAAGACACAAATGTAGTGATCTGAAGGGGCATCAGCACCCCAGCATTTATAGCAGCAATGTCCACAATGGCTGAACTGTGGAAAGAGCCCAGACATCCATTGGTAGATGAATGGGTAAAGAAGATGTGATATGTGTGGAATACTACTCAACCATCAAAAGAATGAAATCCTGCCATTTGCAAGAATGTGGATGGAACTAGAGGCTGTTATGCTAAGCGAAATAAGTCAGTCAGAGACAATTACCATAGGCTCTCACTCATACGTAGAATTTAAGAAACAAAATAGAGGATCATGGGGGAAGGGAGGGAAAAATAAGGTGAAACCAGAGAGGGAGACAAACCATAAGAGGCTCTTAATCATAGGAAACAAACAAGCTGAGAGTTTCTGAAAGGGGGTGGAAGGGTAGGGCAATTGGGTGGAAAAAAAAAGAAAAATAAAGCAGGGTGTATGTATGGGCAGTAGTGTAGTGGAGCTGGCAATAATGTCGGACCTTCTTAAGGAGGTTATGTTTGAGAAGTAAGCGAGAATCAGTGTAAAGAATTGGGAGCGATCATTCCCGGGAAGAGGCAGTACAGCTATTAAAGCCTCAAGGCACAGCTGAGTCTGGCCTGTTAGTGAGAAAAGTCAATGTGGAGAGGCATCTTTGTTTAAATTTCACCCATAGTCATATTTGAACAAGGGTTTTATTTATTTCCTTGCAAATTTTGACTTTTTATAATTTTTATTTTTTCCCCTATACAAGCCATAATACATGATCATTGGAAAGATTACAGTGATTCATAAAGTAAAACAAGAAGGTGATTTCTGTAATTCACTCCCCTCCTCCCCTTCCCATGACTAAAATACACCTTTTGGTATAAATTCTTCCTCATCTTTCTTTTTCCACCCTTGAGTAAAATAAAAAATTTCAAATACTTGCTAAAAAGTACATATTTAGTGTGTAAAGGATAAATGATACACCTAGTATCTAGTTCTTAAGGTATTAAAATTATAAAATCATTTATATGAATGTATCTAAAAACTGTAAAATATAATAACAAGATATTTTGGGGTATTTTTCCTTTATATTTTGCTTGTTGTTTCTACATTTTGGAGTTAATTAGCAAATAGATAGATGTTACTCTTGGCTTACTATATCTAATATACTTAAATGCAGAATCATGGTATTTTAATGAAATATACTCATAATTTGTATCTTAATATATATTGTTATTTTTGTTTATTATGTGTTACTCTGCTAAATCTGTAATTTAAAATAGCCGAACTGTTCCTAATATTTCTGTTAACATCCATAATGTTACTAACAGAAAATGATCTGAGATTCAGAGTTGTTGGAAATAGCAGTTTGAAATAAACTCCCAATATCAATGAAAAGGTTACATGGTCAATTTAAGAAAGAAGTTATTAGAATATACCTTTAACTTGACTATAGTTAAAAAAACGAATATTTAAACATTTCCTTCTTTGGGGCGCCGGAGTGGCTCAGTTAAGTGTCTGACTCTTAATCTTGGCTCAGGTCTTGATCTCAGGGTCATGAGTTCAAGCCCCATAGAGAGTTCCACACCTATTTAAAAACAAGAAAAACCCCCAACATTTCCTTAAGTATACAGTAGCACATATCAGTTATTATTGAAACATGCTATATAAGCTGTAACTGTAAAGCAGTATGACACATTGCCTTTCATTGTATTAGAATTGGTTTATTTACATGAATGTTTTCCTTAAAAGGTCAGAACAGGACGATATCTCAGACATGCTGCCATGCTCAAAAATGCCAAAACATTTTTGAAATGTTTTTTAAAAGTTTTTAAAAGTCTTAACTGACTTTAAGACAGTTTGGAAAACACTCAAAAAACTAGTTTTTTAACTTATGATTATTAAAATAATATAAGCCCAAGTATTTGATCATTCAGTTTAATTACTTAACTTCCTTTATAAGATGGTTTCCAAAACTTTAAACCAAAGCACTGTGATGGATGAAGAGATATATACCACCAATAAGAATCCTTTTTAAAAAAACAAAAAGTGTCACACATACTAGAAGGGTTTCCAAAAGAAGAGTAGTGGAAGATCTCTTGGCCTTATTGTCAAAATAAATTGATAGCTGTCTAAGGTTTCTCCCTTAAAAATGAAAGTACTTATTTGTAGTGTTGGATATAGATAACTACTAATGGGTTTATTAGGAAAGATTTTAAAAAATTTTTGTCTTTTTCATAGGCAGTTTACTTACTAATAAAGAATATAGACAATGAAAATGATTGTCGCTTTGGGAATGTAAAAAGGGAAGCCAATAGGCAATATTAGAAATATAAAGTTACTCTGTTAGTTCACTTTCAGGAAACCATACTTAAAAAGCAGTACTTAAGTCTCTCTCTCCCCAGTTGAAACTCTCATGTGTAGGAAATTTCTGTTTCCAAGATCTTTGATTACTTTTCTTTCATTTTTTAAATGATGAAACCATTGTCTTAATGTCATTAAAAAATGTTAAAACACATTAAAGCAAATTCACATCCAGCTGTTATACCTGATCACAGAGTGGCCCAGCTTAATGAAACTATATCAAATAAAACTATATAACTTCTTTGGACAAAGACTTAAAATTATAGTCAAAAAGATGATTTACCACCTTTCCAAGGTGATTCTGTATTGTATGTTTGCATTTATTTAACATGTTTTTTAATTAAAAGGAAATTTCCTATAGAAATTGGGAGAAAAATAGCTTGCATATCTTCTTTCTTTCTTTATTTTTTAAAATTTCATTTAGTTATTTGACAGAGAGAGAGAGATCACAAGTAGGCAGGGAGGTAGGCAGAGGGAGAGGGGGCAGCAGGCTTCCTGCTGAGCAGAGAGCTGGATGCAGGACTAGATCCCAGAACCCTGAGATCATAACCTGAGCCAAAGGCAGAGGCTTAACCCACTGAGCCACCCAGGTGCCCTGCATATCTTCTTTAAATTCAGAAGGATTAAAGTACAGAGTTTCAGAGCCAGTAAATTCAAATTTATATTTTGATGCTGACTCAGACACTTAAAGTTGGATGCCAACTCTTCATTTCATGCAAAATGAAGTCGTGCATTTTGGTTAAATTTTCAGACATGCAGGAAAAAGAACTAAGTTGAAACTTCTAAGTATTTTTTCAATTTAACAACAACAGTGACAGAAATCTGTATAACTTTAAAACCTTTGGATACTCCCATTTCCTTTTCCATTTTAGTTTTCTCTAATTTTTTTTCTTTCTTTTTTTAAGGCCACAATAAGCCAGCTAAGGAGTGAACTTGCGAAAGGCCCCCAGGAAGTTGCTGTATATGTACAGGAACTACAAAAACTTAAAATTTCACTTAATGAATTAACACAAAGAAATCAGGTGAGAATTTAAAAACTATATATAGTGGTGAATTGCTTTTATATATCTTAAATTGTAATCTTGTGTATGTTGTATATATATTGGCATGAATATAGCATGACTTATTCTGGTTTTTGAGTCTTTAAGGACATTCACATTGTTATGAAACCAATCTCCAGAACTCTTTCATCTTGCAGAACTAAAACTTTGCACTCTTTGAACAACTCTCCATTCACCGCCGCCTTATATTGTATGTAAAGGAAAAACACTCCTGTGTGTCTCCTGTATTCTCAATACCCTACTACACCTTTACTTTTGACACCAAATGTATGTTCCTCACATCAACAGTTGTGTGGCACCAGCTAATATCATACAGTGTAACAATTCTGACACCATTTACTTGGAGATAGTGTCAAATCTCACAGTTTAAGGGGTTAGTCCCACAAGACTGTTCTCCACCGCCCCCCCCCCCCGCCCCCCGCCATAACCAATTGAAAGTCCGGTTATTACCTGTACTTTGTACTAAATGACTATAAATAGGAGGCTCCCACAACCCTTACCTTAGATTTGATTAATTTTCTAGAGTGTTTCACAAAACACAGGAAAACATTTTACTTACCAGATTACTGGTTTGTTTTAAAAGATTATAATTCAAGAACAGCCAGATGGAAGAGATCCATAGGGTAAGTTGTGTGGGAAAAGGCATGGAGCTTCTGTGCTCTCTCTGGGTGCTTTCTTTGTATGTTCACCAACCTAGAATCTCTCCATACCTTAATCCTTGAGTTTTTAAGGAGGTCTCCTTACATAGGCATGATTGATAAATTATTGGCTATTGGTGATTAACTCAACCTTCAGCTCCTATCCCCTCCCTGAGGTAGTGGTGGGTAGGGGCAGGGGAGGTGTTGATAAGGGATCTGGTTGAAAGTTCTAACCCTTTAATCCTGGTTGATTGCTGTGGCAACCAGCCCCCAATCTTAGGGTCTTTCTAAAAAATCACCTTGTAAACATAAACTCATTGGTGGTTGAAAGGGGCTTGTTATGCATAAGCAAAAGACATTTTCGTTGCTCATATCACTTAGGAAATTCCAAGGGTTTTGGGAGCTCTTCCAGAAATGGCAATGAAAACCTAATATAATTTTTATTATAAATTACAGTCATACTTTTGATGCACCAAGTTTTTGATTTGACATAATCCAGTTTCTCTCTTTTTGCTTTTGGTGACATATTTAAGAAATCATTGCCAAATCCAATCCCATGAAGCTTTCCCCCTGTGTTTTCTTCTAATAGTTTTATAGTTTTAGGTCTTACGTTTTGGTCTTTGATTCATTTTGACTTAATAGCATAAGGTAAGCATTTAGTTTTGTTCTTTTACATATGGATAGTTTCTCTTGCACCATTTGTTGAAAAGACTTTCCTTTTCTGTGCTCTTGGCACCGTTGTTAAAAATAATTTGACCATGTGTGTGAGTGTTTTTTAATGGGCTCTCTGTGCTTATACCATTGGTCTGTATGTCTGTCTTTATGCCAGTACTATGCTATTTGGACTGCTGTAGCTTTCCTTAGTTTTGGGGACAGGGTAGGTAATTGTTAGTACTTTTCTTCTATGTTTTTACTTTTTTGGTGGTGGTGGAGTAGGGAGTCATTAAACCCTTTTATTGAACAGTATGGTGAATTTGTTGGCTTTGCTTCTTGAGTTGAACCTAATATTTTATTGAGCTATAACATGGGAAAAACCAAAGAAAAGAACATGGTAGAGGGGGAAAAAGAGACAAATATAATTAGCTATAAATATCGAGCCTCCTACCAATAGCCAGGTGAATGAGCTTGGAGCAGTTCTTCCAGTTCTTATGAAGTCGTCAGAGACTATAGCTTTGGCTCACAGTTTACTACAATGTCAGGAGAAACCCTGAGGTAGAACCACCAGCTAAGCTGTTTTTGGATTCCTGACCCTCAGAAGTTGTATGAGATAACAGATACAATTTTAATCTACAAAGATTTAGGGTTTTTTTTTTTTTTAGATTTTTTTTTTTATTTATTTGACAGAGAGAGATCACAAGTAGGCAAGAAAGGCAGGTAGAAAGAGCACGGGGGAGCAGGCTCCCTGCTGAGCAGAGAGCCTGATGTGGGGCTCGATCCCAGGACTCTGAGATCATGACCTGAGCCAAAGGTAGAGGCTTAACCCACTGAGCCATGAAGGCGCCCCTAGGGTATTTTTTGCTTGTGACATTTTGCTTGTGACAATAGTTCTCAAACCTCTTCCTTTCAGAAATGCTATATATTCTCAAAATTGTTACGGACCCCAAAGAGGTTTTGTTTTTTTGGATTATATCTATGGGTACTAAGTATATTAGAGATCAAAATAAAAATTTTTTTTAAAGATTTTATTTATTTGACAGAGATCATAAATAGGCAGAGAGGGAGGCAGAGAGAGAGGGAAGCAGGCTCCCTGCTGAGCAGAGAGCCGGATGAGGGGCTGGATCCCAAGACCCTGGGATCATGACCTGAGCCAAAGGCAGAGGCTTTAACCCACTGAGCCACCCTGGTGCCCCAGAGATTAAAACAAAATTTTTAAAAATGTATGTATTTTTAAAATATATAATGAAACATTAAAATACATAATGTTTAAAAATATTATTAAATATTAACATAAATACCATTTCTTATGAAAAATGACCATTTTTTCAAAACAAAAAATAGTGGTGATGTTTTATATTTTGTGAACCACTTTAATGTCTAGCTTAATATTAGGACAGATGTATTCTCATATGTGCTTTTACATTTCATTTGTTGTTTGTGGTTGAAGGGTATGAAAAAAATTCAGACTCATACAGATCTGTAGTTGGAAAAAGGAATATCTTAACCTTTCCAGATAATTATAGCTATTTTTATTTGATTCTATAACGAGACTAGATAAGGCATAGTTTTTCAAAAGTTAGTTACAACGGAGAATCTGAAACCATATCAGTGCTATTTTTATACTTGTAACTTTAAATTTATTAGTTTTTCTTGCCTTTTGAGTAGATCTTTCCTGTACATGATTTTATAACATCATGCATTTAATCATGTGGAAAATATTGGTTGTGCAGATCTTCCAAATGTTGACAGATTTCATTTTACAATATAAAAACAGTACCATTTGTCAATATCACCATCTATCTCTGAATAGACAAGTATGAGAAAGTGTCAAGCTCATGGTGATGGATACAAGTTTTCTAAAAGTCTAAGCTTCATTTGAAAGCTCAAATTTTATTATTGGAAACACATAGTATCAGTTCTCTTCTTTTAAGTGACAGGTTCTTTTTCTACCCAAGTCTGAATAATCATGGTTTGTCTGTTTTTCTTTCTAGAAAAAATGATATTTCATGGGAAAAAAAAAAAAAAAGGAACTGGCTTAGCTTGTAATTCAATACCATTAATGGTCTCTAGTGTGACAATTATATTATTCTTTGGTATCCAGAATTGATCTATGCATACTTCCTACTCTTTCACAAAGATTTCATTTCTCCTTGCTATTACAGATATTGCAGCTATGCACATTCACATGCAAATCTCATGCATTTGTGCAAGAATTTCTCTGTTATATACTCCAAAGTGAAATTGCTGGTTTGTAGGCTGCACACATGTTCAAATTTAGCAGGTTACCTCAAATAATTTTCTGAAGTATTTATACCTGTTCACCATTGTCTGTTTCTCTGTCAATGTTTTTCTTTTTTTTTTTAAGATTTTATTTGTTTGAGAGAGAGAGAGAAAGACAAAGATAGTGAGAGAACAGTAGCAGGGAGGAGGGAGAAGCATGCTCTCTGCCTGAGCCATGAGCCAGATATGGGACTCAATCCTAGGACTCAGGGATCATAACCTGAGCCAAAGGCGGACGCTTAACCCACTGAGCCACCCAGGTGCCCCTCTCTGTCAGCTGTTGATGCTGACTTGATCTTTTTCTCTGGCTTATGAAACATACCTGTCTACCCTCCCTCCACCTTTTTTCTCTTGTCAAGCTATAACGTAGAAAACATTTACATACAGTATAGTTTTATCTTTGTCTCTCAGTGTGATTTTTAATTTGAGATCAGGGGTGACATTCTACTTTTTGGAAACTGACCAGGATATATATGTACATGATGTGAATGTTTATGATCAGTGTTATTTATTATGTAATTTTAAAACATTAAATGATTAATAAAGGGCATGATTTGACATGGATAGCCTGAAATGTGTAGTCAGTTAATGAAGCACAGATTGTATATATGTACACATACACACACATTTTTAGAGGAAGTATTATGGTTATTTGATGAATAATATATAGAATCAAGATGATTTAGTGTGGTAAGACTGGAATATTATTGATTAGGGAATAATAGAATCTTATACTAATCTTAATAATCCTTATATAAGTGTAAGACTTCATTTTTTTTTTCCAAAATGTTTTCTTGTTTAGGATTTTATTACCAGTTAAAGTAAGCACAGACATGCATCCTTTTCTTATCCTTGCTCTCTGCCTCTCCCACCTCTCCTCATTCCATGTCCTTGGCAAACCATCGTTGTTGACAGTAGTAATATCCATGTGTTTTGAATTTGGAAATCTTTGCATATGGTCTTATGAAGGCCATTACATAAAATGCCTTGTGCAGTTTTTGTGGGTCACAGCAGCATCATGGTGGATGGATAATATTTTAATACATAATGAATGGCAAAAATAATTGCTTTTGTGCTAATGTCAAAATCTTCAGCATTTGATCAGTGTTTTGTAATTCCTGTTTTTTGAAAAATTGAAAGGGGGATATTGAAGAAACTTCCTTTTTAGCTTCTAATAAGAATCGTACTCTAAACACAATGCTGCAACTCAGTTTAATTAACTGTTTTTATATAAATTCTGAGCAGATCAATTGTTTAAAGCTACTAAAATAGGTCATTGTAAGAGTCTGAGTTATTTTTTGGATTTCACCTCTCACCCCTTTTTCATCCTTTATTATTTTTCCCTTTCCAACAGTGCTAGTGTTAAGGTGTTCACAGTCCAAAGCAAGAGCCAGATAGTCTAGCAGTTCTATTGCTGTATATTAGCACTGTATTGCAAAGTGGCGTACTGAGGAACAGTGTAGTACAGTGGTTAAAGTCATGTCGAAGTCCCAGCTTTGCCACAGACTGATTGTGACAGCTTCCCCCAAGTTTTTTTCCTCTTTTGCTAAGAGATACTTGCTTAGGCCCATTTGCCTCTTAGGAGTGATATGTATCTTAAATAAATTAATAGATTTTTGTAAGTACCTCAGTCAATGTTTTTTGTTTTTGTTTTTATTTGCTAAGTGTGACACAGGGTTGGGTCAAGGTCAAGGTGGAAGTTTTCCTAACTTACTGCCTAGTAAATCAGGAAAGACTTTTGTAGAAGACATAACTTTTTAGCTTAGTTTTCAGGGATGCTAAGAAACATTTCAGATGGCAGCGGGGTTAATGGCAATTCATTTTGAGAGCTAGATATGCAAAAGGCATGGGAACATGTGAGAGCACAAAAGAATATGAGATGTTGCAAAGCTGTAGTAAGTAGTTGAGTTTGTTCTTTCTCACCAAGCTCTTTTATTTATTTTCTTTTTTTAAAGATTTTATTTATTTGACAGAGATCACAGGTAGGCAGAGAGGCAGGCAGAGAGAGAGGAAGGGAAGCAGGCTCCCTGTTTCACAGAGAGCCCGATGTGGGGCTCGATCCCAAGACCCTGGGATCATGACCTGAGCCGAAGGCAGAGGCTTTAACCCACTGAGCCACCCAGGTGCCCCTCACCAAGCTCTTTTAGAAGAACAAATAAGATGAGATCCCTGAAACTACTTTGTAAGCCAGCAAGCATTAAAAAAATGCTATCTTTTTGTATTCATTCTCATTACCTGGGCAAGTAACAAGTGAAAAATGCATTCTGATACAGGGAAATTGTCTCTGTAAGATAATCTGTTGAACGAACAGTGGGTGAGGAAATCAAGAGGACTGGACATTTCGAAGGAAGGAATTTTGCTTACCCAAATGATAATTATGTTATGAGTTAGGTTTAACAATAATTTAAAAAAATTATTTATTTTTGAGAGCGAGGGAGAAGGGGAGGGACAGATAGAGAGGGAGGAAGAGAATCTTACGCAGGCTCCATGCCTAGCACAGAGCTTGACACAGGGCTTGATTTCGTGACCCTGAGATCATGATGTGAGCCAAAACCAACCGTTGGACCGTGAACTGACTGAGCCACTCAGGTGCCCCCTCACAATCATTTTCGAATTTAAACTTGAATAAGGTATTTTTGGGGGAACATGAATTGACTCACTGTTTCTAAATTGTGTTGTGAAAATTTATTGGACTTGGAATCATAATACATGACTCTGCCATTTGGCCAAGTCATATCAGGTTCTTTCAGGCTTTTGCTTCTTCCTCCAGAGAGTGGGATGATAATGTATTTCATATTTTGTTATAAGAATTATTATGGAAAAGTGAAAGCACAATTATAATTTTTTGTAGGGACTCTAACTGTCCTTAAGTCAACCTTCACAACACCATGTATTCACGATACTATTTTGCTTCAGATTTCATGGGAAGACCATAATAAGAATGAAAATTTATAATACTAAATACAGTTAGCCTTCTGCATGGAGTGTGAGTGGATTAAGTCTTTTAAAGCGAAAGAAAGTGGTTTAGTTTCTTTTAAAGAAAATTTAATTATTTCTCATTTGTGCTATAAAGCCAGGGAAATTTTGATTCATTTTTTAGGACAAGGAAATTTTAAATAATCTGCAGTTGTTATATACCTTATTTCTTAAAGTTGAAGCTGTCTGGGGGGTCATCTGTGTGTAAACTGATGGGGATACTTGGTCATACTCTAAGCCTGTGGAAAAGAAGACTCATTAACTCATTACTAGCCTTAAGCATGTTTTAAAATTGTATCCTGCCCAGTTCTTAGTATATGTGAACATGGTGGCATTCATGAAATTCAGTAACTTAGAATATTCTTTAAAAAGTTGTAGGACAGGGCGCCTGGGTGGCTCAGTGGGTTAAGTCGCTGCCTTTGGCTCAGGTCATGATCTCAGGGTCCTGGGATCGAGTCCCGCATCGGGCTCTCTGCTCAGCAGAGAGCCTGCTTCCCTCTCTCTCTCTCTCTGCCTGCCTCTCCATCTACTTGTGATTTCTCTCTGTCAAATAAATAAATAAAATCTTTAAAAAAAAAAAGTTGTAGGACAGCTCTGAGTGTCTCTCTCACATATACTTAAAGCATCTTTCAGGATAGTATATTTGTGCTTGATAACCTATAATAATGTACCTTTTCTCAGACAAATGTTCAAGAACCTTTATGACTAACTTCCCCACTTTGGCAGCTGGACTTATTACTACCTTTGAGGTAATAGTATTTGCTCTTCCCCGTGTGCAGCTTGTTTTTCCATTCCCTTGTGTCTTAATATTTTTGTGTCTTTTTGAATGACATGACATGATTCATGCATACATATTATTTAACTCCTCTCACCACTTTACTAAGTTCAAACTTATTTTTAAGTCATTGTAAGCCCCACCTGACTTTGCTCTATTTTTTAAAAAAATTATACACTTAAATCTGAGAGTTTTTGTATTAATTCATTTTTGCTTGAGAAATGAATTTTGCTTCATTTTGCTCATTATGTTTTAACTTCCTCTTAGAACTTTTTTTTTTAATGTGTGTGTTTCTTTTGGATTATAATCTGTTTAAAGACCAGAGGCTTTGATTGTCCTGCATTATCCCCTTCTAGCACTCTGCATATAAAAATTGAATATAATGTCCACAGATTAAGTCATTAGATGCTTATAATGGCTTCCTATCCTAGCTATCTTTCTTAAAGAATTGAGTCAGAGTTCTGATCCATGCATTATGTGCATGGAACAATTCACTGAAACCAGATTTTGACATTTGATTAGGCTGGTTGATCTAGATCTTTGATTGCAGGTGTCATTTTTATATTCTGTGCTTGATAATATTGAGTAAAATAACAAAATATAAAGCAGGTAAGTTATTTTTAAATCACTGTTTTTACACAGATAGAAAGAAATTCGAGTTAATCTTAAACTTATGACTCTTAAAAATGGTCTTTATCAAGAAGAGCAAAAATAAAGAATCATGAATCTGCATACTAAAGCAGTGAATAGTATTGTTATGCTAAAGCTGTTATCAACTATGAAATTACAACACCCCAAATCAGAATTGCCATTGTATTTTGTTATTCAAAATAACTTTTAATGATAGAAGGTTGTTTTAGTATTTAACTCAGATGGGAGAATATAAATATGTTCCATACCCTGAAGAATCTACTAGATTTCATTGTTTCATTTTATGTCAAAATTTTGTTGGTAATTCTTAAGTTACATTTGTAGAACTTAGTGAAGTGGGCCAATAATAAAATAAGTTAGGATGTAATGATTTAATCCTTTTTGGCTAGAGTATTTTCACTGTTTTTATATTGCAATTTTGACTAATTTTGTTGATACTACTATAAAGATTGAATGATTAGAATAATTATAAATATTAGCAAAGGAAATTTTATATTGATATTTCAGAACTTGTCTGAAAAGTTGCTGAAGAAAGAACTGGAGTTTACTCAGTTAGAGGAGAAACATAATGAAGAATGTGTGAGTAAAAAGAATATACAAGCAAGCCTTCATCAAAAAGACTTAGATTGTCAGCAGCTTCAGTCAAGATTATCTGCATCTGAAACCTCCCTGCAGAGAATTCAAGCAGAACTAGGTGAAAAGGGGGAAACTACACAGAAGCTCAAAGAAGAACTATCAGAAGTGGAGACCAAATACCAGCATCTGAAGGCTGAGTTTAAACAGCTCCAACAGCAGAGAGAAGAAAAAGACCAGCACGGATTACAACTCCAAAGTGAAGTTAATCAAGTAAGAGATGTTAATTTTATTTATTATAATTCCTCCTGTGGTTTCTTAGTGTGCTTGATAGTTACTTGATCATAATATAGTTCATTAAAAAATACTTAAAATATTTTTGCTTTTCCTTAATAAATAAGAAAGATATGTTAGCACCCATCATATAGTACTGTTTTGAAGTGTTTATGAATTAATACCTATAAATTGCTTAGGATGGTACCTGGCAAATGGTAGGTACTCAACATATATTAGTTAATTGTAATTAATTTAAATTGTTGATCATTATTTAGAAATTCTTATCTTTTCTCTTTTTTTTGGTTAGTTAATTTTCTAAATAAAATAAACCAAAAATAATAAATCAATAATATAAAAAATCTATATTTTAAAAGAAAAAAACAAATTAGTCATAACAGCTATTTTTATAATAATATCTAACTTAAATTTAAGTTCTGTGTTCTTATTTTTTATAGGTAACATTATAAATTGGTTGAAAAAATGGAAATTTGGGGGATATTAAATTCTTTAGTCACTTTTTTGATAATATTCAACTATTTTCACTTAAATGGTACTGACACTTTTTTTTTTTTAATGTTCAGTTGGCTAGCATATAGTATATCATAAGTTTTTGGCGTAGTGTTCAATGATTGATTAGTTGTGTTTAATACCCAGTGCTCATTACCACATGTTCCCTCCTTAATACCCATTACCTGGTTACCCCACCTTCCTCCCCTCTGTAACCCTCAGTTTGTTTTCCAAAGTCCAGGGTCTCTTATGGCTTCTCTCCCTTTCTGGTTTCTTCACATTCAGTTTTTCTACCCTTCCCCTGTGGTCATCTGCTGTATTCCTTATGACCCATGTCCTCGTGTTCCACATATGAGTGAAACCATATGATAGTTTTCTTTTTCTGCTTGACTTATTTCACTTAGCTTAATCCCCTCCAGTTCCATCCATGTCAATGCAAATGGTTGGTATTCATCCTTTCTGACGGCTGAATAATATTCCATTGTATATATGGACCATATCTTCTTTATCAATTCAGCTGTTGAAGGACATCTCAGCTCCTTCCACAGTTTGGCTATTGTGGACATTGCTGCTATGATACTTGATTTTATGGCATCAGTCCTTCTATCTTCTTGGCTTGATATATTCTTCCTATTTCTCTTCTCTTTGATGAATGCACTGATTACTTCACTTGGCACTTTTTGGTCATTTTCTGACCATTGCCATTTCTTCCTCCCTGACCCCTCAAAGGTGGCTTAAGCATATATATATTTTGATTGTTTTACTTGCCACAGTATAGTATATTATCATATAACTTACGTGTCTTTCTTCATAGATTCTGAACTCTTTGGATGCAAAGACCGTGTCTTACTCATTATTTTTTTTTAAGATTTTATTATTTATTTGACAGCCAGAGATCACAAGTAGGCAGAGAGGCAGGCAGAGAGAGAGGAGGGGGAGCAGGCTCCCTGCTGAGCAGAAAGCCCGATGTGGGGCTCTATCCCAGGACCCTGGGATCATGACCTGAGCCCAAGGCAGAGGCTTTAACCCACTGAACCACTCAGGTGCCCCAGTCGTGTATATTCTTCATATTTGTGTTTATGATCAGTCCTAAAATAGCCGCAGATGTGTAGATAATGATGTTATATAATGAAAAGATTGGGTGTCATCATTTTGATTTTTAAAAATTTATTTAACATACATCTTGAATAGCATAGTGGATTTAATTATTTATTTTAAAGATTTTATTTATTTGCAAGAGAAAAGAGAAAGCACAAGCAAGTGGGAGGGGCAGAGAGAGAGGGAGAAGTAGACTTCCCATTGAGCAAGGAGCCTGACTCAGGACTTGATCCTGGGCTCCCTGGAGCCTGACCTGAGCCCATGGCAGACACTTAACTGATTGAGCTCCCCAGGTGTCCCAGCATATTGGATTTAGAAACCAGCTGCCTGAGTTCCAGTTCTGTGGCTTACAAGCTGTGTGTGATCTCAGGCACAGTACTTAACCTGGGCTTGTTTGCTTGTCTCTAATTTGGGTAATAATTGAATCTTATTCATAGGGCTGTACATATAAGAATTAAATTAGTTAATATTTTGATTTTAATATTTGATTTAGAGTAGGGCTTGGCACTTAGTAAATATTGTTAGGAGTGTAATGAGTAAAAAATTATGTATATAGGTGTGCAAACTGAATTTACTCTAGAGTGTATACTATGTATCTCAAAAGGATTGTGATTTTAGGGTAGACCATTCTATTAATAATTCCAGCGTTTACTATTTTTACTCTTGATTTAACCTCTTTTTCTTTAACATGTTTACTCTAAAATGGTATAGACATCATTGTTTAAGTAACTTTGGCCTGCTCCCAACCTTAGACACCCTTTTTTGATGTTCTTTTTTTTAAATCAAGATCAGGGATTTATCAGGAATTGTATAGATTGAATGACAAATTTATTTATAGTACACATCCCTTTTTCTTACCACTTTAATAAATCTACACTAAAGAGCAATGGTTCTCTTTAATTTGCTTGGTTCTCAGTTCTGTCTGCACATCAGAATCACCTGGGGAGATTAATTTAAATTTAATTTAAATTAAAAAATTAACTTATGAAGGTGTCACCCTTGGTCCAATTAAATCATAGTCACTGGCATATTCAAATGTTTTCCCTGTAATTATATTATGCAGTTGAATTTGAAAACTGCTGCTCTTTGAAGTGTTACTATTTGGCAAGTGATTTCTAAGGTTTTCTGAAGCTGAACATCATTTGATTCTTGTTAGGAAAACATGGGTTTCTGGGATTTAGATAAAATGTATTAAATCGAAACTTACATGGAAGGAGTCTGATTATATGTGCATTGCATTAACAGTGATATCAGGAGATTCTTCTGTATCATTTTTTGGTGTGTGTACAGCTAGTGATTTGACAATTCTGTCCATTACTGAATGCTCATCATAGTGAGTGTAGTCACCCTTGGTCACTCTACCTTGTTATTACAGTATTATTGACCGCATTTGCTAAGTTATACTTTTCATCTCTGTGACTTATTTTATAACTGGAGTTTGTGTCTCTTCATAAGCTGGAGATTCTTATCCAGCAAGTTTAAGAACTAGACATGGATGATGCCTGTTTGTAAGAGATCATGCAATTTGGATGTTTGAAATATGCATTAACCTCCAAGGCCTCATTAGCTTTTATATATCTAGATTGTTTCTAAGTATTGTAGTACGAAGGAGAAGGTTTGGGATTTACTTTGTAGAGCTAATCCATTGCGTATTAAGAAGAGGAATAAACGGGCACCTGGGTGGCTTGGTGGGTTAAGCCTCTGCCTTCAGCTCAGGTCATGGTCTCAGGGTCCTGGGATATAGCCCTGCATCGGGCTCTCTGCTCGGGGGGCCTGCTTCCCCCTCTCTCTCTGCCTGCCTTTCTGCCTACTTGGGCGCGCGTGCTCGCTCGCTCTCTCTGTCAAATAAATAAGTAAATAAATCTTAAAAAATAAAAAAAGGAATAAAAAGAAAAATTAAAAGAGAAAGATGTTAGAGTGCTGGCTAAGGACAAGAATAAAATAAATGCATTCTTTTTAACTGGTACTGATTATTGTTTTAGTTAGATGGAAACATGTTTTTTACTTTAAAAATTAACTTTGGTTTTCTTTATTAAGGATAGAGTGTATTCTAATAGCCACATATTGTTTCATAGCATAAGAAAATAGTGGGTGTCCACTTTTCTGATAGAACTTTGTTTTATCCTAGGATGCCTGGGTGGCTCAGTCAGTTAAACGTCTGCCTTCGACTCAGGTCATGATCTCAGGGTTCTGGGATAGAGGCCTGTGTTGGGCTTCCACTCAGTGGGGAGCCTGCTTCTCCCTCTGCCTGCTGATCCCCATGCTTATGCTCTTTCTCTCCAACCAATAAATAAATAAAATCTTTAATAAAAGATAAAAGAACTTTGCTTTATCCTGATCAACTATGAATTTTTATGGAAAAAAATGTAAGTGTAGTACATATAAGTATAAATATGACACAGAGACTATAGGTTGTTAATATTTTTGCATTTAAAATGAATAGTTTTGATTGAAAGCAATTGTACAGAATGTTTGTTATTAATTTTTAATTTTGCTGAGGTACTTGCATTTGCATGTATTATGAGACTGGTGTTTAGGAACACTCTTAGTGTGTAAACCTTGCCAAATGTCTTGCAACTTTTGAAAATATCATATAGCTCATTTTTGTTCTATATTCCCAGCACTTGTGCAGTTATTCTTCTGAAATTAATACAGACTTTTTTTCTTTTTTTACTGGAACTTCCCCCTCCCCCAAGAGAAACTGACTACTTTATCTGGTAGTATTAAAGAAAATAAAGAATTTAAGAGAGTGATAGTTCTTAGTTTCAGGGGAAATCTCTCCTTTAGCTTTAACTGGGTAGGAATTTTAAAGTTAATGAATGAGGGACACCTAATATTTAAACAGAAATACTCTTTCTTCTCGTTTATTTAGAAATTATGTGCTAATTCGAGAATTTGGGAATGCTTTGTGTTCTATTCAATACCCAGATGTAATAAGTTAATTGTGGCAGTTTGTAATTATGAAAAAACAAGAATCACTATGAAATAAAAAAAAAAATACTGTGGAATAGGTCTGAGTGTGTACCTTGACTGTCTTCATTTTTTTCTTTTTTAATTGGACTCATGACCCTGAGATCAAGACCTGTGCTGAGATCCAGAGTCAGAAGCTTAACTGACTAAGCCACCTACCTGCCTTGAGCATCCAGATTTTTAAATTTTATTTTACTGTTTTAAGCTCCTCAAGAGATTCTGACACTCAAGTCCAAACAAGAGCCTTTGGGCCACTGTATTTTTGTCTGTCTGTTTGTTTAAGACAACAAAAAGCCCCAAAACTGTGATGTTTATTCAGTTTTATATGATCCATCATAATTTATGTGATTAAAATTCAGCTGAATCTTAGGTTCCCCCCAAATACATGAAAATTATGATTTATAATTATATTGGTAAAAAAGAAAATATTGTTTAGAAAGGTAGGTCGTGGTGGTGATGAGTGTGTATGGGTTCTCACATATGTACTACACAAACTTTTCTTTTTCTTTTTTAAAGTTACATACCAAACTTCTGGAGACAGAGCGCCAGCTAGGTGAAGCTCATGGTAGGCTAAAGGAACAGAGACAACTTTCAAGTGAAAAGTTGATGGATAAAGAACAACAAGTGGCTGATCTACAGCTCAAACTTTCTCGTTTAGAAGAACAGGTAAGCTAACATTTCAAGTTACTTTATAATAGCAAGTTTATTGATAGATTTGAGGCATCTTAAATAGTATTATGGTCTAATTTTTTAATTGTTAAGAGCTTTAATTAGACGTTTTTACTTTAAATTGTGACATTTATTTCTCCCCACTAAAAAATCCTAATTATTATTAACTATATTAGGTCATTTTGTTGTGACTGTATTCTCTAAAGTCTCAATTAAAATGTGTTGAGAAGACTACTCTTTTAGCTTGAGGCAAGAAAGACTCTGGGGGTGAACCTTTATTAGGCTGCTGAAGGGGAGGAGTCTTCCTGTCCAGGAAAGACAACTTCCCAATAAAACAGTGAGACATGAACACAGTTGGTGAGGATCTTTAATGTCACATATTTGGTGCATATAAATTTTGAGTTTGCATTTAAAGATTTTCACTTTTGCAATTTAGGCACAAGATTGAATGCTATGGTAATTAAAAATGCAGTTGTCAAAAATGGCTAAAGTAGAAGTTATAATTAAATTATGCCTTCCACTAGAATTGAGCAAACACTGAGATTTAAAATCTGTAACTTCATCAACTAGTTTTCTTCTAGATCTAGAATCTTAGAGATGATAGATAACCCGTTCTTTTCCAGTAAGTAAATAAGTATATTATAGAAAGAAAAAAATACTGATACTGTGGTTTAGATTATTGTTACAAAAAATCTGTATGTAAGCAATTCCTTGATCATACTACTATACAAAAAAGCAGTAATAAACTAAATGCCAACCTAGGGAAAGAATTGTGTTCTTAGGATTAGAGTCTATTCCTAGGGAATAGTTTTATAATCATAAGATTAAGTAAGGAATGAGATACTGCTTTTAAAGTTGATTTTATATATTGTCTGAATTTAGATTTTTTTCTTCAGACTTGAGAATTTTGAGAATTGAAGTAATGCCAGATTTTTTTTTTATTAACGACATATAATGTATTATTGGTTTCAGAGGTACCAGTCTGTGATTCATTAGTCTTATGTAATACCCAGAGCTTATTACATCACATGCCCTCCTTAATGTCCATCACCCAGCTACTCCATCCCTCTACCCACCTCCCCTCCAGCAACCCTCAGTTTGTTTCCTATGATTAAGAGTCTCTTACAGTTTCCTCTCTCTCTGGTGTCTCCCTCTCTGGTTTCGTCTAGTTTTATTTTTTCCTCTCTTCCCCTATGATCCTCTGTTTTGTTTCTTAAATTCCACATATCAGTGAGACCATATGATAACTGGCTTTCTCTAGATTGATTTATTTCACTTAGCATAATACCCTCTGTTCCATCCATGTTGTTGCAAATGGCAAGATTTCATTTTTTGATAGCTGAATAATATTCATACACACACACACACACACACCAGATCTTCTTTATCCATTCATCTGTTGATGGACATCTGGGCTCTTTCCATGGTTTGACTATTGTGGACATTGCTGCTATAAACCTTGGGATGCAGGTGCCCCTTTGGATCACTACGTTTATATCTTTGGGATAAATACCCAGAAGTGCAATTGCTGGGTTGTAGGGTAGCTCTATTTCCAACTTTTTGAGGAACCTCCATACTGTTTTCCACAGTGTAATACCAGATACTTACGAATGATAGCATTATGCCTTTAAATTGTGAGGTGACAATCTGTAATTTTTTTTTTAAGTTGAAGGAAAAAGTAACAAATTCTACAGAATTGCAGCATCAATTAGATAAAACGAAGCAACAGCATCAAGAACAACAAGCTCTTCAGCAAAGCACTACAGCAAAACTTCGAGAAGCTCAGGTAAATATTAGTATGTGAAATATTAGCCTTTTAAACAGAAATTAACCAAATCATTATTCTTTTGTTATAAAACAAGATAATGTGAAAAACTTGATTATGAAGGGCTTTGATAGTTTTTAGTGTCTGGATGATCAGAAAATCTTTTCCTTTTAATTGCTATCTTGAAATTTTCTTTTTTTTAAAGATTTTATTTATTTATTTGTCAGAAAGAGAGTGAAAGAAAGCACACAAGCTGGCAGAGAGGCAGGCAGAGGCGGAGAGAGAGGCAGGCTCTCTGCTGAGCAAGGAGCCCAATGAGGGACTTAATCCCAGGACCCTGAGATCATGACCTGAGCCGAAAGCAGAGGCTTAACCCACTGAGCCACCCAGGCGTCCCCTATGTTGAAATTTTCTATTTTAAAATTATCATAACTAGATAATAGTAGTAGATAAAATAGTAGTAGTTAAAAGTAGACTTGTATAAAATATTTAAATTTTATTAAATTTTTTACTAAATTGACCTATTTAAATAAAATATATTTATTAAATTATATATATCAAAATAAATTATTTATTGCTTATTATTTTTAAAAGTATTTAAAAAACTTTAAAAATTCAAATAAAATTTCCTAATTTAGCCCAGTTAAAAAGACTATTTTATGTTTACAGTAGACATTAATAATTTTTGGTCATGTCTTTTCCTACTATCTACCATGGTAGCTATCATGTGACCACTGTTATAAAAAAATGTAAGTCGTTGGGTTACATTTATACAGATTCTATAGTATAGCTTATAAGATTGAAAGGAGTAAAATTTTCGTTTTGTTACAGTGAGGGGAAGAGGGTGCCCAAGTGTTTGAAATGAATTTGAAATGAAATGAAATTTGACTTTGACATTCATTTATTTCTTCAATCTTTGATTAATTCATTGAATATTATTGAGCACTATATGTCAGGCACTGTGGTAAGCACTGAAAATATAGAGATGAGTAAGACACAGTGCCTGCCTTCTAGAAAATGGCAAACTAATGATGTGCCCATAGAAACAATGTTGGAATTTAAAGGAGGCTGTAAGTAATACATCTCTCTTACCCTTCTGAGTTTGGAGAGTGGGGTGGGAGTTAGGTGGATAGAGATAAAAATATTGTACTCATTTACTTGTTTTTTCATTTATTCAGTCAACAAATGTGTTTTAATGTCTACTCTTAGCCAAGGAAGTGATTTTGTGGCTGTGGCAGCAAATGAAATAGATAAAGCTCTCTGCTCTCATGGTTAAGTGCTATGGAGATGAAAAAGAATAGGGAGTAGGAAAGATCTGGGGGGGCTGGAGGTGGGACTGCAATATTAGATAGGATTGGCAGGGAAGGCCTCTTTGAGAAGATGAAAGACTCGACGGAAAGGAGAGTGTGAGGCTTGTGGATATCAAAGAGTGCATCAGTACATTAAAAGGCCTTGAAGCAGGAACATGTCTAAGAAATAACAGGGAGCCAGTGGCTGGAGTGGTATGAGTGGTGAGAAGGGTAAGAGGGGCACAGAGTCATGGAGACCACAGAGAATGAGAACATGTCAGGCTTCATAGATCATTTAAGGATTTTACTTGTGAGTGATGTGAGAAATCATTGAAGGGTTCTGAGCAAAGGAGTAACATGATCTGACTTAAAATTTCACAGGATTGCTCTGGCTGTTATATTGAGAGTACACTGTGGGGACACATGAGTATAAGCAAAGAAATTAGCTAAGAGACTGCTATGGTGATCCAGATAAGAAATGATACATGGCTTGGATCAGAGTGGAAGCAGCGCAGGTAGTGAGAACTGGTTAGAGGCTATGTATGATAGCCTCTATCATATGTATGATAGACTATGATAGATTGATGTGGGGTGTATAGAGAGAAGTGGATGATTCCAAGAAGTTTGGCCTGGGTAGTTAGAAGGATTGAGAGTCCTATTGGGCTTGGCAACATGGAGGTCATTGATGACATTGATAAGAGCAACTTGGATAGAGAAGGAGGTATGAAAGCCTGATGGAAAGGGCTCAAGAGAAAATTGGAAGAGAGAGTTTGATACGATGAATATAGATAACTCTAGGAGTTTTACTGTAAAGAGTAGTAAAGAAATAGAGCAGTAAGACTGAGGTAAAGAATTTGGCATGGGTCTGCAGCCAAATGTGCTTTCTTGTGTGTATCCCAGAGTTAAATTGATTCATCTAGTCACAGCTGGAAATGAGTCATTCAATGTCTTACAGGCAGGTTGTCTCTTAGCCTGAAGGTAGAGCAAGGGGCTGAGTTGAACATGCTTTAGTTCCTTATTCTAAACTTCCAGTTAGTTAAATTCTCATTCCCTGGGGAAGAAGAAGAAAAGGATGTTGAAGAGGCCAGTCAGTCTCTCCTTCAGAAACATGAAGAGTCCTTAAAACCCCTAAAAAGGAAGTGTAATTAGTGTCATTCTAGGTGTATATACGTATATAAAATTATTATGGCATCACAAAGGGCAATTATCTAACTCAGAGTCTGGAAAAGAACAGTTATTAGAAACTTAATAAAAGTGATCATTTGAGTTGCAAAGGATATGTAGATGTTTCTGTGTTCGGGAAGATGATTATAGTAAGTATATTCCAAGTAGAAATTAAAAGGACAAGGATACTGAAGCTGATATGAACTATACTATTAGGTTTTGCTGGAGCTTAAAGTGTAATTTAGAGTTTAGTTAGAGAAGAGGCCAGAGCATTAGACATGAGTTAAGTTTATAGAAGGTGTTGTGTGACATTTATAAGTAGGACTTAATAGTTGCAGGGAATGAGAGAGAAAGAGGATCATGTCCAGATGGATAACACTGGGTACACAGTAGATGGAGGTGTCATCACATATGTGAGTGAGCATGAGACAAATGGACATTTCATCAGGCTGTATGATGAGTTCAGTTTTGGACATTGCTGAGGCACCTATAGGATATATTTATTTAGAGCTTAGAGGAGGAAACCAGGCTATATATATTAGCTGTGAGAAACATCACTATATATAGGGTAAATGCAATTACTGGAATAGATGTGATCAGCCAGGGAGGGAGTGTAGTGAGGAGAACAGATAACTGCTACCATAGGACTTCTAGGAAACACTAGCACTTAATGGCATAGAATGGAGGAAGAGCAGCCCAAAGAAAGAGAATAATCAAAGTAATTAAGGAGAATCTGCAGAGTAGAATCCAAAAGATTGGGGGGAGTCAAAAGTTGGGAGTAATCAGTAACTTCAAATGTGGACATGTAGTAGGGATGCCAAGTATGATAAGTGAAAAATGTCCATTATATTAAACTGTAATTACATATTATAAATATATATTCTTAAGTATATTTTAAGGATGAATTAGTGACCTTATTAAACATAATTTCAATAAAATGATAGAGATGGCTGAGTTTTGATGAGTGAATGATCTGGGAGTTGGAAAAGTAAATTTGAATTAATTTTTTTAAAAAATATTTTATTTATTTATTTGTCAGAGACGGAGAGAGAGCGAGTGAGCACAGGCAGACAGAGAGGCAGGCAGAGGCAGAGGGAGAAGCAGGCTCCCTGCCGAGCAAGGATCCCGATGTGGGACTCAATCTCAGGACTCTGGGATCATGACCTGAGCCGAAGGCAGCTGTTTAACCAACCGAGCCACCCAGGCGTCCCCTTGAATTAATTTTTTTAAAAAGATCATTTATGTATGTATGTATGTATCTATCTATCTGACAGAGACAGAGAGAGAGGCAGTGAGAGTAGGAACATAAGCAGGGGGAGAAGGAGAGGAAGAAGCAGGCTTCCTGCTGAGCAGGGAGCCTGACTCAGGCCGGGCTGATCCTAGGACCCTAGGATCATGACCTGAGCTGGAGGTAGACGCTTAACCACTGAGCCACCCAGATGTCCCTTGAATTACTTTTTTAGAATTTAAAAATGAATTATATAAAGACTGGGCAGAGATGAGTGGGGCTTGTTCTGGGAATTGTTTTTGAAAACAAAAGATGCCTGAACATGTTTATAGTCTACGACAAAGGGACTGGTAGAAAGGGAATAATTGAGGATACTGAAGGAGAGGTTACAGAAATAATAAGTTACTGAAAAGCTATGAGATTAACAGATAAAATGGGTGGTGGTAAATTTGAACTTACCCTCCCTTGAAGAATATTCTTTGAAGCTTGAGGAAAGAAAGTATCTGTCTTTATAGATATGGGGTTGGAAAATCAAGGTGCATCATCCCAGAAGATTTGCCCTCTCCCCTCCCCTTTTTTTGGATAAAGTTGGAGATGGCAATAGTTGAATGAAAAGCAGGCAGATATTATGAATTTGGAGAGAATACTGAAGCTTTTAAGTAGTTGTTGAGGCAAATATTTGAGGGTAAGAACCTTAATCAAGTGAAAGGGTTGGTAAGATGCTTCTGAGTATGTGATGGAGGTTGGTCTCTAGAACTCTGTAGTGGCAGTAGTCTATGAAGGTTTAGGATTTTGCTCTTACAGTGCTTAGAAATGTAGATGTGGAGTCAGCAGTTTGCAACATTGATCTAGGATTGGGCTTTTTTTTGGTAGTTCTGTTGGGAATTTGAAGGTGAAAGGAATAGGAGAATGTTGAATAGTTGAGAGAATAATTAAGGTTAGTTCCTATCTGTATATTAGGTTCAGGAAGAGAAATGAGGCATAAGCTATATATGATAGAAGAAAATTGAGATCAGTGTCTGTCCGGCATTGAAGAGTAGAAATGAGGTCATGAAATTGGAAGATGGTCAGGAAGTTGTGGTCATAGGGTCGTTGGACAGTTTTTTTCATTTGGAACAATTTCAAGTGATTGTAAGATCCTACATGTGAGTGATTGAATAAAATGAGTAAGGGTCCAGGAATTAAGATGATATGAATGTTGAGGCTGTGCTCTTAATTCTTTGTATATTTTGTATTTCCCAGAAAATTGGCAGAAATTGGGATTGAGAGAAAAACTAAGTCAGGTCTCAAGTATTCAGTGGATGAGGTAGGGGATTATAGATGATAGCAAAACAGAATAGAGGATAGAATAAATGATTTAACATACTCCCCAAAGCACCATGAAGCTTTTACATGATGGGGAGAGTTAGGGGGTGAAAAACCAGGAAGGAGTCAGCCTCCTTTGCTTGCCCAGCAGAATGGTTCTTACATATCTGAGAGTGTTGAGGGGGAATCAGCATCTGTAAAGGGTGAACAAAATTTCACTTCTGACTTGGAAATAGAGTGACTATTCTGGAAAAAAGCTTAGTCCTGGAGCTGTGGTTCCAGAAGATGAGTGGGATGTGGAGAGAGGGGTCATTAGTGACAGAAGTAGAGGATGAGATCAGATGGGTTAGGCTGCCTTTCATCATTTTGTGATTGAAACTTAAAGGAGAAGCATGTTTGAAAGTGATCTCAAATAGTGCAGTATTGGTGCAAATTGTTGAGAGTACCAGCTGGTTGCTGACTTGATCTGAGCACAGTAGTGTGGGGGTACTGTAAGGTTTGCAGAGGGCCTGGTTAGGGCCTGGTTTAGGGAGAAGTTCTCTCAGGCTGTGTTAGAATGATGGAGGCAGAGCCAAAGGCTGTGGGTAAAATAGCTCCAGAATATTAATGGGCATTGTTCTGGATGTGGGCTAATGCACCCTGCTCTGTGTATTGGTAAAGTAAAAGAAGAGGGATTCCTTGATGTGTATCAATAGAAGAGTCCTGTTGGAGTATTGAAGTGAGCCTTCATGAGTATACGTGTGTTAGAGTGCAATCCTTTATTGTTCTGTTCATTCAACAAATATCTTAGAGAGCTTGGATACATCAACGAGTAAAACAGACAAAAATCCTTACCTTTGTGGAGCGTGCATTCTAGTGAGGGGGCGGAGGGAAACTGATAAACATGAAAAATAGGTAATTTACTTAGTGTGTTAAAAGTTAAGTGCTATGGAAAGGGAAAAAAAAAACATTCAGGAGAAAGTATTGGGAGAGACTGCAATTTTATTTTATATTTTAATTTTTTAAAAGATTTATTTATTTTACTAACAGAGAGAGTACTCATCAGTAGGAGGAGGGGTAGAGGGTGAAGGAAAGAGACAGACTCCCTGCTGAGGCAGATTATTAATGATGGGCTGAGTCTCATGACCCTGAGGTCTGGTCTCAGCCAGAATCAGGAGTCCATTGCTCAACCAACTGAGCTGCCCACATGCCCATAAAGGCTGCAGTTTTAAATGTAATGGTAGGGTAGGCATGATTGAGTAGGTGACATTTGAACAAACATTTGAAGGAGAGGAAATGAGCCATGTGACATTGTGAGAAAGGTATTCTAGACAGAAAAAACAGTGCAAAGGCCCGGCGGTGGGTGTGCCTGGTATGATAAGGAATACAGAGAGTCCCAAGAGTCTGCAGTGGATTAAAGAAGAAGAGGAGTAGTGGGCAGTGAGGTTCAAGTGTTAGAATAATAATGTGAATAATTGAAGGTTGTTTTTAGGAATTAAATTCTAATTTATTATCAATAATATAAGTTTATATTATTAAATATATAGTTCTATATTTAAATTTACCATGTTAAATGTAATAAGTAATTAAAAAATGTAAGACTAAGAATTTGAGTTGCAAAATGTATTATCAATCATTTTGTTTGAAGAATAACTTTTTAAGTTCTCTATCCTTAAGTTAGTAGTTTTCACTTGTTTACAGAATGATTTAGAACAAGTACTACGTCAAATTGGTGATAAGGACCAAAAGATCCAGAACCTTGAAGCCTTATTACAGAAAAGTAAAGAAAATATTTCCTTACTAGAAAAAGAAAGAGAAGATCTTTATGCAAAAATTCAGGCTGGTGAAGGAGAGACTGCTGTTCTTAACCAATTACAAGAAAAAAACCATACCTTACAGGAGCAAGTAAGCATGTCCAACGTATTCTATTTCTAAAACTGAATTTTATCTTTCTAAATCTTACTAAGTGCTTTGTTTAAATGACTCTTCATTTTGGTTATTATTAGTACTTTTTAAATATTATGTTCTTTTGACAACTATCATCTCATTTACCTTAGAGATGGGTTGCTGTTATAGTAAAAGTAAGTTAGGGAGAGAAGGGAGAAGGGAGTTGGGGTAAATTGGAAGGGGAGGTGAATCATGAGAGACTATGGACTCTGAAAAGCAATCTGAGGGTTTTGAAGGGTTGGGGGGGGGGAGGTCGGGGTACCAGCTGGTGGGTATTATAGAGGGCACGGATTGCATGGAGCACTGGGTGTGGTGAAAAAATAATGAATACTGTTATGCTGAAAATAAATAAAAAATAAATTAAAAAAAAAAGTAAGTTAGCATAATTTGACAAAGAAAATCTCAGTTCTTGTCCCAGCACAAAATTTATTACCTGTGTGATCACAAATAAATCATTTTACCTTGTCAGCTCATTAGAAAAGTAGAGATGTTATTAATAATGCATTCTTGCTTCATGATATTTTGTGATATTTTGAAAAAAGAATGAGTATTTATAAACTGAATATTTGTAAACTGAACATATTTATTTTAACTGAAAGTACTAATCAGGTTAGTTGTTACTATTTATTAGTTAATATGTGGGCTTACTAGTTACTTATATTTTGGTCATGATATGTCTTTGGAATACGGAGCTAATGATAATTTTGATAAGTTGCTTATATAGAATTTATAGTTGTTTTTTTGAAGAGAAGTCTAATAAGAGAGTTATAATTATGTAAATGAGAAAATGTTAAAATAAAATATCAATAGGTAATGCCACTTTTCTAATTCTAATTTTAAAAGAATAAATAAAAGTAAATCTATGTACTTTGCTTCCTATCATGTTGGAGTAACTGATATGTCTTTAGTCCTTTCACCATAAATGACTAGAACAGTAGAAAAAAATGTGTAAAACCACTGTTTTCAGATATTGTATAACAAGCAGTGCAGGGCTTTGATTCCTGAGAGAAGAGAAGCAAGGGAAGTGAACCTTTTGATCATTCCAGCTTTTGACTGGGAGACATCTTCCAGACTGCGGCACAGGTTGGGGGAATCCAAGGAAAGCACAGTGGTCTCACTGAACTAAGGAGTGAGAAATTGAAGTTAAGAAAAGTTGAGGCACCTGATGATACTTGGGGGCAGAATATTGGAGAGTGGGGAACAGTAGAGAGAAGCAGCCCCAGAAAGTATATGGGATCCACTTGAGCCTTTAGCTGACTGCTAAACTTTCCATTCATGTGGTGGGGCTTCATGAGGCCAGGCAGTGAACAATCATTAGGAAGCTGCAATCGGAAAAATGGTCAGGGCTGGGAGATGTTCAAATCCAGGAAGAGAATAAAGAGGTGGTTCAATGCTTTGGTGACATTTAGTAGAAACCCTGGGAATGTCAGATCTTAGGATAAAGCTAAACTAGCCCTAGGGTAAAAGCTAGCATACACCTGACCTAACAAAGCATAAAAAGAAGCCTCAAAATGATCCAGTTGGGTCACAGGTATGTTAACTAAACATTTCTGAAAGAAGACAATAAAATCAAGACTTATTATCATAAATATTAAAAAATTACTAGACATTCAAAGAAGAAAACATGTATGACTCTTAAAATATGCTTATTACTATAAAGGAAAAACTATAATAATGGAAATAGAAGTGAAAATGATAAAGAATTAAATGGAACTTCATATGTTTATTAGTTTCATATATAAATATATACACATACATATATGGCTTAATAAATTAACCAAGTAGAAAGTGCAGTAGTGAACATTAAGACAAGGCAATTGAAACTGTCCAAAATGAACCACAGAGTGAAAAAAAGCCTGGGCTGACAAAACCCTTCAAAAGACCAAAACCCAAAAAACTGCTTTAGTGACTGTGGAACAGTATCATGTAATCTAGCATACATGTAATTGATGTGATGGGGTAGGGAGGAGAAAATAGTTATTGAAATAATGGCCGAAACAAGTTTCAGATTGATTAAAAACATGAATCCATAGATTCAAAAACCTCAGTGAGCTCTAAGCAAGGTACACCAAAGAAATGAATTGGATTTCATCTAAATTGAAATGTTTGCTTTTCAAAAGATGCCATTACAAAAATAAAAGCCGAGGCACAGACTGGGAGAAAATATTTGCAGTACATATACCTGACAATTCAGAAATATTCAGAATATATAAGGAACTCTTATTACTTAGACCAGTGATTGTCTGGGGCTAGAGATGAGTGGAGGGTACAGACTGCAAAGAGGCATGAGTAAAGCTTTTGGGGTAATGGAAATGTTCTCCATCTGATTGTGGCAGTGGTTAAATGAGTGTGTAATTTACCAAATCTCAAGCTGTGCAATTAAATTGGGTGAATTTTATTTCATGTAAATTATAGCTCAGTAGAGATGGTTTTAAAAATAATAGGAATCTGAATTAATTGTTGTTTTCTTATAGTTTTGAGAGATTGCTTAATTTTGGAAAGATGTGAATAAATTTTCTTGAAGAAAATATGAGATAACCTATCATAGAGCACTTTAATATTCTCATGGGCCTTACATTTTTTTTTTTTTTTAGTTCTTATTATATCATTTGTGATCTTCATAATTAGAGTCTTGCTTGTATGATAGGTAACTCAACTCACAGAGAAACTGAAGAATCAGTCAGAAAGCCATAAACAAGCCCAGGAGAATTTGCATGACCAAGTGCAAGAGCAGAAGGCACATCTTAGAGCTGCACAAGACCGTGTTCTTTCCTTAGAAACTAGTGTCAGTGAATTGACTAGTCAATTAAATGAGAGCAAGGAGAAGGTTTCCCAGCTTGACATACAGGTAATATTGAATTATTCAATTTAATGTGAGTTTGTCTGAATAAAACACCTATTTTAGACCATCAAATGTTAATAAATTCTGTTTCTTTCTCCTTGTGTCTCTCTTTCTGTCTCCCCCGATCCCCCACCACTCTCTCCCTCTCTCTGCCTTGTTTATTAATGGAAAAATGGTGGGAATAGGAATTAAATAAAGGTTGTATCTAGACAGTTTATTGAGCTTTCTTGTTTGCCTTTTTTTTCTTTATCTCTTCTGGCAAACCCTACCTTCTGAAACCGCTAGATTTTTTTGCTTTTCTTTTTTTCTATGAAATCCTTATTGTTGTTTCTAAGTTCAAAGTCATTTGATATTATACCATTAGATTTCTAGATTTCTAGATTTACTTTTTTACTTTGATTTTTTTAGATTTTACTTTAAAGGTTTGATTTAAAAAAATACTTTTATGTATGTAGCATTATATATTTTTAGTATACATTCTTTCAGAGGCCAATATAGATGCCTGTTAAATGAATTAATGATGGGATGGTAATTAAAACAGATTTCTTTTCCATTCTCATTGTTGGTTTTTTATCCTATACTATAGAAAGAAAGTAATCAAAATATTTCTAAACCTTGATTTTCTTTATTTTAGGAAAATAATTCTATTGAAAATAAGCAATATAGAATAGTATAACAGGCATAGTTATTAACTTGGAGGAAGAGGATATACATTTCTTCATATTCAAAATATAATTATTTGTTATATGAGTTATATGATAACCCAATATTTGGATGTCTAATATGAGAGAGGGAGAAGTATTTTGGTGTCATGTAGGGACATATATATCATCATGTATATCATGATAAACTTCATCATTTATCCAAACATTATTAGGAGTCTTTTCTCCTACACGTTCCTGTTTGGGGGATAATCATATACTTACTTTTCAGTGTCTTAATCCTTATGTTTTTTGCTGAAGGACTTAATTTTAAAAATAATTTAGTGACAAAAGCCATGTATGTTCAAGCACTGGGAAATCGAGAACTAACTATAAATTAAATGACTGGTCGATTTTGCTACAGATTAAAGCGAAAACTGAATTACTGCTATCAGCAGAAGCAGCAAAAACTGCTCAGAGAGCAGATCTTCAGAATCATTTGGACACAGCCCAAAATGCATTACAAGATAAACAGCAGGTGAGTGAACCTGATGCAGTTTCATTCGATAACCTAATGTTTTGGTAGATGAATTAATTGCAAACATGTATAAAAATGATACTCAGTTTTATTAATGTCATGATTAACTTGCTTATTTTCTTTGATTTCTTCCTGAGTTCAGAACCTATAAAAAAAATAAATGATATGTTATCATATGTTAGCAAATGTTGAGGTTCATTAAGAATCAGTTGTAAATTAAGACAGTAACAGAATATGACCTTATCGAGGTATGATGTGTGTGTTGTAACACTGGAAGTTTTGGAGATGGTGTAGAAGAATAAGCCACCTTTATACGTTGCTGGTGATTGTATATGTTAGTTCAACCTTTTAATGGTCATAGGGAAAGCTGTTTGGCAACATATTTCAAGAACTCTGGGATTCATTTTTTAGCTCACTTTTAGTTCTTTATCCTAAGGGAATAATCATAGTTTTTAGAATGCTATTTGCATTTCTGTTAATAAAAATGCAAAAAAGTTTAGTAGCAATCTAAGAATCTAAAATAGGACATTTGGCTAAAAAGTGGTCTAGATTAAACAAAATGGAAATTTATGCAAATACAATATTTTAGAAAATAATATCACAATTTGATGATGCATTGTTATGTTAAAGATTGTAATAAAACTGTATGTAAAGTGAGGTTCTCTTCCTATTTTAAAAGTATAAATCAAAAGATTGGTATACACAGAAAAGATTAAAAGGAAACTTATCAAAACATTATTAGTGGTTATTTGTGGGTGGTGTATTTAGTAGTAATTTGTATTTTGTTCTTTCAGTGCTTTTAGAATCTACAAATGAACAAGTTCATAGATGTGGTCACTGTTTTTAAATGTTATTTTTTGAAATGGCATCTTGAACATTGAAAACATTTATAATATAAAAGTGTTATTTTATAATTGGCCTATTTAATATTCTGTTGTATCTTTTGGCTCCTAAAATAACTCTTCCTAGAAAAAGTTATTGAGCGGTTATGCATATAAACTTAGTATCTCATGCTGTGTACAGTCTCAGTTCAGGTCCTTTGTACTGATAAATATAACCTCTGATTCATCATTAGACTTCTTTCTAGTCTTACTACAATAGTTTCTTAAATAAAATTAGAATTTTCAATTTTACTTTGATGAAACATTTAGGCATACAATAAAGTAAACCTTACAAAGTTTTCTTCAATTGTACTTTTCTTACAGGAGTTAAATAAGATCAGTACTCAGTTGGATCAGGTCACTGCAAAGTTGCAGGATAAGCAAGAACATTGCAGTCAGTTGGAAAGTCACCTTAAAGAATATAAAGAGAAACACCTCTCTTTAGAACAAAAAAATGAAGAATTAGAAGGTCAAATTAAGGTTAGTATAAAAGATACTGAATTAACCTATATTTTCTGCTGTAGTAATGGAAACTGATAACATAGAAGGAATTGAGGATCTTAAGTTTGCAAACAAGGGTAAAGTTGTCGTATAAAACATGAAATTACATATAATTTTTCAGGTCTTAATTTTGAATTCCATCTTTAATTTTATTTCTTCATTAATGGGTGGCTTTTACAAATAGCAGTTTTAACATGTATAGTGGTTTCCTTTGTAATGTGTAACTATTTCAAAGAAACAATGAACCAGGAATCTACTCTGTAATTATAAGGAATTTATCATTCTGTTGTTGTTGTTATGAAGCCTCTTGCGTTCCATCATTCTCATCTCCTTACTTCCTTATTCCAATATATATATACATATGACAGACTTCTTCCTTCTTTAAACTTTACATTTATACCCTTTGCATTTTGTTTTTAGTTTGATAATAAGTTTATTCTGTAGTAAATTGCTTCTTACTTTTACACAATTCCAAGTGAAAATGTTGATTTACTAAAGGGGTTAAATGACTAGACCTATCAGAAGAGGATTTGATGTGAGTCCTTTGTCCTTTAAATGGGATCTACTTTCAATTAAACAAATATTTCTCAAATTTATGTGTGTGTGTATGTATATATTATGCTATACCTTCTCAATCAGATGAAACACTTCTGTAGACCTATTGAATATATATGTGTTATCAACACCAATACAACATGGAAGATTGTTGTATGTATACAAATCTGTTTATGGGTTTCTTTTTCTTTTTTTTTATGGCCAGTGATAATAATAATGACAAATTACTTTTTGTAATGTTTGAAAAGAACAGAGAGACCATTTTACTGAAAAGCATCTAATGAGAATTCTCTTGGATATCTTTTAAAAACAGTTATTTAGAACAAGTAGTGTCTCTTGTGATTATCAGATCTTTAACATTTGGTAATTATTTTAGGAAGTATTTCATGTGTTTTATTTAGTTATTTGTTACAGAATTTTATAGTTATATCCAATATCCAGTGTAAGTGTTGAATAAGAGCCACAGTACCTAGATTGGTTTATAAAATACTTAGGGTCAAAATTATTACAACTCTATAAGAAAATGTATTGCTCATTGATACTTAAACTTTACACTCAACAGCTTGATTTTGTAAATTTGTAAAAGTATACACAGTTATATGTATGATATGTATGTGTATGAGACAGAAACTATGCAATAAAGAACAAGAATCTTTAAACCAAGAATTCAATTGACTTTATATTTAGGGTCAACAAATGTAACAAGAAGGATGACATGATAACTCCATTTTTGTTTTGAATGAATATTTACAATTAATTACATCAGTGTTGTTCACTGCTATAAAGGATAATATATTTTAAGTGGACCCACATGTGAACCTGTTATCTTGTCTTTTCACACTTGAGTTAAAACTTTTTTTCAAGTAATAGACATAATTATTTTAAGTTTATTCTCTTTTTTAGAGTTAATTTTTAAAGGTAGATACTTAGTGACTACCTGTCATTTATAAAGCCTGTGGTAGTTCCTTTGAAAGATTCCAAAATAAATAGTTCCTTTATTCAGTAATGGCTTCAGAATGGAAAATGTTTTTTATTATAACATAAATATTTTATGGTTATTATTGTGTGTTATGTCAATACCAATTTAAGTATAAACAAAAATGTTATATTTAATAATAGATGGATAATTATTGACATTAAAATGGTTACTCTATCATATTTCTTCCATAGAAACTAGAAGTGGATACTCTTGAAGTTAAAGGAAGCAAGGAACAAGCTTTGCAGGATCTACAACTGCAAAGACAGCTGAATACAGATTTAGAGCTTAGAGCCACAGAATTGAGTAAACAACTTGAAATGGAGAAAGAAATGTAAGCTAAACTACTTTAAGGGAGGGATTATAAACTATTAAAATATTATGCTTTCAATTTTGCTATTGCAGGGCTTAAAGATTTATTTTATGGGGCGCCTGGGTGGCTCAGTGGATTAAGCCACTGCCTTCGGCTCGGGTCATGATCTCGGTGTCCTGGGATCGAGCCCCGCATCGGGCTCTTTGCTCAGCGGGAGCCTGCTTCTCTCTCTCTCTCTGCCTAACTCTCCGCCTACTTGTGATTTCTCTCTCTGTCAAATAAATAATAAATAAAATCTTTTAAAAAAAAAAGATTTATTTTATGTTTATGTTGATTCTATAAACTCTGTTTATATCAATGAATGAAAAATAAAGCCATCATAATAGGGTTAAATTTAGCTTCACTAGAAAGGACTGAAAATCTGGGTCATCCGGTCTCTTTTCAACAGTAGTATGGTATTCATTTATCTGAGTTAAAGCAATTGTTTTGAGTTGTTCATTTATTTGAATAAATAAATGTAAAAGTAACAAATAGAGGAGTATTTCTAATATCAGCCAAGAAGCAAATGGGCTTCTACTTTGAGAGACTATATCAAGTAGGGAATGTATACTTTCTTATAAGAAATGATCTGTTTTAGCTTTGTGATGTATCTTAACATATTAATGAGCACAAGGGAAACCCTAGAATCAGTGTACCTTTTTAAAAATTATTGAAGTAAAATTTATATACCATTAAATGCACAGATCTTACATGTACAATTTGTTTTAGTAAGTATATACTTACTAAAAGTAAGTATATAAGCAATAAAATGCACCCCCTTCCCCCACAACATTTTTATTACCCGTGGAGTTTTCTCAGGTGTCCTAGTCAATACCTTGTAGACAAGACAGTTCTAATTTCGGTCTCCATAGATTGCTGTTATGTGTTTTTGAAATTAAATTATGCAGTATGTTCTTTTTTGTAACTGCCTTTTTTTCACTTAACATACTATTTTTAAAATTCATCTATGTAGTTGAATAAATATTGTTCCACTGAATGAATATATTACAATTTGTTTATCTTTTTTGGGTGATATTTTTTTTGGTTGTTTGCAGTTTTTGCCTGTTAAGAATAAAGATGCTATCAGTATTCTTAAATAAGCGTTTTTGTGAAAGTTCAGGGTGATGGTGGTGGGGCAGATACATGTTTAACTGTATGAAAAACTGCCAAACCTTTTCCCAAAATGGCTGTACCATTTTCTTGTAAAGATTTTATTTATTTATTTGTCAGACAGAGATCACAAGTAGGCAGAGAGGCAGGCAGAGAGAGAGGAAGGGAAGCATTTTCATAGTTACTCATCCTCTTCGTATTTTGCCAGGTTTCTGCAGATGGTAATTACATGTTGTAGTCCAGTAAAATCAGTTCAATATGACAATTTTTAACAGATGGAATAAATTACCTTGAGGAAGATTGTCTTTTCCCATTTGTACTAAGTGCTTAATGGGCCTATTTATGATAGCTCTGAGTATAGGGGTGAATTAGTTTAGAAGATATTAGGAGCTAAAGATGAATTGATAGAAGAAATTTTTGATGTCCTTAGTGGCAGAGGGGTATCTACCTCCAGACATACCTCATATATTCATAAAAGTGCTGAGATGGGGCATCTTTTGTTCACTTCTAAGGTAGAATTAGTCTCTTTCTTAGCTTGTTCTTGATGTTGATGCTTCCATTGGGTCTTACCATAAAATCTGCAGTGGACACATAACTCACCAGAATTTTGAGGAAAAAATCAGTTCCACTCCATTTACCTGGATTTTTTCAAGGGAGGGGTTGTGACCAGTCACATTTCAGTAGACTTTTCCTTAAATGCCGAATAGACTTCTCTGACTGAGTTGACAGACTTGATCTGTGTCAAAGGTATGAGGGTTTTTTTGACTCTCAGTAATAAAGATGGAAACTGAGAGCCTGGAGAGGAACTCCTGAGGGAAATGAAATAAAATCCATCAGATTGATGATAATTAAGTTGTTTGACACCTTCGTGATTTTCCCCTTGTTTGGGAGTGATGAGAAAAATTTCTTGTTTTCACATATAGTGAAGTAAGTCCTGATACTTTGAATTTGAGGGTATAGAGGTGCATTATATACCTTAAATGGTGTTCCTTCCCACTGTTAACACCATAGTTTGGGGAGCACGTATATACTCTTATATCACCCACTGAGTAATTTGTCACTTTTAGAACCCAATCGTCAGTCCATGAAGATCACCTCTGAGCTGGTTCTTGTTCTTCTTCCCAAGGCCCCTGTGGGCACAAAGGTTCTTTCCATTTCTAATGGGTTCAAAGTAAATGGGCCCATTTCTACTCCATGTTCTAATCTCATGGTTCAGAACTCATGCAGAGGCTTCTATATCATATTGAAGTAGGAAAACCTTTTAATACTAAAGTCTTTTTTTGCCTATATACTTTATGGAAACATTTTAATGTAATATCTTGCATTTCTACTGTACCAACTATGAAAAAAAGGCTGGGTAAACACATCCAGTGTTTCACTAAACCCTACCCCTGATTCCAGGTATCAGCCAAAAAAACAGGGCAAGGTTTCCCCTTTTTCAAGGCCCTCTTACATCTGTGCATCCAGCGCTCCTTCCAGCTCTCATCTTAAAATGTATTTTCATTACCATAATATCCTTTGTGATCTTTTTCTTTGATACAAGGAGTATTTCTTTATTTCTTTGTTTATAAATTTTATTTTTTTTTTTAGAGATTTTATTTATTTATTTGACAGAGAGAGATCACAAATAGACAGAGAGGGAGGCAGAGAGAGAGGGGGAAGCAGGCTCCCTGTTGAGCAGAGAGCCCAATATGGGGCTCGATCCCAGGACCCTGGGACCATGACCTGAGCCAAAGGCAGAGGCTTTAACCCACTGAGCCACCCAGGCACCCCTCTTTATTTATACATTTATTTTAAAGATTTATTTTATTTTATTTATTTGAGAGAGAGAGAACATGAGAGGGGAGAGGTCAGAGGGAGAAGCAGACTCCCTGCTGAGCAGGGAGACCAATGTGGGACTTGATACCCGGACTCCAAGATGATGACCCGAGGTAAAGGCAGTTGCTTGATCAACTGAGCCACCCAGGAGCCCGATACATGGAGTATTTAGAAGTATGTTGTTTACTTTCCAGATATTTGGAGCTTTTCTAGATAGTTGTTACTAACTTTTAATTTAATTCCATTGTGAACAGAGAACATGCTCTATAAAATTTGGACTTTTAAAACTGCCTTATTTATTGCCCAGTGTATGGTTTACCTTGGTTAATTTTTCCATGTGCACATAGGTATATTCTCTGTTGGTAAGTGTTCTAAGTTTTAGTTAGTCAAGGTGGTTGATAGTGTTTTAAAAAATAGGGGTTTTTTTTGTTGTTTGTTTGAATATGGTTGATACACAATGTTACTTTAGTTTTAGCTGTACAACAAAGTGATTTAAGACCTCTATATTTTCTTCTATGCTCACCATAATGGTAGCTACCATCTGTCACCAGACAACTCTATTACAATACGATTGAGTAGGTTTCTTATTCTATACTTTTTGTTCTCTTGATATATTCATTCCAGATAATGTTTAACCTTCTATATCCTTGCCTTCCCCCAACCTCTGGTTTATTTATAACTTCCTTTAGTGCCCTTTTTAAAATTAAAGTTTTATGTGACAATGAAAGACTTTATTTCTGTTTTTCCTTCTTTCACATAATCTTATGATTTTATAATAATTATTTATGGGAAAGTTAAGTATCATAGAGATATATATCAAGTCCTAATTTTAGGGTTGCTTGATAGGAATTGTAGCTATATGAAAAAGATAATGACCTTTCTATTTAGACCTTTGAAAATCAGTGAGGTACAGTATCCTATGAATGCACTTTTCAAGACACTTTTAGAAAGTATCAAAGTAAATTTCTGGGACTTAAAGTTGAAAAATTTCCAAATTTAAATATAATTCTGGTATTGCATAAATACCCAACTTCAAATATGTGGCTGGTACATCTTTTAGCAACCTCTCTTTAACATATTATTAAATTTATACTGATGATAAAGTACATCAGAAATAGTATGCATTCAAGAAATGTTACTTTGCATCTGGTTTTATTTTCACTTTAAAAATGGTTGATCTTTAATATGTGGCATTTTTTTGGTGCATAATTTCATTTTGTCAAAACAGTAAAAGTTTTTAACTTTCTTAAAGCTGTATCTTCATTTCTTTATTCTTGTATTCTTCATTTCTTTATTCATTTAGGTGTAGAAAACTTACATTTAAGGCACAAATGATAACAAGTCTCTTATATAATCTGCTAAGATCTAGAATTAAAATAAATCTTTTGTCTTTCTTTCGGTTTGAAATATTTCTTTTTTACTTTATTTTTTCCTACATTAATCATATTTTAAAGTTTAATATCTAGAAAATAAATAATGTGTTTTATGTTTTCAAGGTAAGCGGCAAAGTGCTCTGTATGCATGGGGGCTAACACAATGAATAAGTTCTTTAAGGTACATGGAAAACCTTTTCTGGCTGTTGTAGACTTGAGGGTCAGATATGTGTACAATTTGGGGGGACATCCATTGCAATAGATGAGACTGGATTTGACTTAAAGAAAATCATTTTTATCTGTCAAATGATCAGATCAGATTTAAGGTGTTTTCAGTTGTGTTGTTTTATGACATTATTATTTTTACTTCTGAGCTACACAAGAAAGTTTTAAAACTCAATTATTAATTTAAAATAATAATTATTAATTTTTAATGCTAAATTAGGAATTGTAAATTATGCATTAATTTAAAAATTTGTTTCTTAAATATTTAGAGTATCCAGTATGAAGTTGGATCTTCAGAAAAAATCTGAAGCCCTTGAAAATATTAAACAAACGCTTACTAAGCAAGAGGAAGAAAAAAAAATCCTTAAACAAGAAATTGAAAATTTAAGTCAGGATACAAAGATGCAGCACAAGGAATTAAATAACAAAATTCAAACAGCAGCAGCAGAACTACAAAAAGTGAAGATGGAGAAAGAAACTCTAATGACAGAGCTTTCTGCAACAAAAGAGAATCTATCAAAAGTTTCTGATTCTTTGAAGAACTCCAAAAGTGAATTTGAAAAGGAAAATCAGAAAGGAAAAGCTGCTATATTAGATTTGGTTAGTTGTTTATGTTTACTTAGGTAGAAGTAATTTTTATCTAAAATGTACTGGTTTTTCTGCTTAACCCACTGTTGACTTTTTATCCCACATTTAAATGATTTCAAGTAATTCTTATGAGAAAAGGAATTGGGATTTCTTAACCTGAGAAAAAGATATTGGTGTTTGTGTATAAAATTTCCAGAGGCCAAGGACACTTTTAGTTGGAATATACAGTTTTTGTCTATTGCTGGTATGATGTTGGGTTTGGGAGAGAGTGCTGCATCAAGACATTTTCATAGAGAATGTAGCTGCTGGTTCAAGCATTATTCTCTTGCCTGAAAAAAAAAAAAACCAGAAAAAAAATCAGAGGATCCTGATGACTTTTAATTCTGGTATTATAAACTTTCCAAGTTGTTCTAAATGTTCTACAACTCTAGATAATGTCATATCTTAGAGTTACCATAAAACATATTTAAACTATATGAAATAAAAGTCACACAGTTTCAGAAAATGCTAAATGGGGAATGTATTCTCAGAAATATTTTAACCCATAGGATGCCTGGGTGGCTTAGTTGGTTAAGCATCTGATTTCTTGATTTTGGCTCAGGTCATGATCTCAAGGTCCTGGAATCAAGCCCTGTGTCTGGCTCAGTGTGGAGTCTGCTTGAGTTTCTCTCCCTCTACCCTTTCCCCTGCTCATGCATACTCTTTCTCTCTCTCTCATATAAATAAATAAATCTGAAAAAGAAAGAAAGAAAGAAAGAAAGATTTTAATCCAGAATAACATCTCTAACAGCATGTTACATGTTACAGCATGTAGCAATATGAAGGTCAGTGAAAATGTTCAGTGGCACAAAAAATATATAATATTAGCATGTTACTTTTATGTTCCTTTCTGTTTGGAGAAAACATCTCCTATCTGTACATCTTCCCTCTTAAGTTGTGATTATTCTTTATTTATAAGAATTTAAATATATTTATATATGGTATATATAAATATATATGTAATATAAATCATATATATAATAATATGTGATTGTTCTTTATTTTATTTATTGTTTAATACATTTTACAAAAATTTCCTTTTTTCCATTTTCTTGACGATTGTCATTCTGCTTTTACGAGCTTTTTTAAAAAAGTAGCTCCACGCCCAACATGGGGCTCAAACTCAGGACCCTGAGATCAGGAGTCGCAGTCTCTGCCAGCTGAACCAGCCAGGCGCCTCTTTTGTTATTCTACTTTTAAAATGGCATGACAAGTTAATTAATTGTAATTAATTGTGTGACCTAAAAATGTGGTTTCCAAAGTGTTCTCCTGCTGGTTGATGATAGAAGCTTTTAACCTTTTTCCATCTGTCTACCTTTATTGCTCTAATCTTTGGCTGTTTTATAACTCAAATGGATGATTCTATCCCATGCTAACCCATCAATGATTCTAGTGTATTTCCATGTGTGGATCTTACTAAGCATATAAACCAAACTTCTTAAACTTACTACAAATATCTTCTGTATAATGTAGTTTTTATATTTTTTAGGAAAACACTTGCAAAGAATTAAAGCATCAGCTTCAAGTACAGATGGAGAACGCACTTAAAGAACAGAGTGAACTGAAAAAGTCACTCGAAAAAGAGAAGCAGGTAAGATTATTTTTTTCTGTAATGTAAAATATGTGAAGAATAATAAGGTCTGTATTTTCAAAATTTCACACTGATACTTAAGTCAAAGGAGGTTTATGTCTCTGTAATGTGATGGATCACAAAAAAATAGTTTAAATTTGTCATTTATATTCTACCTGCTGCTAAAAAGATTTAAGCTAGTTTATAATAAAAGACCCAAAATAAAGGATTACAATTAATAAAGTTAATTGGGCCAATTTACTATAGAGTTATAACTAGATAATTTAGATTAAGGAACATTATTATGATTGAGAAAAATACCTGATAGGCTTTCCGTAGAAATAATATTTTAACAGCTCTTTATTTCATGGACATTTATATTTAATGGTATGTTAACATTGCATAACAACAGATTTTCTGTGGTTAATGCTTTTATTACTCTCCATCTAAAATAAACAAGCAAATGAGTAAATAAATGGTTATAAAATATAGTTGTTATTCTCTGAAGACGTACCTCTAACAGTCCAGGCATGTAGTGTTTCTATAGAGATCTGATTTGATAAAGCAGCAAAACTAGTCTTGGGAAGTCCTTAATGTGATTGTAGTCTGGTTGTTGCTTGAAAGGAGACCACTTGTGTTTTAGATGCCAGTCATTAAGTGGCAAAATTATGGTGGCTTAGTGCTCGAGCTCTGAATCCATTGTCCAGATTTATATACTGGTTGTGCTATTTGCTAGGTATGCTGTCTTGCCTTGTTTTAGGCAGATTACTTAATCTCTCCATGCTCCCATTTCCTCAGCAGTAAAATGGGACTAATAAGAGAATCTATGCTGTAGGATTATGTTAGGAGAAAATTGGGTTAATATATTTCAAAGTGTTTGGAACCATTATAACAGAATAAAATAAATGCTCAGATGTTAGCTATCATTTTATCATTGGTTATCATATTATAGTCATCATCATTGTTTCACTGCCTGACTCCTGTTTTGCATAAAAGTTGGAGATAGGCTGAAGCAACCATATGTAGTGGTGAAACTTTTCAGAAGTAACTTTGAATATGGTCAACTGCTCAAGTTAGGTTCATAATGAAATATGCATAAAACATGAAAACATGACTTTGGCTGGAAGGACTGGAGATCATTGTAGTTCACATTGGCCACAGAAGAACCTCAGTGTGACTTCTATATTTTGAACAGAAATATATCGTAGTAGATTATAAAAACATGGTAGTAGCACAACATACCCCAGATCTCTAAATGAGGAAACTATTGCATGGGATAGTTTAATGTCATCAGATAGATCCTAAACATATTTGCCAAAAGTGATTTTAGTTCTATCAGAGTAAATATGGAGCTATTCTTTCTGATTAACCATGGCCAGTGGGCTAAGTTAGCATTTTGAGACTATTCTTGAAAGACAGTAGACATTCCAGCAGTCCAAAGATTGATACTAATATTCCTGTTTTCTGTGATACAAGGTAATACTAGTCTAGCTCATTTACAAGCTCTATCCGAACACATATTTATAAGATAGAAAGGAAGGTAAGATCAAACAAATATTAAAGATTAATCCAGCATGTTATCTAATAGTGAATAGCATCAGTTATGAACTCTGTTTGATGACAGGGATTTTTGTTTTTATTTTTTATTATTTTTTTAATTTTTTATTTTTTGGCTTACTACTTATCACCTGTGGCCACCAGACTTAGTACTTTCTACCTAGAGTTGTGCCTGGCATGTAGAAGGTACCCAGTAAATGTGTCTTGCTTGAATGATGAATGCTAAACAGATTTTATTTTCTCTTAGACTTCTCATCATTTGAAAGTGGAACTCAGTTCAGTGCAGGGACAAGTTGTACAGGCCCAGAATACTTTAAAACAAAAGGAAAAAGAAGAACAGCAACTTCAGGGGAACATAAATGAGCTAAAACAATTGACTGAACAGAAGAAAAAGCAAATTGATGCACTCCAAGGAGAAGTTAAAATTGCTATTTCACAGAAGGTAGTAATATGGTATTTGTTTACTTTTTATGGGAAGAAAATCTTTGCAGTTAAGATAATGTGATAACACAGATGAGTTGCAACAAACAAAAATTTATATGCTCAAAATTCTTCTAAGTAATTTTTCTAAGTATTTTAATTATGTAATTAAATATATAAGTCTGGATTTCCATTCACTAACCATGTTTTTAGATAATCTTTACTTAAAATTAATCATCTGATAGACATAAAATTACCTTTTTATACACTAATGTAACACTTAATGTTATGGGAATAATTTGTACATTTCTAGGGCATTAGAAAATTTTAAAGGATTTTAAAAATAAATGATCCATATTAAGGGAAGATAAGAACAAAAACCACAAAATGGTATGTATTAAAGAAATTCAGGAGTGTAGGTTTGTTACAATTGTTACAATTGTCTGATATTCTAAGTTACATCTTAATGGTTTTCATTTCTAAATGATTCTAATTTATTATTAAGCATCTATTTTTTATTCTTAAATATATTTTAATACTTGTCTGTACAGATTGACAAATGGATTGTACTTAATATTTGAACAAAAAGAACTTTCACTACTATTGCATGTCATTTGGTCAACAGAGAAGAGAGAAGTGAAATTTTTTTTTTTTTAAAGATTTACTGATTTACTAGAGAAAGAGTGTGTGTGTGTGTGTGTGTGTGTGTGTGTGTGTGAAAGAGTGGGGTGGGGGTGTTCCGGAGAGGGGCAGAGGGAAAGAATCTCAAGCAGACTCCCCACTGAGCATGGAGCCTGCTGTGGACTCCATCACATAACCCTGTCTCACAACACTGAGAGCTTGACCTGAGCCAGAATTAAGAGTCAGGTGCTTAACTGACCGAGCCACCCAGATGTCCTGAGAAGTGAAATCTCTTTTATGTAGAACAATCAAAACATGTCATTAAGAGTTAGTTATCACAGTACTAGAGAAAAAAATTTAACCTTTCAATTAGGTATTTTATGTTGACCACTGTATAACTATAACTGTGTCACTTTACAAAAGAGTAATTTTCTAATAACTCAAGAGTAGACAAATTTGCATTTTGGTGTTATATATAATCATAAGGTAGGATGTAATTATCACAATACATATTCTGTTGTATGCTTTGATATCTTGAAGTAATTATTTTCCCCCAAATTTATTGTCCTCATATCCAGGTATTCCCCAGATCTTCATTTTTATAGCATAATAGTTTTATAAATTAAAAAAAAATAAAGCCCAACTATTTTAGCACATTTTCTTCTTAATTAAATTATTAGTTACAATAGGATTTATTTTAGATTTATGATTAATGTATATTGACCATACTTTGCATGAATTTATTAGACACCTTAAGAATTATGAGATCTTAAAAAAAAGTATTATGAGATCTTAAAAGAATTATGAGATTTTAAAGGAAATGTTTTTATTGGTAGTTGTCTTAGTTTGGATTGCTATAACAAAAATACCATAGACTTGGTGGCTTAAACAGTAACTGTTTATTTCTCACAGTTCTGTAGGCTGGGAAGTCCAATATAAGGACAAAAAAATAAATAGAAAATAAAGACACAGGCATATTTGGTGTGTGGTAAGGATCCATATCCTGGCTTATAGACAATGCTTTCTTTTTTTTTTTTTAAGTATAACTTATTTTTTTTTTTTAAAGATTTTATTTATTTACTTGACAGAGAGAGAGAGAGAGAGAGAGATCACAAGTAGGCAGAGATGTAGGCAGAGAGAGAAGGGGAAGCAGGCTTCCCTGGTGAGCAGAGAGCCCAAAGTGGAGGTCTATCCCAGGACCCTGAGATCATGACCTGAGCTGAAGGCAGAGACTTAACCCACTGAGCCACCCAGGCGCCCCTAGACAGATGCTTTTTTGCTGTATCTTCATATGGCTGAGAGAGAGAGATTATATCTCTTATGTTTCTTCTTCTATGGATACTAATCCCTAATTACTGATTCATGAGGGCTGTATCCCATGACCTAATGGCCTCCTAAACATCCCACCTCCAAGTACCATCACATTGTGGATTTGGGTTTCAAATCCACAAACATTCAGAAATGGCTCTACTTAATTTATGTTAGTATATGGATGCTAAGATAAGGAGCATACTTTTTAAACTTGGGAAGGATAGTATTTTGGGGAGTGTTGTTGGATAACCAGTTGCTATAAATTACATTTTTAAAAAAAATATTTTATTTATTTGAGAGAGAGAGTGAGAGCCAGAGAGAGAACCTGAGTGGAGGGGAGGGGCAGAGGCAGAAGCAGAAGCACACTCTCCACTAAGTAGGGAGCCTGATGCAGGGCTTGATCCCAGGACCTTGGGATAATAACCTGAGCCAAAGGCAGACGCTTAACCGACTAAGCCTCCCAGGTTAGTCAAATCAAAATTAGTCAAAATCAGAATTAGACTTTGAGTTTAGAGTAACTAGAGAATCATTGAAAGGTAAGTATAATTTGGTTTTGTTGAGGAGCACTGTAACATGGAAAGCAGGGTAAATTTTGGAGCTAGGCAGATCTGAATTTATTTTTTATTTATTTATTTTTTTTTTTAAAGATTTTATTTATTAATTTGACAGAGAGAAATCACAAGTAGACGGAGAGGCAGCCAGAGAGAGAGAGAGAGGGAAGCAGGCTCTCCGCTGAGCAGAGAGCCCGATGCGGGACTCGATCCCAGGACTCTGAGATCATGACCTGAGCCGAAGGCAGCGGCTTAACCCACTGAGCCACCCAGGCGCCCCCAGATCTGAATTTAAATTTCATGTGATACACTTTAGGTTTATGGTCATGGGGGAGTCATCTTTCTCAGCTAAATAAAATGGAGTTGTAGAGTTGTTGTAAAGATTGAGAAAAAGGTTAAAATATGCAGTACTGTGCCCAGTGCAATATAGAAGTAAAATATTTATTGGCTGTTATATGGAAGTATAGCAAACTGTGATCTAAGTGTGTCGATGTGCATGGTCAACTCTTCGGTGATGGTCTGTGACAGTCACTGGCCCACAATGAAACAGGAAAAACAAATATAATGTTTAAATGGATATAGATACGTATGTATATGCACTTATATCACACACATACATACACACACACACACACACACACATTGGATATATATGATTGTTTGGGAGCCACTGATCAAGGATCCTGCAAGTAGGATCTTGCAAGTAAGTCAGTGGGCCTTGCACCAACTTTATTTGAAATCTATTGTGGGAAAAAAAATAAAAGAAATCTATTGTGGGAATACAGAATGAACAGGATAGGGCCCCCAACTCTCAAGGAGCTTATAATTTAATGAGGATGTAGGTATATAAAGAAAAAAAATAATGTATAAGGGAGAATGAAATAAGAACTTAAACAGAAATATGCAAAAATAGAACTTAATGGAAATTTTGACTGGCTTTCTAGGGAGTTAGCATTTTAATTGGGCTTTTGGAGATGATTATAATTTTGAAAGTTTAAAAAAGTAAATTAGACGTTTCAGGAGTTAAAACAATATTAGCAATGTTTCTAAGACTTAGAAAATATTGTTATAGAACATGAGCTGTTGGAGTGCATGGTGAATGAAGAAGTGAGGGGAGGGATAAGGCAACAGAACTGGATGAAGTCCGATTATAGTAGATATTGTCATTGTTTCCACTATAAAATTTTAATATTGGAGTATTAAAGATTTTTAAGAAGGGAGGAATGTGATCAGACCCACTTTAGAGCAAAAACTGGTCAGTTTGTGAAAGGTGAATTGTAAATGACTGACCCTCCTGTATTCTGCTTTGGAAGTTTGGGTTTACTTCTATTAAAACAATTATCAAACTGTTGCATTGATCCTTTTTTTTTTTTTTTTAAATTCCCCACTAATATATTTGAGTTCCTCAAAGTTGGAGAACTGTGTCTTTTTTTTTTAATTTTTAATTTTTTTATAAACATATAATATATTTTTATCCCCAGGGGTACAGGTCTGTGAATCGCCAGGTTTACACACTTCACAGCACTCACCATAGCACATACCCTCCCCAATGTCCATAACCCCACCCCTCTTCTCCCAACCTCCCTCCCCCCAGCAACCCTCAGTTTGTTTTGTGAGATTAAGAGTCACTTATGGTTTGTTTCCCTCCCAATCCCATCTTGTTTCATTTATTCTTCCATGTTGCATCTCCACTTCCTCATATCAGGGAGACCATATGATAGTTGTCTTTCTCTGCTTGACTTATTTCGCTAAGCATGATACCCTCCAGTTCCATCCACGTCGTCACAAATGGCAAGGTTTCATTTCTTTTGATGGCTGCATAGTATACCACATAGTATACCACATCTTCTTTATCCATTCATCTGTTGATGGACATCTAGATTCTTTCCATGGTTTGGCTATTGTAGACATTGCTGCTATAAACATTCGGGTGCACGTGCCCCTTCGGATCGCTATATTTGTATCTTTAGGGTAAATACCCAGTAGTGCAATTGCTGGGTCATAGGGCAGTTCTATTTTCAACATTTTGAGGAACCTCCATGCTGTTTTCCAGAGTGGCTGTACCAGCTTGCATTCCCATCAACAGTGTAGGAGGGTTCCCCTTTCTCCGCATCCTCGCCAGCATCTGTCATTTCCTGACTTGTTCATTTAAGCCATTCTGACTGGTGTGAGGTGATATCTCCTTGTGGTTTTGATTTGTATTTCCCTGATGCTGAATGATATGGAGCAGTTTTTCATGTATCTGTTGGCCATCTGGATGTCTTCTTTGCAGAAATATCTGTTTCTGTCTTCTGTCCATTTCTTGATTGGATTATTTGTTCTTTGGGTGTTGTTTGCTAAGTTCTTTATAGATTTTGGACACTAGCCCTTTATCTGATATGTCGTTTGCAAATATCTTCTCCCATTCTATCAGTTGACTTTTGGTTTTGTTAACTGTTTCCTTTGCTGTGCAAAAGCTTTTGATCTTGATGAAATCCCAATAGTTCATTTTTGCCCTTGCTTCCCTTGCCTTTGGCGATGTTCCTAGGAAGATGTTGCTGTGGCTAAGGTCAAAGAGGTTGCTGCCTGTGTTCTCCTCAAGGATTTTGATGGATTCCTTTCTCACATTGAGGTCCTTCATCCATTTTGAGTCTATTTTCGTATGT